>NC_060122.1:283216359-283529828 GCF_021461395.2 Schistocerca americana
CCTGTGCAAGCTTCTTCATCTCCCAGTACTAGGAAGTATAATGACCAGAATATACAACATTTCCTTAACTATCTGTGTAAAAAAACTTGGGAAGACATCTATGAATGTAAAAGTACAAGTGGTAAGTTCAACAAATTCCTAAATAGTTTTAGCTGTTATTTTGAACTTTGCTTTCCACTCCATAAAAAGATAGTGACAAAAAAGGATCTGAAAATAAAATGGGTCACAACAGGGATATAAATATCTGTGAAGAAAAAGAGATTACTTCATGAAATATCTAGACAGCACACCACATCCCCAGAATTTGATTCCTATTTCAATAATTACAAAAAGATTTTAACTAAAGTCATAAAAGAAGCAAAAAGAATGGCAAATAGTTCCTTCATAGCAAATGCACAAAATAAAATGAAAGCCATATGGGACATTGTAAGGCACGAAACAGGAGTAAAATACCATAATATCAAACTGAACGAAAACACTTCTGTAATATCTGATCCCCAGCAGATAGCAAATAATTTTAACTCATATTTCTCTGAGGCAGCTGAGATTCTGGTGAAGCAAAACTTTCAATATGCTGTCACTGCAAAATCAGATTAAAACTATCCCTAGTAACGTTCGCAATGAACAACTTAATATAAAACACATAAAACAAACACTATGCATCTACTCACAGTGCAGTATAAACAGCCTTTAACTGCAACCATAGAACTGTTAGGCAAAAGACTTGAAATTGTAAATAGCACCAAATTTTTGGGATTTTGGATCCAAGATGACCTAAGATGGCAGAAACACAAACACCACCTATGTAGTAAATTAAATACCATTTGTTATAGTATAAAAATTCTTGCTGGATGCACATCAATGCAAGCCATAAAAAATGTGTACTATGCCCAAGCAGAATCACTACTAAGATATGGTTTAGTTTGCTGGGGAAATTCACCACCCAGCAAAAGCTGTTTTATTGCACAAGAAAGAATTATAAGAGCCATGGAAGGCTCAGCACCTTGATCTTCATGCAAACCTTCATTTAAAAAGCTTCATATTCTTCCATTACCATGCCTATATATCCTAGAAACAATAATGTTTATAAGGAAAATCGTAGATGAAAATAGCAAGATTTCTCCAAAAAACCAAAATATCCATTCATACATCACAAGGAATAATCAACATTTACATATGCAGTTTTCACATACAACACTAAAACAAAAAGGACCCATGCAAGCAGGAAAAAAAAAAAAAAAAAAACTATATAACAAACTACCTAAAAAAATGAAGCCAATAACTGGCATGCATAAATTCAAAACTGCAGTGAGTGACTACTTGCTACAGAATTGATACTATAGTGTTGATGAATTTTTATCTACAATGTAAATATGCGACAAATTTAAATAGTTTATACAATTGAGGCCAAAATAAGAAATGTGTACATGTAGATTTATCTGTGTATTATATGTGGTCTATTATATATATGTGTGTGTGTGTATAATCAAGGCCGAAAATATGAAATGTGTGCATGTAAAATTTATTTGTGTATTTGTGAAATGTTATTCCCATATGTTAGGGTTATATTGCTATATACTGAAAACCATACAACAGTTTTTCTTTTAAACTTTATTGCAAATTATTTGACTTTTCCTATATCATTATGTACCCCAGTACAGTGTATGATTCACAGGACCAATAAATAGACAATACAATACAATATTGGCTACTGAATTGTCTTTGGTGAAAGGTAATGCCTAAAATTTGGTATTCTCAGCACACTCTTGACACTGTGGATATTGGTATATTAAATTTCATAATGATTTCCTAAATGAAATGTCCTTTGCGTCTAGCTCCAACTACCCTTCCGTGTCCAACGTCTTTTAATTTCCATCGTATGGCCATAATCACATTGGAAACCTTTTCACATGACTCACTTGAATACAAATTACAATTCTACCAAGACAGTGCCCTTTTACACCTTGTGTATGTGACACTACCAACATCTGTATTTGTGCATATTGCTATCCCGTGACTTTTGCCACCTCAGTGTATATTATTACGGACTTGATTTGTTTTTAACTATAACTACTTATGCAGCATTATGGCAAAAGGCACGAACTGTTCCATACATGAAAGTCAAACTGTGAGCAACCAATAGGCTCAGTAATTGATGCCCTGCGTGTCTACTGTTTCATCCGAATGACGCAATCAAACTGACAAATATAAAATTTACTGGTCAGTAAGGCAGCTTGGTAGGTGTCGCCCTCATACATAAGCACATGTGCATATGTATATGACTGTCTGTTAGTTTGCTATGGTGCTGGTGCCCCCACTGTCATTTATTGATAACATTTTTATTACGTAGGAAATATCAGTTGTACATTACAAGAAATATTTACAACTTTTTTTTTTTATAAAAAAGATAGCCTAGCATCTAAATTAAACATACAAAACCAGGAGGCAATGAGAAGTGAGCCCTGCCATATACAACCCTGTATTGACATAACAATGTAAAATATTAACAATCCATCTCATGAAATAATATCACAGTACCAAAATTGTTGCATTCCATACAGGAAATCAATATGAAAATCTAAAATTTGCGGCGAAAGGCAAAGGTCCCAAGTTCGGGTCTCGGTCCGGCACACAGTTTTAATCTGCAGGAAGTTTCATATCAGCGCACACTCTGCTGTAGAGTGAAAATTTCATTCTAGATCTAAAATTTCCTTTTTTATTAAGTGTTATTCACATACTGTTTGAAGAAATAAAGTAAAATAAGGTGAAAGACGTGCCAATTTTATCTAATATTTTAACCTATAATTTTATGCATGTAAGATCAATGCGCATGTAGGGCTTTGGCTTTGAATGTGGCCTTCGCACCGTGAATAATAATTGTGTTGGGTGGTGCTGGATGTTGTTTACTCCTTGTGTAACTGGAGGTTGGTTACCAAAGGTTGCATGACTAATATAAATAAAAAGATGCAAATTTTTTATGTCTTTCGTCTTTTTTATTTTATTTCTTTGGACAGTATGTAAAAAAAAATAAATAAGAAAAGGGCATTCCTACTTAGACGTGAGTCTTGTCTTTTCGTCACTGCAGAGCAGCACAAAGAGATCTTAATAGAAGTCTTCAAGCGATTAGAGCAGTATGGCATCGTTCTGAACAGTGCTAAGTGCATGTTTGGTCACTCACAAATTGACTTCCTGGGACACCACATTTCATCTACAGGCTCGCTACCTTTACCTGAAAAAGTGGAAGCCATTTTACAAATTACTCAACAAAATTCTGCTAGAGAATTACATTGCTTCCTAGGCATTCTCAAATTCTACCATTGAAATCTGGCACACTCGGCTGAGCTACAAGAACCGTTGATTGTGGCACTCACTAGTCTGAAAATCAAGGGCAGCTCCCTGATTTAGTGGAAAGACACTATGAGCTCTGCCTTTGAAGTGGCTAAACAGAGCATAATGGATACAGCATTTATGCACACCCTGAACTGGATGCACCCACACATTGGTTGTAGACTCAAGCCAAATAGCTATTGGTGCAGCATTACAACAGTTTCATGATGGAGCATGGCAACCACTGGCCTTTTATTCACACAAGTGGTCTCCATCACGGCAATAATGGAGCACTTATGAAAGAGAACTTTTCACTGCCTATGAGAGCATCAAGTACTTTTGCCACAACTGGAAGCTAGAGAGTTTACTATTTTCACAGATCATAAACCGCCCACTAATCATTCCTGCAAAACAATAACAATTGCTTGCCTTGCTGGCACAACCACCTGCTCAACTATACATCATCAACCTTGGAATAGCGATTAGTTGATACTCCTGGTGCAGGTGTCAAACTGTACTTTGACCTCTTACCTGGAAACCCTTAGCCATTCGTGCTTACTACGTTCCACAGATGAGCCTTTGACAGCTTGCCTAACTTGGGTCATCCTGATGTTAGACCAACATTCTGCCATGTCTCACAGTAATTTGTTTGGCTTGAAATTCAGGAGAGAATGGACTTCTACGTATGTAAAGTGCAAATGAAGCAAAGTTTCCCACCAAGTGCATGCACCAGTAGGGGACTTTCCTGGCATAACCACTAGTTTTGCAAATATGCACATCGATGTCATAGGTCCACTCCGATCATAATATGATTGATCATTTTATTCACTGGTGGAAACAATGCCAGTTGATAACATCTCTGCAGTAACCTTAGCCTCTGTCTTCTTTTTGAGCTGGATTTTTCAGTTTGGTTCCCCACTATACATCACAACAGACTGCAGCTGCCAGTTCAAATCAGAATTGTTTGCTCAGCTCAACAGATACTGTGGAACTGTTCACCACAAGACCACAAGCTGCCATCATGTGGGTATTGATATGATAGAATGCTTTCACTGTTCTCTAAAGACAGAACTCATATGTCATGAAACAAATTGGACCACAGCTCTACCAATGGTTTTACTGGGTCTAAGAAGTACTTACAAGCCAAACTTAGACTCCTGTCAACAGAACTAGCTTACAGTGAAGTGCCGCTGCTTCTGGGAGAGTTTGTACACATACAGTTCTTCCAGCTTACTGACCACAACTATTGTGATTTTGTTTGTCAATTGAGGGAATATATTTCACAGATTTGCCCTCTCTAATTTTTGTGGCATGGCACACTTGCTGGCTATGTACATTGTGACTGGGAATGTTGTATAGACATATTACGGACAAAGCCTGAAATCCAGCTCTTGGGATAATTAAACTACTGGGAAGTCGTCATGGTGTCATCGCCGCTGAACATACATCGATAAGCAAATCAAATGTCTGTACGCCTTCACCACAGGTGGTGCATGTGTAAGAATATCTCTTTGCTGCTGACCAGTGTCTGTGACTTGCAGGCGGATACCACCATTGGTGGTGCGTATAAGGCTGTGCTTGGCACCTTGTCGTCAGTCTTGTGACTCACTCTGAGGATGGCTGGACAATACAGGGCTGAAATATCAGTGTAAGAAATTTTATTTGCACAGCTGCATGCCCGAAATATAAATGAAAATGCACAAGAGAATTTCTGTTTATCTGTCCTGCCATCAGATTAAGTGTAGATGCAACACACTGCTGATAAGATGACAAGTTGTATTGGAACTCATTCACATCCTCATCTAGACTAGGTGCTGCATGAACGAACTCCACATCTTCCGGTTCCTCAAATGCCTCAACGTCATCTTCACCACATTTCATGCCAAGTATAGTTAAAAGAAATGGAAAGTTGATATTTGTAAAAGTATAACAGAATCATTATGTATGAAGAAAAAGAAAACAAAAATTGTTTAAATTAAGTGGTATGTGAAAACTTTGATCAAATTGCTACAAGTACCTGTTACACAAGACACCACATTGTTATGAATATTAAATAACAATGTATGCTCTCAATAGCAACAGCCAGAAAATTGTATGTATGGGTTCCCACAAGTCTCTTTAAAAGAAGTGTAACAGATTTTCTATATGGTGTCTCTCCATCAAACCAATCAAAACAAAGGTCTTCCACATCTCTATTATTGCACCTTACTTTCATTCATACAGCAACAGCCACTCTACACATCATTATCCTGTTTGGTGCCCAATCCTTTATTAAATTTATGAATGACTCTTGTTCTACCACTGTAAAGGGCTGAACAGAACGGCAAACAAAATCTAAAACTAGTTTATTGACAGTACTTTTGATTGTAGCGTTATTTGTGAAGGACGGTATAGCTTGTGTTCTTTGCACCTTTACCTTCAGTTAGAAAATCAAATTTCCTTTTCTTCCCTCATTGTAAGAATTGTTACCTATCAGGTGAATTGTTACAGTTTCGATAACTTTGTTGGACGAATCCTGTGCAAAATGGAACCAAAAATTGTGTGATTGGTCATAAAATGATTACATTTTATCATTTATTATACACTCCTGGAAATGGAAAAAAGAACACATTGACACCGGTGTGTCAGACCCACCATACTTGCTCCGGACACTGCGAGAGGGCTGTACAAGCAATGATCACACGCACGGCACAGCGGACACACCAGGAACCGCGGTGTTGGCCGTCGAATGGCGCTAGCTGCGCAGCATTTATGCACCGCCGCCGTCAGTGTCAGCCAGTTTGCCGTGGCATACGGAGCTCCATCGCAGTCTTTAACACTGGTAGCATGCCGCGACAGCGTGGACGTGAACCGTATGTGCAGTTGACGGACTTTGAGCGAGGGCGTATAGTGGGCATGCGGGAGGCCGGGTGGACGTACCGCCGAATTGCTCAACACGTGGGGCGTGAGATCTCCACAGTACATCGATGTTGTCGCCAGTGGTCGGCGGAAGGTGGACGTGCCCGTCGACCTGGGACCGGACCGCAGCGTCTCACGGATGCACGCCAAGACCGTAGGATCCTACGCAGTGCCGTAGGGGACCGCACCGCCACTTCCCAGCAAATTAGGGACACTGTTGCTCCTGGGGTATCGGCGAGGACCATTGGCAACCGTCTCCATGAAGCTGGGCTACGGTCCCGCACACCGTTAGGCCGTCTTCCGCTCACGCCCCAACATCGTGCAACCCGCCTCCAGTGGTGTCGCGACAGGTGTGAATGGAGGGACGAATGGAGACGTGTCGTCTTCAGCGATGAGAGTCGCTTCTGCCTTGGTGCCAATGATGGTCGTATGCGTGTTTGGCGCCGTGCAGGTGAGCGCCACAATCAGGACTGCATACGACCGAGGCACACAGGGCCAACACCCGGCATCATGGTGTGGGGAGCGATCTCCTACACTGGCCGTACACCACTGGTGATCGTCGAGGGGACACTGAATAGTGCACGGTACATCCAAACCGTCATTGAACCCATCGTTCTACCATTCCTAGACCGGCAGGGGAACTTACTGTTCCAACAGGACAACGCACGTCCACATGTATCCCGTGCCACCCAACGTGCTCTAGAAGGTGTAAGTCAACTACCCTGGCCAGCAAGATCTCCGGATCTGTCCCCCATTGAGCATGTTTGGGACTGGATGAAGCGTCGTCTCACGCGGTCTGCACGTCCAGCACAAACGCTGGTCCAACTGAGGCGCCAGGTGGAAATGGCATGGCAAGCCGTTCCACAGGACTACATCCAGCATCTCTACGATCGTCTCCATGGAAGAATAGCAGCCTGCATTGCTGCGAAAGGTGGATATACACTGTACTAGTGCCGACATTGTGCATGCTCTGTTGCCTGTGTCAGTGTGCCTGTGGTTCTGTCAGTGTGATCATGTGATGTATCTGACCCCAGGAATGTGTCAATAAAGTTTCCCCTTCCTGGGACAATGAATTCATGGTGTTCTTATTTCAATTTCCAGGAGTGTATTTGTATTGAAGTAAATAATAATCAGTATATTAATCATTTAGTAACATTTTATAGTAGCACTGTTTCCTTAGGTTAGCAATGTATTTCTGGAAAATTGTGGCATCTCTTGGCAGGAGAATGTGCATGTGTTATAATTTGTAACTTTAATATTACGTAATATATTTGCAAATTGTAATTGCTTATCTGTACATGCTTCCTTTAACTATGTGCCATACTCCAGGGAGACTTAAAAATTTATTTTCCATACAAAGTTTACATTTTACAGTCATATTTTCTTTGCTATCTGCACCATTTCACTAAAAGTAATTTCTTAAATAAGGAAACAGAAATACTCAAACCTCATTCTCATGAATATATAGATGACATATATTTCGTCGCCTGCATGATATGTGTGAGAAAGAATGACTTATGACTGTTACAAAGTAATGATTCCAATATTGTAATGATTACTATTTTATTTGAATAAGCAGGTAAGAAGTTCAACTAACACTTTGTAAAAGTAACGATTACAAGAAAAAATTTCATGAAAAGTAATCATTACATATAACTCAGTTAATTTTACTAAATGATTTCAGGAAAACAGTACATTAGTCATACCTGTAGGTAACTGATGACCAAATGAAAATGGAAGATTAACACTAATTAAAAGTTTACTTACTTAATCCACATGTGAGTTCATTTATTTAAGATGTCTCACAGTCTGCAGTGAGATGACTAGAAACAAATTAATTGTATGTACCACTAACTTGTCTTACAATATGAAAGTAATAAGTGAACCATTGCGTGGTGCACAGAAACACATAACAGAAAACAGTAGTTAGATATTCCATCTCTGTCAGAAATCTGTGCATTGCTGCATGAAACTATTTGTGAATAACACAGTTGTGATGTAGTTTTGAAATAATCTTGCCTATAATATGCCCCTAAGACCCAGTGATGTAATAAACATCATGAACTACCAGTTTAACATAAGTGCCATACCTATAACAAGCATGACCTGCCTACTATTGCGAATCAATTGCAGTATGGTACAGAGGTAAGCTTCCATACCAAGGGTATACATGATAGGATAATGGTTGGAAGGCATTCGGAGCAATAGGAGTTTCCCCAGAGGTTGTGGAAATGTCACACTAGCATATGTAAATGACAGCTTAACTGTCTATAAGGATTCTGATTTAGACTCAGCTTCTGACGTTGTCTCTGTGCCATTCTACCCTCAGGGCGGGGCTTAAGAGTTTCACGGGACCTAGTTGCATAGGGTAGCGATGCCTCTGTGTTTTCTCAGCGTCTGAGTTATATTCTCAGTACCTCATAAGTTGCAGTTCATCATAATCCTTCCTTTGTACTTCCTATTTGGAGACATATTTCCTTTGTGTACCGAGTTCCTTGGTCTGAGATCTTTTCAGCTTGCAGCTCCAACTCCAGAGTACTACAAGTTGGAAGAGCCCACTCTACTTCTGGAAACTTAACATCAAGCTCTCTCATTCCTGTCTGCTAACAGGAAATCACGGACGTGACGTAAAAATTTTTGGTGACAGATGTGGAGTGGGCATTAATTATTCACTCTTGGCTTCATTTGGCATAGGGTTGTTGCAAGTTAATTACAAGCCCACAGGGCTGTGGAATAGGTACAGACCATAGTATTTCTGAGAAAACTTGGCCCGAAGTTTAGACAAACTGACAGCTTAGATGAGGCGGGGAAAGGAAGTCTAGATGAGACAGACATTGGGAGGCAAGGCGAGCAGCAGAAGAAGAATGGACAGACTAGGGGTCTGCCAACAGAGCGACCTTGACCACATGACGACCTTGTTGACCATGGGTGTGAGAGCAAGAAGATCGGACAGTTGGACTGAGGCCGTGAGGTATGGTGCACCACAGAAGGAGGAGGACTGAGTCAGCAGCACACGGCCATGAGTTATGAAGCACTGCAGTAGAAGGTGAGAAAGAGGTTCTTCAGAAAAATGCTACCTGACGAGCAGGAGGTATATCTTAGTCAGAAAATGCACAGAAAAGAATGAAAGAGACATAAATAGTTTGATTTATCCTGTATTATACGACTGGACACATATTCAATAAAAATGTACTACATATGAATGCCATTGTTGTAAATAAACACTCCTAATGTTCCCACTGTTTCTACTCAGTCCGCAATAAGAAGAGAGGATAATAAGTATGCAACACAACAAAAGCATTCTACGCCAGGGACACAATGACCTGTATGACAGCTCAACCTCCAAGGCATGGCTTCCTCATCTCTCCGTCACAGCAGCAAAGTGCGAAAGGGAGGGCGTGGCTGATTTCCTATCCATATGTGCTCTAATGGCCTTTGCATTAAAAACCAGCCTTTATGCTTTTCATTTCCAGTTAACTGTAAAACTAGAGCTCCCATATATTTCATAGTCCCATTAATTTACTACAGACAATGAATAAAGTTGTTCTAGAACACAGTCCTCTGTTTTTATAGCTATGTGCTTCAAACTTTTGTTACGCATTTGTGAGTAACATAACATATCATATTTCAGCTTCGAAGAATACAATCACAAAACTGATGAGGGATACTACATTAATAAAAAACAAGGACCTAGCATATGAAGTATATTTGGTATGTTTATTTTCTAATTGATGTATTTTGATATGTCTTAATTTTCCCTTCACCATTTAACACTTCACCTCAGTTGTTAAGTTGATTTATGCTTCCTCTTCTCAGTGCGTAATCCATGATGACCAGTACGGACCTGTCACAGACTGCATTAAACAGTAAGTACATAATTTTGCTGCCTGTTCATAATATCACCAATGAAGTCTAAACTTTCTTCTTGTTTGTTATGAAAATTTACTGTGAATATAGTTATCTGTATTTCAAGGCAGTTTTTCTGAGTGCTTTAGTGTTGGATTGATTAGTTATTTTCGTGCTCCATGGGTCATAATGGTGATAATTTTATTATCCATTAAATTCTTTATGTCACTTGATAAGTGGTCAAGGTTTTTTTTATGGCCAAATACCTCACTCCATGCAGTGTCACTCTAAGGCTGAGTGATGGATGATGTTAATTATTCCTCCGTGTAGTGTTATATTTATAAATGATACTGTTGTGTTCAAACTGTAGTTGATTATTGACAACAGACTTCATAAAGGAGTGAACATGCTTTGAGGCTGTTGCCAATAGGCCCGACTGTTTAAAGAGCGGTCGACAACAGTTTCTAGAGCGAACACCGCACACTATCAGTGCTTCAGACACTGTTTTCCTCATTGATGAGTTACTCAAGTGTATGATGCCATAAGACATTAGTAGCTGAAAATAAGAAAAATAAGTCAGCTTTTTTACATTTTAATGTCTAAAATTCTGTTTGAAGAAACTTTAGGGGACAGTATTTATTGATGACATTCCTTTCTAGTGTCCCTTATTTGCAGTTTTTGAGGCCACATGACGTTATTGTCATAAGCTGATGATGCCTAACCACACTGTTCAGAGGTCAGTAAAGTTTTCCAATTGTAGCACTGCTTGTGCACTGTACTCAACAGGTAATGATGTTTTAGATGATAGAACAAGACTGCTGTTGTCTCATCCTACACTATTTTGTGTAAAAGTCAAAACAAGATTTTAAAGTCCTAAAAGTGTGGAAATAATGTTCTCATGTGTGAATGGTTTATTATTATGTTTAATGTAAACATTCTGTTAAATATAGCCAGGTATTCCACATACTGACGTCTTATTTTTCTTTGATGATAATTGTTTCAAGGACTGTTTAGGGATTATTCAGTTTGTGACCTGTGTAATATGTGGTTTTGAA
This sequence comes from Schistocerca americana, assembly GCF_021461395.2. Lineage (NCBI taxonomy): Eukaryota > Metazoa > Arthropoda > Insecta > Orthoptera > Acrididae > Schistocerca > Schistocerca americana. The sequence goes on from NC_060122.1 coordinate 283,227,486, forward strand.
ACGTGCAACACTACATTATTTGCTAGGAATTAGTTGCATTCTGTATTGTTAGTTGGGGCACTTGATCAGGGTGTCCATGTCATCACTGGAAAACAATGCTATCTATGCCTGATTATTTTCTTTCATGTTTTAACTGCTCTTCACCTTTTGTTGCTGACTGTTGTGGCTTCTGGTACTTGTTGGACTTCAGATCTGTGAGTTCTTGCATTACTATTAAGAATTGTTGCACCACATTTCAAATCACTGCTAAATAACTTGTGAGATTTCAGTAGTATTAATGTGAGTTTTCTCTTCACAAAACATATATAATTTCATTTTCATGCATACCTTCTTGATCCTGTATATCATGTCCCCAGTCAGTATAGAAAAGAATAACAGAGGTTATTTTTATATCTCTTTTCTTAACAATCTTCAATTGTTTCTCCTTATGCTTTGGAACTTAGCACATCTCTAAGGCAGGCTGGCGATCCGTGATATATTTATTTTTATGCCCGAACAGATATTTCCTCTTACAAAGTCACTGCGATCACCGTCCCGTGTTGAAAATGTAGGTCATCCTTCAATAGAGCTCACCACATGTAAATAGAAATAATAACCCTGCATAATATTTGCACTTTCATCTGTCATGTCTTATTTTCTCAGTAGTGTCATTTGCTGGTAAGATGATGTGGGATACACATCATCCAATAGTGATAGGTTATCACCATAGGCCCTCAGTCAGAGTGCTCATGTCATCAGCAGAAAGCGTTGCTGTTCATGCCTGTTTATTTCCTTACACGGAGAGAGAGTGGCGGATTCACATATAGGCCCACTAGGCACAGGCCTAGAGGCAGCACCTTAAGGGAGGTGACATTTTTTGCTCTATAATCACTTTAACCTTTCATATTTTAAAATAATTGTGCTTACAAATGACAAAATTTTTTTAATGTTGTTAAACAACTTGCTAGTTTAAATAAGCCTTAAGAACGAAATTTGACAATACAAGATATACGGCATATGAGCACAAGGCTTTTTACTTTAAACACAGCACACAAGCACAAAGATTTTTCCTTTAAACACGGAGCAATGAACTGACCAGCTCGGATTACTCGATGTAACTGTGCTATGAAAGAATAACAATGCAGAATAATTTAGTTTCATTGTTGCCTGTTTCTCTGTTGTCAGTGAACAGTAGAAGCACACCTGCTGGCTGGAATTTTTTGGCTACTGTTTCCACATCGCTGGAATTTTATCTGGGATGCAAATATGTTCTGAATATTCTTGACACTGTCTTTCTAATTTAAAAAGCAAATAATTTTTGCCATTTCTTGGAGTGAGGTGTGCTGGATCGACTCTTATCCCACTTATGAATAACAATGAAAAATGCAAATTGTATGCAGCTCGTGGTCTTGCGATAGCGTTCTCACTTCCCATGCGTGGGGTCCCAGGTTCGATTCCTGGTGGGGTCAGGGATTTTCCTTGGAGATGACTCGATGGCTTTCTGTCGTCTTCATCATCATCGTCATCATCATTCGTCCCCAGTACGGTTGGAGGAAGGCAATGGCAAACCGGCTCCTCTGGGACCTTGCCTAGCATTGTCCCCCTAGTATGGGATTTCATCATCATCGTCATCATCATCATATGCTGTTTAGTGTGATTGGAATTGGATACAGTGTTTCTTTCTTTCCTTTTACAAATTTTTTTATTTTGTTTTGACTGTTGGTTGACAATTTTGTGAGTGCTGTAACAGGAATAACAATGAAAAAAGAAAATGTGCAAATTTAAATGGGGCAGCATTTTGGAAATTATCAAAGAAAGGCAAGAATGAGAAGCCAATGTTCTAAAAACACTTGGCAGAGTAGATAAGTTTTTCGCAAAAAATGTTGCTGGTTCGACTTGAAGTAGTACGAATGATATTTCTGGCACTGCAGCTTTTGTAAAAGAAATAAATACAGACGAAACAAAAGTTAAAAATGAAGTAAAGCAAATTGTTCATGATTTCGAGTTTCACGAAAAACTGAGTGTCGAGTCAGACATCAACAAAAGAAATAACCTCGTTAGTGATAATCCTGCAGAATGGTGTGTCAATTAATCAACGATTGACATTATCTTACAGCATGGCATTAATCAAAATTGTAATGTGATTTTTCTAATTCAAGAAGATCAATAGGCGATAAAACCAGATATTTGAACAAAAACGTATTTTACTATAAACTTTTAAATGGTGAATCAACTTTGCGTGATTTTCTAGTGTACTCCTGTAGCACCAGTACTGTTTTTTATGCACCATGTAAATTGTTCGGAGGTAAGACTGCGATTGCTGCTAATGATATTGCAAATTGAAAAAATATTTCTAATATTTTATCTCATCATGAGAATTCACTTGAACACAAAAATTCTGAGTTATCACTCTTAACAAGATGAAAGTCACTTGGAACAATAGGTAACCATTTCAAGTCTTATGTTGAGACAGAAAAAAATGTGCTGGCACAGTGTGTTGAAAAGGGTTTTTGCAGTAGTGAAGGAGCTTACAAGTCATGAACTTCCCCTACATGCAAACGTTGAAAAATTCCGTTCATTACATAATGGTCAAATTATGATGTCTCTTGAACTTATAACTGAGTCTGATCCTTTTCTCATAGAGCACATTCAACGATACAGAAATCCAGGGCAGGGACATACAAGTTATCTTTCTTCAAAAATGTAGGATGAAATAATAGAGCTTCTTTCTGAACGAATAAAAAGAATTATCATAAGTGAAATAAAACAGGCCAAATATTTCTCTAAAATAGTAGATTCTACTGTGGACATTTCACATATTGATCAATTATCTTTCATATTAAGATATGTGAATGAGAATGGTGAACCTGTTGAATGTTTCCTCCTGTTTTTACCAAACCCGGGAGACAAGTCCCTTAGCTGAGGACATACTGAAAGTCCTGTCTTCAAATTCCATTTATATTACTGACTGTAGAGGCCAGTCATATGACAAAGCAAACAATATGTCAGACCTACACTGGTTTGCAGGCACACATTAAAGAACGAAATCTGAAAGAGCATTATGTGGCTTGTGCAGCACATTCTTTGAATTTAGTCAGCACCAGTGCTGCAAGCTGTTGTCAGGAAGCATGTTCATTTTTGAATGTAATGCAAAACCTTTATAATTTTTTCTCTGCTTCTGCACAGCACTGGGATAAACTTCTTTCTTTCATGAAACTAGGAAGAAAAATGGCAAAAAGTTTATCAAAAACACGTTGATCAGCAAGAGAGAAAGCTTGTTAAGTCTGCATGAAAACTGGAAAGGTGTTATCAATGCCCTCGCACATATTGCCAATAATACGTTTGAAAAACCACTTGTGCGAAATGAGGCCTCAGCTTAATTGAATCAACTCAGCAGACTAGAAACCGTATTCATGATGACAGTTTGGAAGGACATACTCCAGAGACTTAATAGTGTAAATCTGAAATTGCAAAGTGTAAATATTGAAACTAAAATAGTGCACGAAATATATGAATCACTTGTAGAATTTATTGCATCTATTCGTGGCATGTTTGCCCATTATGAAAATAAATCCATGGAGATTGTGACTGATAGACTATGAATGCACCTATAAAAGATCACGTCATCATGACGAAGAAGCAGACTCTGAAGAAGTTTTTCTGACTGGAAGGGAAAAATTTAGAGTCTAAACATTTTTCCCAGTACTCGACAACTTGTATGTCGAATTAGTGAAGAGGAAGGAAAGCTATAGAACACTATTGGACTCCTTCACAGTTTTCAGTAACCTTAAGAACAGTTCACATGATGATATTGCTGAACATGCATCGATTCGCCAAATGTCATATGCCACAGATTTAGAGACTTCCTCCCATAGTGAATGTGTACATTTTTCAGAACTTTTGAAATCTTCTGAGATTAGTGATACACCATTCAAAAGGAGTAAATTTTTACGAAAAGAGAGGTTACAGTCCATGTTTCCAAATGTTGACATTGCTCTTAGAATATTTCTATGTACGGCATGTACAAATTGTTCAGCAGAATGCTCGTTTTTGGGTCTTAAAAGACTGAAAGCATACCTACATTCTACATTGCCTGAGGAGAGATTGAATGCCTTATCCATTCTTCACATCGAAGCCGACCTCCCAACTGATAACTGTCTGAACTATGAAGATATGATCAATGAGTTTTCTGCTGTCAAAGCCAGACACAAACTGTTCTGTCTGGTGAGTTTGTTTTTTCATATTAGTTTTAAAAATTTAAGATTCTAATGTGATTTTTACTATAACTTGAGCACATTCATTGGATTTACAAACTACGTATTAGATATTTATTTTATAATTGTTGATGACAAAACGTGGAACTAATCCTCATTTACATGCAGACTTGACCAAAGGCACCCGACAATACTAAACAATACGCGAATGACCCAGGCCGCTCAATGCTGTACAGTCAAGTCATACCGATACTGTAGTATATTGCAATTGATGCATATTCTTGGCATCTGCTGAAATTTATAGTTGTCACAGAAATATATGTTATCAGAGAGTATGCTCAAATAAAAAAGTATTAATAAATAAAGTAGTTCAGTTGTGTTGATAAACATGTAAAAGCTTTGCTAATACCATTAGAAAGAGCTATGGTGGTAACAATAGCTGCAGTACAAAACTGTTCAGCCTTAACATGGATTAAAGGTATTGTGTACACTTATTATGCAGCATCTAGCTACACAGACCCCAATGCTTTACACGTTAACTATTAGAATATAAAACAAATTTGATTTTTCCACACTAGCCTGTAAAATTATCTAATAGCAAATCCAGTTCTGTGTTTGTTCGTCTGTACTTAGTTTTTAGTTTGTGCACCGAAATCTCTATTTCATTTTCATTTCTTACGCTTTCCTATCGATTCATGTATTAATACCGAACATGTTTTTTTTTTAATCTGCTGCACATTCAAGTTACCAGATTGTAAAATGACAGTTTAATTTTAATTTTGAACACATCTCTGTAAAAGTACCTATAAATTTCTAATGTATGACGGGTTCACTTCAATTTTTAGATCGTAACACAACTTTTTCAATTTTCATTTTCAATGGTTTCATGTAAAAGAACATATTAAAAATGAATGTACAACAAAAGTTCATTGTCTCCTACACCCTCTGCTGAATTTTTAGGTCATAAAAGAAAAGTTATTTTCCTTGTGTTCATTTCTGTTGTCTTTCGATAGAAGAATGTGTTTAAACAATGCAGTTTTAAGTTTGTTTTATCCGCTGCTGTACGCCAAGTACAGTTCGGGAACCATATTACATTTTGATTGAATGCGACTAGACTGCTGATGTGTTCTTCAGAACAAAGAATAGCAGAGTATGGAAACAGCTCACAGTGCTCCCACCCAAATCGACAATTGTGAAGTGATCAGGAAATAGTTATTATTTAAACCTTTTTTGGGGGGGGGGGGGGGGGCATATAATATGGTATGCCTAGGGGCGCAAAATTTTTTAATCTGCCACTGTGGAGAGATCATTAAAACTGTTTTGAAACAATTATCGCATCAGCCACTCTTAATTACACATTATACACTTCACGAATGGAAGTGTTATTTGTAAATGAAAATCTGAAGATCTATCTCCAGTGAGAATGACATACTCTGTTCTGTTTCCTAGAAACACTTCAGTGCAATCTCACAGCTGCTCTGATATTCTGTATGCTCGTATTTTATTAATTTGGTACTGTAGAACAGTACCAAACACCTGGAAGTCAAGGAACACTATCAGAAAGGAGCAAGTTCTTTTACATGCTCTGTGTGGAGTTGTTTTGGTATCTGATTGGGTTCCAAGTGTCATTCCTCTGTTGAGTAATTTCAGTTGCTTTTCTATCCCAAACTCTCTTATTTCAATATCTGTTAGTCTGATATTTCTACGACGATGTAGATATTCCAGTATGATATTCCTCATTCAAACAGTTTTGAAAAACAGGTGATCAATATTTTGATCTTCTCTGTCATCCTACATTTTGATGTCATTATGGTCACAATGTGTCTGGACAGATGCTTCAATCTGTTTGCTAATTTAATGTAAGACCAAAACAAAACTTCATAGGATGTTCTGTCAAGTCTGCAGAAAGAACTTACTTCTTAATTAACTTAAAGCTTCATGCATGGGTCTCCACTAACTTTTGGTTTTGTTCAGTTTTTATTTGTCTCTAAGGCTTTATTTATGCTTAGCTTTGCAGTGAATCTCACTTTGCTTTTGTTGCAGCTTTCAAAGACAGCTTTTGAACCACAGTGTGTCTTCCCCATCCCTCACAACTTTGCTCTGCATACCTGTCTAAAGCCTGTTGCACAAAGGGCATTCAAAAAGTTTTGCACAGTCGTCTCTAATTTTTTTATTTTTACAGGAAGAGAATGAAATTTTTTGTGAACATACTCAGTGTTGCCTCCATCAGCTGTGATGCATCTGGCCCAATGTTCTTTCCATGATGTAAATGCACTTTGGTAAAATTCTGGGGATTGACTTTTACACTATTGCTTGACACAGGAAATAAGGTTTTCCTCACTATCAAATGTTTTACTGTGCAGGTGGGCTTTCAGATGACCAAGAAGGTAAAAATCAGATGGAGCCAAGTCTGGACTGTAGGGAGGATGAGGAACAATTTCCCAACCCATTTTCCTGATTTTCTCATGCGTCATAAGGGCTGCCACACTTGGCATTGTCATGATGTATTCTGATGAGCTGACCCTGAAGCTGTGGTCTGTGGGTCTTGATGGCACGTCGCAGCTTGTCCAATGACAAACAGTAACGGTCCCGGTTTATTGTGGAGCCAGATTCCAAAAAGTCAATGAAAATGACACCACACTATTCCAGAAGAAGGGAGTCCTCACCTTTTGGCCTGCAGTTCATGAAAGTCTTGGTTTCTTCTTCTGAGGGAACCCGGCTGACGCTACTCCGTGGATTGGGTTTTGCTCTCAGGTTCGGACAAAAACAACTGTCTTTCAACCTTGGTTAGTGACGCCGTCAAAACACTGTTTCCACTCTTCATTAAAGGTCTTCATGAGACCCTGGCACACTTCTTCCTCATCGTTTTCATTTCTCATGTCAATAATCTAGGCATCCAATGTGCACAGATTTTTCTGCACTTTAGTGACTGTACCAGTGATACCACTCTACCCAATGACAAATGAGTCATTTCAGCAAGCTGTTGTGTTGTCACACATCTGTAATTTTGGATGATTTGATCAATGTTCTCCTTATTCACATCACTCACTGCTGTCGATGGTCTGCTGCATCGTTGATTGTTCAGTAGAGAGAAATCACCTTCTTTAAACCTCTGCAACTATCGCTGGATACTGCTTTGATCCACTGTGCTCTCTCCATAAACAGGGAGCAACTTCCTGTGAATCGATGTGTCAGAGTCATCGCCGGTCTTGAAGAGGAACTCCATCACCGAACGTTGTCGCAACCTGACATCTACTTCATGGACCATTATGGCTCACCTGTAAATAAAAGAAAATGCTATTATATACCAATTTATAGCTAAATGTTTCAAGTACATTCACAAAAAAATTCTTTCTCCTCCTGGAAAAAGAAGAAGAAGAAGAAGAAGAAGAAGAAGAAGAGAGACAACTGTGCAAAACTTTTTGAATGCCCTTTGTACAATACTCGTGAACTTTGTCAATTGATACTCAGCATTGTTAATGTTGGAGACGAAATTTTCGTGTTGAGCACTCTGGTAATCTGAAATCTGTTTCTTGTCACTGTTGGTAAGCAGGAATGTCTTCTTAGTTTTCTTTATGTTCCTGTTTACAGCCATATTCAGTAATGGCCTTATGATTTATGATTTACTGTTCTACACTCACTGGAAAAGTTTGGGACTATTTGTCACAGAGATTTCTCAGTTGTTGTTTTCACAAGTTGGTTCTCTGTTTAACTGCTCAAGATAATTTTCAGATAAAGTATTTTGAACAATTTCTCACAATTCCCTGTTCCTACTAGCCACTTAATCAGTTGAGTCTCCCAGTTTATAACTGTTAATTTGAAATCTGCTGCTCATACTGTAACATTATCAGAAAATTTACACAAAATGTTCTCTAAGTTTCCTCTCAAATGTTCTGATACTACTGCTCCTGAGGCGGGGGGGGGGGGGGGGGGGGGTCTATAAAACATCCAATTAACATTGTCTGACCCACCTTTCACACTTATCTTCACGCAAATTATTTCATGTTTGGAACCTATATTAGTGCCATTAAATGTTAAAGGATCTATAAAAGCATCCAATTACAATGTTTGCCCCTCCTTTCCCACTTATCTTCACCCAAATTATTTCATGTTTGGAAGCTATACTTATGCCATTAGATGTTATCATATTCTTTAAAGCCATAAACACACCTCCACCACTGGTGTTTGACCTATCTATGTGACAGACTTTTCAGGCAAAATTTAGAGTTTCATTGCTATTAACATCTGGCTTCAGCCAGCTTTCCATTATTAGTCTGGTATCCCAGCCAGGCACCTTTGAAGACTCACCTGATGATATGGACATTGGTGACGGGCCCCTTAGTGGCACTCCTGCAACTGCAGGTGCAGGTGCTGCAGTCACTGATGTAATCTTTGCCATAAGCTACACTTGTCCGGCCAGCCTACCAAGGCTTGCGCCCGCCCAATAAAGCCAGTAGTGCAGCCCCTCTGTCTGTTAGTTGTGATTTCTCTGCAGAACTGTACGACTCTCGCTAGACATCGTTGTCTTAGCTGTGAATTCACTACGTCTTAGTGTTCAATCTTGGTTTGCTGTTTGGATTTGTTATCTTGCCATACTGTCTGTGTTGTCTGTTCTCTTGTGTTGTCTGTTCTCTTGTGTTGTCCACATGTTGTTCTCTGGGAACTCGCTGTTGATGCTCTCAGACTGTCGGCCAGCCACCTCTGGTTATGAAGTCATTCCCAGACTTATTCAATTCTGGTCATTATACTGTGTGAGCATTGCTACAGCTTATAAGCAAGACTAGTTCCAGTATCTTTCCATAGATGCTTCTGCAATTAACTAATGCTATATTAACATTTTCTGTCTCTGATCATCCATGACAAATGCTAGTCTCTTTAATGAATGGGGATAGTATTATTCCTTGTCTTAAATCAGAATGTGTCTTATTGAGCCTGTGGAGCAATTTCTCTGTCCTAAAAAACCCACATATGCATACCACACACATTGCACTACTCCATACCTGGATCAGAATAGTAAAGTGATTCATGTCCAGCTGTTCCCAGGGCTGCTACCATACCAACAGTCAGTCAAAGAACATGCTTGGCTGTGTCTCCTGCTCCATTCACCAGTGTCAAATCTCCCTGTACTGCAGGCAGTGGCTATTGTAGCCACTTGCAGATGGTGCTGGTGTCCTCTAACGTAAACAGTTGTTGTTCATTTCGTTGAATACCTTGTTTCTTGTGCGAGTTTATTTTGCACTGCAGAGTGTATGAAGCCCATAGTGGAAGTGTGCAAAAAAGTGTGGCTGCTAAATAGAAAGTTTGGCGATTTGCTCATTCTTTGTGTGGCCATACAGATGAATTTGTGTACTCGGTGCAGGAATATTTTGAGGAGGAGAGGAAAGCGGTGCAACTCTATTTTCTCCAACAAAGGTAGTTAAAAGAACTGCAGATGCCTCAAAGATACACAAAAATATTGTCATCAAAATTTGTAAGGAGAAATATTGCACAGAAGGGGAATAGACTGGTTCATCCAAACTGCGGGTATCAGGTAAGAAGAGGACAGAACCACACATAGCAAAATGGGATTCTTTTCAACAAGATGCTGTTTGTTGCTACATATAAGGATACTACGAGAGGAAAGAACACCCACTGTAGTAAAGCAGTGCATTACTCTTTTTGAGGCAGAGTTACTTAGTGGCAGTAAAACGTCGTCGTTAATGTTTGTCAGAACCCTCGGTTTTCAGCATAAGAAATGCATATATGGAAAATTATAATTGAGAGAAGTGACATCATAATGTGGTATTGGCAGCTTTTAAGAAATATCGTTAAAGTGCCATTTGAAGACATTGTGTGGCTTGAAAAAACATGGAAAAATGCCGGTCATTCTGTCAGAATTCTAGAGTGGGCCTGCAGAACTGCTCCATGAAGCCTGCTCCCCTGATGGTTGGGGCTCTCCTTTTGCGGCTTCCCTACACCTACTTTGGGATCATTGTCTTCCCACCCACCAGGGACATCAGTCACCATCTCCCAGCTGGAGACAAATCACCTTGCTCCAGCTTCTCTTGCCGGTAAGTGGTCACTCAGGACACTTCCTTCCAAGGCTTCTGCAGATCTATAAATGGACACCAGCCAGTGGCTGAAGGAGCCACAAGCTGCTGTTTGCAAGGCTTTGTGATTATGATCATTACCTGAAATTGATTCAGAGAAGCCCTTGCAGTCACCAAAAGATAAGAAGAATGAGATTCTGGTGGCCTCCATGCCACCAAATCGCGCCTGTTCCACTCCTGTGGCTAAGGTAGAGATTCCAGTGGTCCCTAAGATCCTGGGTTGCACCACGCAACGGAACCCAGAATCAATACGTGTTGATGCCTTAACCGCTAAGCCAGTGGCAGCAGGTGATCCTAGAGCATATCCTGGCTCCTTGGTCCCTTCCTGGCCTCACAGAATGTGGACAACATTATTCTACAGTGAAATTGTTATGGTTTTTTCCACCACCTAGCTGAGGTACGACATTTTTAAAGCACTTCTCCTGCCTTCTGCAGTGCCATTCAGGAGACTTGCTGTGCAGCTCTTCGTGGGTACTTGGGGATGTTATGAGAATCATGCTACCTACAACAGGACGTTGCACAGTGTTTGCACATGTATTTTGGACATGGTACATAATGAACTTGTGCCTCGTAGTACACCTTTGAAGGCTGTGGCTGTTTGGGTAAGGGCATTTCAGTATATTACTGTCTGCTGTATTTACCTAATTTCTGATGGTGAAGTGTCTCAGAACATATTGTTGGCTTTGGTTTCTCAGCTTCCCTCCCCCCCCCCCCCCCCCTTTTTTCCTAATCTTTGGTGATTTCAATGCCCATAACCCTTTGTGGAGTGGAACTATGATTATTGGCTGTGGTCAAGACCTCAAAAACTTACTGGCACAACCTGACTGTGTCTCTTGAATACTGGTGCCCCCTGCAAGCTTCAGTGTGGTACACAGAACTTTCTCAGTCATTGACCTTTCCATCTGCAGCCCTTGTGTTCTCCCATCTGTCCACTGGAGGACCCATGATGAGCTATGTAGTGACCACTTCCCAATTTTCTTGTCACTGCCCTGTATGCCTACCCAGATAGGCTCTCAGCATTGTTGACCGTGGTACTTTCATCTTTGCTGTTCCCCTTGGCTCCCTGCTGCATGGAGACACCGATGAGGCTATCCAGGATACTAATACAGCCATTCTTTTGGCAGCTGATTTAGTGATCCCTTGTTCCTCGGCCCTGCCCCAACGTAAGACAGTACCTTGGCGGTCAACAGAAATTGCTCTCCAATGCCATAAGCGGCACCCATCAATGGAGCACCTCATTGCCTTTAATCAGCTCCATGCCCAGGTCCAGCACCTAATAAAATGAATGGAAGTGAGAATGCTGGGAACAGTACATTTCAACCATCGGACCACGTAACTCTCTGTTGCAGGTTTGGGCTAAGAGCAGATGTCTCTACAGATACCAGACACATGCGGTTGTACCTGGAATTATCTTGAATGACACTGTCTACACTGTCTCAGATGCCATCACTGAACGTTTAGCTCTGCATTATGCTCAAGCCTCAGTGTCTGAGAATTGTTGACCTGCCTTTTGTGTTCTAAAACAGCAGGTGGACTGAAAACAATTATCTTATACTACATGCACCAGCAGCCATATATTGCTCCATTCAGTAAATGGGAATTTATCATTGTCTTAACCCACTGCTCTGATACAGCCCCAGGGCAAGACCACTTCTACAACAATATAATCAAGCACCTATCGATGGATTGTCAGCATCATATCCTTGCCATCTTTAACTTCATCTGGAGTGAGCGTGAGTTCCCATCACAGTGGCGAGAAGGAATCATCATCCTATTACTGAAACTGTGTAAGCACCCCCTAGAGATGGATAGTTATCGCTCAGTTAGTCCCAGCAGCGTTCTGTGTAAGTTGTTTGAACACATGGTGAGCCAGTGACTGTGTCAGCTCCTTGAGGCTCGAGTTCTTCTGGCTCTGTCCCAGGGTGTTTTTTGCCAATCTGGCTTACTTTGAGGCTGCCAGCCTAACAGCTCTTGTCTGGTGTCAACACCTTATAGCAACCTTCTTCGACCTGCAAAAGGCTTATGAGACCACATGGTGACACCACATCCTCACTGCCTTAAAACAAGTGGGATCTCAGGGGTCCGCTTGTGATTTTCATTCAAAACTTCTTGTTACACCGTACTATTTGGATTCAAGTTGGTGCTTTCCAAAGTACCTCTGTACATCCAAGAGAATGGGGCCCTGCAGGGCACTGTACTGAGTGTCCCTCTCTTTCTAGTAGCCATCAATGGTCTAGCAGCAGTTGTGGAGTCATCAGTATCACTCTCCTTGTATGCTGATGACTTTTGGCTCTACTTTTGCTTCTCTAGAGTGAGTGTCGCTAAACGTCGACTGCAAGGCGCCATACAATAAGTGCAGTTATAGGTCCTCACCAGTGGCTTTCAGTTTTCAGCTGCTAAGACTCGCATTTTGCACTTCTATCTATGTTTTACCTTTCACCACAACAAGAACTTTACCTTAATGACCAGTTACTCAATGTAGTGGAGACTTATAACTTTTTAGGACTGGTCTTCGATGCTCGGTTGACATGGATTCACAAGCTTGAGCAAAAGTGCAGGCTGCACCTCAATACACTTCACTGCCTGAATAACATCAGCTGGGGTACAGATTGCTCTACCCTTCCCTGATACAGCCCCATCTTGATTATGGTAGTCTGGCATACGGTTTGCCATCGCCCTCAGCATTGGGGATACTTGATCCGATACCCCACTGCAGGGTTCGACTTGCGACAGGAGCCTTTCAAACTAGCTCTCTGAACAGCTTACTCGTAGAGGCTGGGATTCTCCATTGCAGATCATGTGCCAACAACAGCTTGTCAAATAGGCTACACATGTTCGCAGCACCCCTAAGTTCCGAACTACTGTCTCCTGTTTCCAAACACGGACATCCATATCCTGCAAAGGTGACCCAGATAAGGATTATGATCGCAGTCTGCATCCAGTCCCTCCTCTCTGAACTTCAGTTGTCCCCTCAACCATTTCTCCTCTGTGCCCACTCACATACATCCCCATGGTGCATCCCTCGACCACAGCTTTGTCTTGGCCTATCACAAGGTCTGAAATACTCGGTTCAGCCCGAGGCCCCCTGTGACCAATTTCTCTCCATCCTTGGTGCATCCTGGGGTTCAGAAGTAGTCTATACTGATGGCTCAATGGTTGCTGGTCACATAGGCTTTGCTTATAATCATGCGGGACATTCTGAACTATGCTCTGTGCTGGGTGGCTGTAGTGTTTCCACTGCAGAGTTGGTAGCCATCTCTAGTGTTCTTGAGCATATCCATTCCTGCACTGGTGAGTCTTTTCTCATCTGCAGCGACTCCTTGAGCAGTTTACAAGCTTTTGATCAGAGTTTCTCTCGCCATCCCTTGGTAATACCTATCCAGAATTCCTTGAACAATGTGGATGTTCAGTGACCTTTATCTGGATCCCAGGCCATGTTGGGATTCTGTGGAATGGACTTGCTGATAGCTTATCCAAACTGGCTACCAGACTTTTGAGATCAGTAGTTTGGAAACAGACCTCCAGTTGATATTACACCATCAAGTTTTAGAGATGTGGATTACAGAATGGGTCACTCTGACTTCACCAAACAAACGACGGGTGATAAAGGATACTGGATACTGTGTATCTGTGGAGGTCCTGCAAACAAGTCTGTCACAAGGACTCTGCTGTCCTTTGCCGGCTTCGCATCGGCCATACTTGGCTGACTCATTGCTTTCTTCTTTTGGGAGCTTCCAGCTTCCTATGCCTCCATTTCTTATTTTTTGTCTCTTATCTAGCCTTTGCTGACCTTTGTAAGACCTTGGGGTTTTCTTCCCATGGGTTTTACGCGGTATGCCATCTCTGATGTAAAGTCACTTAGACCTCTCTGTTCGAAGAAAATAGGGACTGATGACCTAGTACTTTGGTCCCTTTAATCATCCAACCAACCAACCAATTTGGTGTATTATGTTCTGCCTTTGCGCCTTTCCACCTAAGCATCTTTTGTTATAAGGTAGTATGCCCAAAACCCAGTGTGGTGGCCATCCCCTTAAAGGGAGGACCATCAAATATGTGCATGATGGTAGCTCCCTGACCATGCAGGGATTGCACTGTTGGTGTCTGAGTTGGAAAATCTCCACATATACCAAGGAGTATGTGCCTATCATGACTGGGACCGGGGACTCTCAGCAGTGGATTACAGGCCAGGTAACCGTTGCTGAGACTGGGTGGCACCCTTTGGGAGAGCTCCCATTTGACGTGGCCATGGCAGATGGCTTGGATATGAAGCAGATGAAGCTGTCTCCTGCTGGAGCCATATGGCCTCATCAGTCTCTTCAGAAGGAAGGAACTCATTCAATGCAGAGAGATACAACTAAAAAATGTTTCCTTCCCTGGTTACACCGTGGGAGGAATGTAGGATTAAGCGAAAAGCAGAGAAATACTCCCCCCAGTACCTGGTTTCTACAAGAATTGATCGAGATTCTTTTTCAACCACAAAGCCTTTATTTATTGTAGAGAACATAGGAGATAAGTTTGGGAATGTTGTAGCTGTCTCCAAAATGATTTTTGATTAAAATAGCCCAGTAACGGGCATTGCTTGCTTGTGGCAAGCTGGGCGACATTCCGGTTACTCTCATTCCCAATAATAGTTATGGTTCAGGGCGTCATTTTCCATTGTGACCTCCTCTTGCAGTCTGATGATGAGCTATGTACCAACTTGGAGTGATAGGGTGTACACTATGTCCGTCCTGTCCGTATGGGGCCAAACCAAGAGGCCAAGAAAAAGAATGAGCATCTACATCCTACATGCAGGACAATGACTTAGGCTACAGCAACAACTGCGTTGCCCTTTCTTACGACAGTACTCTCACCCAGTATGCCTCTTACAGCAAGCCTACAAGGCCACTCAACATACCTGCCCCCCCCTCCTGCAATGGATGGAGGCTTTCCTCCTGCTGCTTCCCCTCACCCACTTTAGGAGGAATGGCTCCCCACTTGCTGAGGATGTCAATCTCCATCCCCCAGCTGGAGACAAATTACCCTTCTCCGCCTTCTTACACCAGAAACGAGTCCCTCGGGACACTCCTCTCCAAGGTTTCTGTTGGTCTGCAACCAGATTCAGCCAGTGGCTGAAGGAGCCATGGGATCTTGGTCATAGGGTTCTGCAGTCTCCTTCACCCTCTGAAACTAATTTAGAGAAGCCCTCTCAGTCATCTAACCCCCTAAGGAGAAAGAAGATAAAAAGAAGCCTTTCAAGAAGAAAGCGAATTTGGTGTCCCCTCCGCCACCAGATCCCTCCCGCATGTTTCGCTTCTGTGTCCGAGGCAGAGATCATGGTGGCTCCTGAGGCCCAGATTGTACGACAGATGTGTCTCAGAACCTGTGTGTGTTGATACCATAACCTCTCAATTGGTGGCGCCAGATGATAGTGGGGAATAACCTATCTCCTTGGTCACTTCACACCCTGACAGTATACTGACAACATGATTGTCCAGTGGAATTGTAGTGTTTTCTTCCAACACCTGGCTGAAGTATGACATCTCTTAAGCACCTTGCCTGCTTTCTGTATTGTCCTTCAGGATACTTGGTTTCTGGCAACATGGACACTTATGGCTACCAAGGCTATTTTACAAATTGCACAGACTATGATATGGTGTCAGGTGGATTTTCACATACTTCTGCACCCTGTATGTAGTGAATCTGTGCCTTTTGATACATCTCTGGAGACTGTGGCTGTTCGGGTAAGGGCATGTCTGTATTTTACCAGGTGACAATAAATTCTGGATAAATCTGAACCGGTCCCCACCAACCCCACTCATGTAAGGTAGTGAGAATGTAGTGTATCCATGTGATGCATAAGCCTTTTGAAGTCGAAGAAGACAGCAATAAAATGTTGATGCTGTTCAAAAGCTGTCGGATGACAGACTCCGGGCAAACCATGATGTCAGCAGTGGAATGGGGTTGGTGGAAACCATCCTGTGACGGAGCCAGAAGGCACCGAGACTTAAGAAGCCAACATAGCTACCAGATCACCATGCATTTGAGCGGCTTGCAGAGAACATCAGTGAGATTAATTGGGTGACAGTTGTCCATCTCTAGGGATTTCTTACCCAGTTTCAGTACCGGGATGATGACGCTTTCCTGCCATTGAGATGGGAATGCATCCTCACTCCAGGTACAGTTGAAGATGGTAGGGAGATGATGCTGACAATCCATCAATGTGTGACTGAGCATTTGGTTTATCTCCCTCCCAATGATGAAGTGTCTCAGAACATATTGTCTGCATTGGTTTCTCAGCTTCCCAACCTTTCCTAATCTTGGGTGACTTAAATGCCCGTAATACTTTGTGGGGTGGAACCATGATCGCTGGCTGTAGTAAAGACATCAAAAACTTCCTGGCAGATTTTGACCTTTGTCTCTTGATACTGGTGCCCCTGCATACCTCAGTGATGCGCATGGAACTTACTTGGCCATTGACCTTTCCATTTGCAGCCCTTGTCTTTTCCCATCCATCCACCAGTGTATCCACAGTTACCTGTGTGGTAGTGACCACTTCTCAATTTTCCTGTACCTCCCTCTGTGTCACTCTCCTGGGTGCACAGCCTAACGGGTTCTCAACAGTATTGACTGGGATGCTGTCATCTCCATTGTCATCCTTAGCTCTCTGCTACTTGGAGATACTGATGCAGCTGCCCTGAGTACAACAGCAGCCATTCTGTCAGCACCCACCCTAGCAATTCCCTATTCTTCAGGATCCTCTTGTTGACGGACAGTACCTTAGTCAACTTCAGAAATTGTAGAGGCCATCAGACATCGCAGACGGGCTCCCCAACACCATAAGTGGATTTCATCGATTGAGCACTTCATTGCCTATTAATGGCTCTCTGCCTGGGTGTGCCACCTGATAAAACAACAGAAGCAGGAATGCTGAGAACGGTATGTTTCAACCATTGGTGCACATACCCCTCCTTATCAGGTTTGGGCGAAAATCAAATGTCTCTACAGAGGCCAGTCCCCTGTTGATGTACTTGGTATTTCCTTGAATGATGCTGTCTTCACTAACCCAGTTCCTGTCACCAAACACTTTTCTCTGTATTGTGCTCAAGCCTATGCATCTGAGAATTATCCACCTGTCTTTTGCGTCCTCAAGCAGTGGATGAAGCAAATGCACTTATCCTTCACTACATGCCACTGGAGCCATATAATGCTTCTTTCAGTGAGTGGGAATTCTTCAGAGCTCCAGGGCCGAGCTGCACCCACAAAGCAAATGCTCATATCACTATCAGAGGACTGTCGTCGTCGTCGTCGTCGTCATCATCATCATCATCATCATCATCATCATCATCATCATCACCACCACCACCACCACCACCACCACCACCTCCTCAACATCCTCAACCATATCTCGAGCGAGGGTGAGTTCCCATCTCACTGGCGAGAAACCATCATCGCTCCAGTACTGAAAGCAGGTAAGCACTCCCCAGAGATGGGCAGCTACTGCCCATTTAGTCTCACTATTGTTCTCTGTAAGTTGCTGGAATGAATGGTGAGCCGGTGGCTGTATTGGCTCAAGTCTCGGGGTCTTCTGGTTCCATCCCAGAACAGTTTTACCAAGGCAGTACCACTGCTGTTAACTTGGTTTGCCTGGAGTCTGCCATCCAAACAGCTTTTGACAGATGTGAATATCTTATTGCTGTCTTCTTCCACCTGCAAAAGGCTTATAGCACAATATTCTTGCTGCCTTACAGGAGTGGGGTCTCCTGAACCTGCTTTCAATTTTTGTCCAGAATGTCTTGTCAGCCTTATTTAGGGTTAAAGTTGGTGCTTGCCCCCCCCCCCCCCCCTCCCCCTCTATCTGAGAGAATGAGGTCATGCAGGGCTCTGTCTGCATTGCATGTTCCTCTCTTTCTAGTGGCCATCAGTGGTCTAGCAGGAGCAGTGAAGTCCAAAGTACCACTCTCCTCTCTCATAGTATGCCGATGATTTTTGCTTTTACTGTTGCTCCTCTAGGGTGGATGTTGCTGAATACCAACTCCAGGGTGCCATTAGAAAGGCGCAGCCATGGGCCCTTGCCCATTACTTTCAGTTTTCAGCTGCCAAGGCTCACATTACACTTCTGTTGACATTGTAATTTTCGTCTACAACCAGAAGTTTACCTCATTGATCAGTTACTCAATATAGTGGAAACTTATGACTATTTGGGACTGGTCTTTGATGCCCAGTTGATATGGCTTCTCCGTCTTCGCCATCTTAAGCAAAAGTGGTGGCTCCGACTTACTGCACTTTGCTGCCTCCATAACACCAGCTAGGGTGCAGACCCCACTGCCATTCTGTGGCTTTACAGAACCTTTATCCTGCTCTGTCTTGATTATAGGAGTCTGGTATACCATTCAGTATCGCCCTCATCATTGCTTTCACTGGACCTGATTCACCACTGTGGGTGCTGATTTGCAACAAGAACCCTTCAAACTAGCCCTGTGAACAGCCTACTCATGGAGGCTGGGGTCCCTCCATTACTCATCAGGTGCCAACAATAGCTACTCAATTGTGCTATACATTTTCACAGCTCCCCTAAGCATCCGAAATACCGTGTCCTTTTTCATAGTGGGAATATCCACGTTCCACAACAGAACTGTGATGACAATTGCAGATCGAATACAGTGTCTCTGCTCTAAACCTCAACCTCCCCAACTGTCACCTCTTGGCAGGGAACAATTGTGTGCACCCTCATGGCATGTACCCTGATCTCAGATCTGTCTCGATTGCTCCTTTGGATCGAAAGATTCAGTTTTTTCTCTGGCTGTCCTTGATGCATTTAGTTTCAGAAGTGGTGTACTCTGATGGCTCAATGGTCAATGGACTAACCAGTTTTGCATACACACGTGCAGGGTGCAGTGAACTGTACTCCCTGCTGAGTAGATACAGTGTTTTCACTGCTGAATTGATGACCATCAGACTAACCCTCAGCTGTACTTGTCCTTGCACCAGCAAGATGCTTCTAATCTGCAGCAACTCCCTGAGCTGGCATTGTACTGTAGAGCTGTGTTACTCTCATTACCCATTAGTCACGGCTATCCAGGATCATTTTTCTGACCTCCATCAAGCTGGATGGCCAGTCATCTTCGTTTGTACCACTGGTCATGTCGGTATCTCAGGGATTGAACACGCCGAATTCTTGGTGAAGTTGGCTACCAGTATGTTGATTTTGGAAGTGGTGGTCCCTGGGACTGGATCTTTGGTTGACTCAACACCATCAATTGTTAGAGGTCTAGAACTTGGAATGGCCTGCCCTGGACTTCTCAAACAAACTAACGGCAATAAAGGAGACCACAACCAAGTGGCAGTCTTTCCTTCATCCTTCTTGCAGGGAATCCACCATCCTTTATGACCTCATTGACCACCTGAGGGGTTACAGGGACACCCCTCAACTCTCTCACATGCTCTGGCACAGGAGATCCACAGCGACCCTTGCTTGGTGGTCTTGCCTGGCTCCTACCATTCTCACCTGTAAGTCTCCTTATTATTTTATCTCTGCCATTTTTAATATTTTGTCTTTCCTAAAATTTTATGAACTTGTTAGTGCTGCTCAATTTCTTGGGGATAACGGAGGGCAAGGTAGCGGTGGCCAGATGCAGAGGGTGCATTTCCCACTGCATGCCATGCCCTGGAGTACTCCACCCGCATTCTGGACAGAGTGACTTGACCACCTTACTCCCTCTCACTCCTCTTCTACTTCTCCTTGGTTTGGTCTCTATCTTATTGCACCTTGGGCTATAGGGCTTCCCAGGATTTGTCTTTTGTATCCTTCCTCTGAGGATTGTTCCTGGTTCAATAGATTTAGCATGAAGGGCTGATGACCTTGCAGTTTGGCCCCTTTAACAGCCTACCAATCACAGTTATACAGTGTTGCTAAACTGTCCTTAACTATTTGTGTCGTTCTCTCTAATTTATGATTAAGTGAGGAGACAATGGTTAAGGCCTTGGGCTTGGAGTCAGGATGATAGGGTTTTAAAACCCCACCAAACCACTCTGATTTAGGTTTTCTTTAGTTATCTTAAATTGATTAATTCTGGGACAGTTCCATTGAAAAAGTCATGGCTATTTTCTTGTACCACCTTCATCCAAATCAAGCTCTTGTTTTCATATTAGATGAGACATTAAACCTTAACTTTCCATCCAGTTTGTAAACTACAATTGAGCAGTTTGATATTTAAATATTTTTTTTATTACCTAATTGTTTTCAGCATTTATATCATCATCATTATCATTATTTGCATGGAGATTGGCAGCTGTGTGCCAATGCTCCCTGGATTGATAGTTACCATCTCACCATTTAAAAAGAAGAAATTTTCAGTATTCACAATATGGAACATAATTTATTTTCCAACCAATGTCATTATCATGCATTTACTCAGTTAAATCTATTATGGTATTATTTCACACATGTTCAGCATTTCACACATGTCATAATATTAAATTTCACATCACTCTTTCTGTTAGTGGCAGTACATTTAAGATATATCAAAAGCAATGGCAACCATTTGCTACAACTTCCCCTTCACTCTCTGAGGTATGTCAGCTGCAGAAAATGGAATAGGACACCATATATGTTATCATAACCAACCCCAGTCAAAAAAAGTACTACTCTTGCTCTTAGTTATGAGAAGCGTGACTGAAATACTCCTTGTCAGGTGTTTGAAATTCTTTATGCGATCGACAGCCTCAAGGTAATACTTGCATCACATCAGGATATGCATTTTCTTGTAAGACATGAACAATAAGAACCTATTCACAATCGGCAAATTCATTTCAAAAAAACAAGTGATGAACATTACATCTAGTGCTAGTAAAAAATTAACTTCAAGATGAATTGAGGTGCTGAGAACCATAAGGGCCTAAAGCACACCATCAAGTTTTGAGATCGTAGCATGTATGCATGCTCCTGACATTGTTGATCTTATGGTGAACCAGCTTTATCAGTGCTGTACCTCTATGCTGTGCACAGTATTTGAACATCCGCAGACAGCTGTCTCATCAATATCTCTGCTATTCACTTTCACAAGGGCCCAAAGCACAAATTTTCATCGCTGGAAATGCTCACTGGCTGCACTAATACCCATTTCTACATAAAAGCTGGAAGCTCTTGAAGAAATGCCCCACCATAACCTCGTGTTCCATGGTTTCAGCATTCTTGTCTGTAAGATGCACACTGAGGATTTCAAAATCCTTAAGAGTGTTACTGACTTCACTATCAAACCAATAGTTGATGGTCATGGTAACAGCATATGGGTTTGTTATGATTAAAATGCAACTACTCACAGAGGTCCAGTGTTGGCTGTATTTATCACATGGCAGCGAAACTTGGTAGATCTTCTACTGCATTAATATGGAAACAATTTACGTTCGAAAAAAATTAGTTCCAGTTTTGGCCAGCAGTTCCAAAACTGGCACTGTGAATGCAAGGAATACGTATAAAAATGTTTCGATATTTGTTATGTTAGGAACGAGATGTGGACAGAAAAGGTGAAACAAGTGAGAAAGGCATTATGTTGATTTTATTATTAACCACCACTTGCAAAATTTATTCAGTATGGGCACTGGAGATGTCAGTGAGATGCTGCAGCCATAAAACAAGTTGATCAGCAGTTGCTTGCAGCAGTTCTGGTGAAATGTGAGCAAAGTGTTCCTCTGTGCTGGCCTTCAGATCAAATAAAGACTGAATGTATCACTGGTAAACACATTCTTTTAGGTATTCCCAGAGTCAAAAGTCACATGGATTCATATCAAGTGATCTTGCAGGCCATGCATCTGGAAAACTTTTGGAGATAACACATTTTGGAAGGCTGAATTAAGCACATCTCTCACTGGTCGATACATTTTGGAAGGCTGGATTAACCACATCTCTCACTGGTCGAGCGAGATGAGGTGCTCCCGATCTTGAATGAACACAGTAGTTTCCACACAGCTGCACTCTTCCAAAGCAGGAATCACATGCTGTACAAGGAGGTACCGATAATGTGCAGATGTCACAGTACATGTAACAGGCCCTCTGGGTGTATTCCCTTCAAAGGAGAATGGACCGACTTTCTTCCAAAGCTTTCTTTTTGGAATCTTCCCAACGTTGAGGCAAGGCCTGTGAGGATATTTGTATGTTTAGGTTGTATACAATATATTAATAAAAAAGTAATAATATATTATACGACGATCCAAAAAAAGGTTAAAATAGAGATACAAAAATAGAAGTGAATAAAATATTGTGGCAGTGAATGTTCTTTGTTTGTGTACTGCTAAGCTCTGCACAACAATTCTTGATGCATTCACTTAGTCCAGGGTTCATAAATGTCATAGAGTTCAACCTTTTACCTTTTTGCTTTCGTGCGTCTTTCCTGTGAGGTCATCTGAGTTGTCAGTATTATATCCAACAGCTTTTCCATGTAGCCATAATGGAGACAAATCAGATATTCTGATGTTACGCCATTTTGGTTTAGTGTTGACTTGCTGCTGTATTATTATTTGATAAATAAACCCATAATACAAAGAAATTTTATACCACACACACACACACACACACACACACACACACACACACCACACACACACACCAAAGCCTTCTTCATTGACTCAAACACATCAAAAGTTTGGTTTCTCTTAAGTTAGTGTGAACCCAAAAGATGAGAACACCATCTTGAACATGCAGAATAAGACAAGAGAACGAATGTGACAAAAAAAGCAATGTGCAGCTTCACTTTTCTTTTGCATCAATGTTTCTCTGGCAGTTCAATGATTCTTATGTGTTTGTCACACAAGATGCAGTTATTTTTCACCAATAAGTACATATTTTCTGATACACCACTGCAGAATACTCTTTTTTCCTATACAAAATTTTTATAATCTACTGTAACAGTACAGGTGTATGTCTCCATTTGGTTTAAATTTAGGGAATTTCTTTGCTAAATTTGTGCTGCTCCCTAATGGATGTTATTCTAAGATTTCATTCCATGCCCCAATGCTGTTGTGCCTCACTCTTTTCTCTAGCTCTGCCTTTGTTTTTTTCCATTTCACCCCACAATTTATTAAATCTTCGAAGCATCTTCCTCTGAATGAGATGGGTTATTGAACATAAATCTTTTGTATGATATCTCTGATAAACTGTAGCTTTTACTTTTTCCTACAAATTAGATTCCTCACCAATCCCTAAAGTCTCTAGTCACTTTTGTGTGTCTTCCAGCTGGTCATGTGCATTCCAGAATTAATGCTCATTGTTCTCACTCATTTGCACTAAACAATACGAGAGAAGGAAAGTTGCTACTCACCATATAGCGGAGATGCTGAGTCACGATAGGCACAATAAAAAGATTCACACAATCATAGCTTTTGGCCATTAAGGCCTTTGTCAGCAGTAGACACACACACACACACACACACACACACACACACACATGCACACAAACACTCACTGAAGCGCAACTTGCGCTCACGTCTGCAGTCTGAGAGAGCTGAAACTACACTGAGTGTAGTTTATGGTCAGTTGAACTTGTCATATTTGTGTTGTGCTGGTAGAAAGATGAGTATTCTTGGAACTGGCATCAATTTGATGCGCCAAGCTGTTGGACCCATCCATTTATGGAATTCAATAAAAGTTTGCACAGGGAAAGAATGGAGAGAACTTTAGGGAGCATGTTTTGACTCTGTTTTGAAATGGTTCATATTGGTCTTCACAGTGCCACAACTACTGCCAAGCCAAAAGAAATTTCATAATTTTGTATGAACAGGATAACAAACACACCAAAATAATGTAGTCATTGCAAAGACTACAGCATTTCTGGTCACACTCAGCAACATAATGCCACAATAGAGAAAACCTGCAGCTTATTATAGCGTATGTATAAACTGAAAAGTGATACTCCTTGTAACACAGTTTGAAAGAGAGAGTGAGAACTCGCCTGCTGACTCAACAATTTGCAGATACATTACAGAATCGCAGACACTTACCTCAAGAAATTCATTAGAAGTCTGCAGCGAATAAAAAATAATTGTTTCAGATTCCTGGCGGGGTACATGCCTCTGTGAGGACACGTATGAAAGGTGTGGCTTGTAGTTAAAGGCTTTGAGGCAGAGGCACCCCAAAATCTTTATTGAAATATGTGTCTCAGAAATGAAGTAAATAATTTAAATTATCAGGACGCATTTTGAATATTTCCTGTATGGATTTAAATAATGACAGTCACATTTCTGAAACTGTTGATATTGAGCGATGTTTTCCAAACAGCTAGTAGCTAGTGTTTGAGGCTGTGGATCGAATTGCCAGTAAGCTCCATGTATGGGGGCATGGCTTCTACAGAGCATAGCTCTTTGTGCCTTCTGAATGCTGTGTTTGTTCAGCTTGAAGGTACCATACCAGTCTCCACATGCTTTTCACATTCTGCTGCTTACAAGGAGGAGGAGTCAACAGGCTTGCTGAACCTCCACTATTGAATCCCTGTCACTATTATGCTTTGAGGCTTCATTAATCCATATTTAGGTTTAATGTTTTGGTGGTGTTGAAATAGTTTCCTTGGTCCTGGCACTGTAAGAAATGCGTGCTAAGTTTGTAAATGTCTCCTCACTAGAGTGCACTAGAAAATGATAACATAAGTGGCGCCATCCAGTGAGAGTTCCACAAATGATCAGAGGAAATAAGGTTGCAAAACATGCCCTGTTA
The DNA here is from genome assembly GCF_021461395.2 of Schistocerca americana. Classification (NCBI taxonomy): domain Eukaryota; kingdom Metazoa; phylum Arthropoda; class Insecta; order Orthoptera; family Acrididae; genus Schistocerca; species Schistocerca americana. The sequence continues at coordinate 283,252,451 of NC_060122.1, forward strand.
CCTTTAGTTTGAAATATGCTCACTATTTTTATATACTTGAATTTAGCATATTTCATGACAGTACTCACTTTTCCGTGGATGTTTATAAGATAATATTTGACTTTTTTGTGTTGGCTTCAGTCGTCTAGTGAAAGTATGATTCCATAATGCTGTTTCGTCAGCTGCGGAAATGTCCTGGTTCAATGCGTTTGCCTCATTTTTGGTGCTTCAAATACCATTTTTCCGAATGTGCTTCCTTCTTGATGTTTATATGAAAAGGTAGTAGAATAACTCATTTTTGCTGGTCACTTGCAAATTATTATAATGGGGACCTGTACATTGTTCCACCGTCACACATCGAGTGTTCCCTGCTGGCTGACTACGGTCAAAGACAACTCCAGCGTCAAAGAAGTTTCACACAACACACAAGCTTCTACTTGTAACCAGTCTCTTTGATATTATTCGTCACATCTACTAATATTAACCAATATGCTGTCACTCTTGAACATATAAGCAAATTAGCATAAAATAAGACGAATTACAATTCACAAAAAACATTTTGACAAAAATATAATAAAACATTTACAACCTCCCTCATTAGATTTGGTATCGACAAATCCGGTAGAAAATAACATATCTCCCAGATCCATTACAAGTTGCTAACATTTTTCTTGCTTGCTGATGCCTTTTGCAGGATATAGTGCATTATTAGCAAGTTTTTTTTTTTGTGAGAGTATCGCACCTGAGTTCTTGTGAGTTTCTATTTCTTGCTAATAACTGTAGCATACTGCAAGTCTAAAACCAGTATGTTATGAATTATGTGTGCAATTTATTTGGCAAAAATTTGGAATTTGGGATTAGGATGAAGTGGTGCACTCAGACCAATCTGAACATCTGCCGAGAAATCACCTGCTTACAGTGCAAGTCCAGGCAAAGGTATACACATAATTTCAATGGAGCAGTGTACGGTAGCATGTTTAGCCACCAACCTCACATTTCCTGATGCTTTCACCCAACAGAACATACTAAAAATGATGTGTTAAGGAGAGATCCTTAATGCAGCTTAAGCACCATGTTTTCAAATATAATTTGAAAACCAAAAATACAGCATATGGTAGCTTCAAAAATACTTAAATCAACAGGGGGTTTGCTCAGTTTGCTTCTATAGCCACTCACAGCACAGGACGTATGATGTCACAGAACATCACTGTTTTGTTTCGTGAACTCATAAATGCTACAGACTGAATACACATGGACATCTCAAGTTTGGTATTGAAAACATGAAAAAAATTAAGCAAGAAGTTTCTAAAATACATGACATTAAAGACCTTGCTCCAAAATGTGTCATTTTTAGTCCAGTTTATTGTGATAAAGTGTCAAAAAATATGACATTGATAGCTGAATATGCTACCTACAGATCTTCTTTAAGTTAGCTTTTGGTGTTATTTAGTAGTTGATTATGAAAAGGAAAGCAGATCCAATCTGTAAACATTTTCGAGAGTCCTGGCACTGTAGTTCCAGTTGGTAATTGTCATGACCTTCCCCATGATGACTATAGGTCAGTTTTACTGTAACTGATTTCTTCTTTAGGTGCAAACTGAGACATTATTACTGCAACTATTCTTGTCTGCCTATGTGAGCCATTCTGATATATAATTTAGCAATTACAAAAAGAGATTTTTTTTTCCTTATACCATACTGTTACCAGTCCTTGCACCCATGTGGTGTTCACTATATTAAGGCTCTTGTTCGTCATTGCTCTTATAACTTATAGGGGGTAAGTCTATTTTTCTGACAAGTGTTATGCTGTTCACAGCATATATTTGCACTGCTGCTTCTCAGTTTATCATCAACCAGCATGCTAATCGATCGTTTCACAACAGCAAGCCTAGGGGAGTAATGTGAAAATTCCTCAGTCGGGTGTGGAGATGGAATTGATATTGGTAAACTATTGTTTTTGTTAGATAGTTACATGTTGCACAATAATGTAAATGGAATATTAACTTTTGGCCTGAAGGATAGTTTAGACAGTAGTTGCATGTGTGCTTCGTTCATGTAGAGTAACTGGAATATTGTGACATTATACAGATAATTGTTTTGGATGCTTCATGGTCATCTAATATTCATCCAAATTTGGTGTAGACTTATAAGGAGTATAATATTTTGTTTCAAAGCTTAATAGATTGATATCTTAATTTAAATCTAGCTATTCTTCTGTAGAAGGTATCTGCTTTGAAGGGCAGTCAAAACTGAAACCACAAATGTAAATTCAAAGAAGTCCAGAACATGGAATTAAACAGTTGAAAGAAAATGATACATAAAGTAACTGGTGCTGTAGGCACCTCAGAACAAAAAAGGTATAACTTTTACATGAAATAGCTATGACATAGCTTTATGCAAGAGGGGCTTGAGATATGTTGAGTGCTGACAAAAAAATAATATAAAATAAAGTAAAATAAAATAATCAAAACTTGTCAACATTTTTAGCAAGTTGTGGGAAATTAAAATGAATTGCATTGATTATTTATGTTGATTTAACTCTTTGTGTAAGACATGATAGCAGCACTTAATGAAAAAATCAAACAGATCTAAGCAATATGTGGAATCCAGTGATCTTGGAACAAAAAAGCCAAAGTCAGTTTCATTTGCCATAAAAGTTATGACATGCATTTTATGGGATGCAAATGGGACTCTCCTTTTTATTTACCTTACAAAGGAGAAACCAATAGCTGGTTAGTACTCTGGAATTTTCAGTGTCAGTTGAATTGCAAAGGAATAGAATCAGGACAAATCCTGTCCATATTTGAAGTGTTACTTGTAAAGAAACTTGTGACTGATTAAAATGATGTAGGAATTATGGAAGCAGTAGATATGTACTTGGTCAAACTTTTCAGAAAAATGGAGAAACCTCATGAAAGATACATTGACTAAAAATGGAAGTGTCTTAGAAAAAAGTATATATATATATATAATGTGGGTTTTAAGGGAGAGGGTAAGGAGTCATTCCAATCCCGGTAGCGGAAAGACTTACTACCTTAGGGGGAAAAAAGGACGGGTATACACTCGCACACACACACAAAATGTGTCTACATTTAGTTGTAATCGATGAACGAGTAGCATTACAAAGTTTTGAACATTCAGATTTCATTGGAGTATTGTGTGCGAGTGTATACCCGTCCTTTTTTCCCCCTAAAGTAAGTCTTTCCGCTCCCGGGATTGGAATGACTCCTTACCCTCTCCCTTAAAACCCACATCCTTTCGTCTTTCCCTCTCCTTCCCTCTTTCCTGATGAAGCAACAGTTTGTTGCGAAAGCTTGAATTTTGTGTGTATATTTGTGTTTGTTTGTGTGTCTATCGATGTGTGGATGGATATGTGTGTGTGTGCGAGTGTATACCCGTCCTTTTTTCCCCCTAAGGTAAGTCTTTCCGCTCCCGGGATTGGAATGACTCCTTACCCTCTCCCTTAAAACCCACTTCCTTTCGTCTTTCCCTCTCCTCCCCTCTTTCCTGATGAGGCAACAGTTTGTTGCGAAAGCTTGAATTTTGTGTGTATGTTTGTGTTAGTTTGTGTGTCTGTCGACCTGCCAGCACTTTCATTTGGTAAGTCACATCATCTTTGTTTTATATATATATATATATCACCATTTGCACAGACTAGTCTTTTAAGTTTGCATTTTATGTACTGGAAGCTGAAGAAACATGAATTCTTACTAATTTTTGAGTAATTTATTTAAAAATCCATTTCTGTTCACAAAATTTATTCTAACTGAAATCTGTGTCATCACAAAATGTTAATAAAAGCCGATTTATGTCCATCTGTAAGTCTTGATCCCAGTGTAAACTTAAAACTCTTTGAATTCGAAAATATTTCCTCATTTATATGAGTGATTTCCCTAAATCACTCCAGGCAAATGCCGGGATGGTTCCTCTGAAAGGGCACGGCCGACTTCCTTCCCCATCCTTCCCTAATCCGATGAGACCGATGACCACGCTGTCTAGTCTCCTTCCCCAAAACAACCAACCAACCTCATTTATATGAGTTCCATCAAAGATGCAGATCACACCAGACAACCAAATTTTTAGTTCAGACGCATGAAAAACTGGCATAACTCTAAATAGTAGTATGACTCTTAAACATATCTTTCGGTGTATCATTTTCTTGGGTTATCTTCAATAAGGAATTTTCCAAGAAACTGAGAGAATCTGCACCAAAAGGATTTTGAAAGAATTAAGTGTGACCCTTGCATTCAGTGATACTTCTAGCTTAAACACATTTCACAAGAGAAAAAGCATGGTCTTTATCTTAGTTCCATAAGAAGAACCTTATCCCTGGAAAATGAGCAAACTTTGTTCTCCAAGAAGTATTTCAGAATGTTATGTGTTAGCAAGAGCAGATCCCAATTTTAAGTGATCAGTTAGCCATATTTTCCTGACCTATTGTTTTCAGCTTTGTTCCGTGGGTGAATTTATAAGAGCTATTGAATTAAATTTATAAATGTAATTTGTTCAACTGTATTTGCAGGATTAACACATTCTTTTAAAAACTTGGAGTATTATGTTTGAGGATATTATATGGCATATTTATCTTCCTGTAGCTCCATTGGGCAGGAATATGAGCTACGTTTGCAAAGAATGGTAAGAAATGCTAACATACCATTCAAGGATGAAGAGCAGCTGCGAACATGTGGTTATGACAAGACACCAGATGTTAAGCTGGAGTTGCCTGTGGCGGTAGATGGCTTTGTAGTAAGCTGGATAGAAAGTAAAGCACTCTTTGGTGATGAAGCAAACCACAAAACATATATAAAGGAACAGTATCTTAGTTACTGGAACAGGTGAGAAACATTGATTCCTGCAGACAGTGAATTGGTTTTTTAAAAATGTATTAAATGTGTGCTGAATGATATTAAGGCAGTTTGTTCATATTTCAGATTTGGCCCTGGACTTGTCATTTATTGGCTTGGCTTTGTTGATACACTGGAGTACATCAGTGAAAAGAGATTCATCATACGTGACACATTTCCAAACAATATTACATTAATGGATCCAAAGAGCATATAGTTGCTTGCACTAGATTTGAATTGTTTCAACATATCATGCATCAACATTTTCTTACGACCAAGTAGACTAAAGGTATGTGAAACAAATGTACTTTCATAAACTTTGTTTGCCATAGATAGATAGATAGATAGAGAGAGAGAGAGAGAGAGAGAGAGACCCTGCTTGTAACAAAACACCCTGTTAGAATGGTCACACCACAGCATCATCTGGAACAGTTTTTAGTTTTGAGCTCGGCCATTGGTAATGCAAACCTCTCCCCCATATTTTCCCTTTTTTCACTTCCTCCACCCTGTTGCAATTTTTTTCACTGCCTCTCTAAGCTTTGCTTTCAGCCATTTGTCCATCCTGAGATCTTCATCTCAGTTCCTTTCCCTGAAACCTCATGTCAAACATGCAAAGTTTTCCATTGGCTTTCATAACTGTGGCATTGAAATTCATCAATTGGAACTTCGCTCTGAAATCAATATTCCCTCGTACTAATCAATTACTATTGGAATAGGAATAGAGGAATACATTTCTCACAAGTAACAAATTTGTGAATTGGGTAGTCAGATTTAGCAAAGTCTTTTACAATTGTCCAATTACATGCTTGCTATTTGAAGTTTGATTAGAACTCCCACTTCTTCTAGTCTATCAAGTCAGGGAAGCTCATCATTCTTGGGAAGCCCGATACCATGGAACTTCACACAGGAGGAACTCTGTGGCACAGTGCACTCCACTGCAGATTCCGAGACACATACTTGTGATGACATAAGCATGCCGCGTGTCAATCTTGCGTCACCGCACGATGTCCATTGAGAACCTCGAACATAAAAGAAAACACAAACCAAATGCAGAATACATAACTAATTCTTTCTAAGAAATCCTACATGTCAATACAGTTACTCAGTTATTTAAAATATTCTGCCTATCCATTCCAAAATTATAAAATAATTCTGTATCATTACATCTGCTGCTTTTATAATTGAGTGATAGTGTCAATGTTTATAATATTTCTATTTTATTAAATTACTTGCTACAACAAACCATCTGTTGTTTCTTACTGTACACTGCGTCTTAATAATCCGATACACATTTTGAAAGTGCTACACACACGTATATACAAATCACTCATAAACTATGTTCTCATTTTGCGTGATCAGCAAAACAGACACACACACAAATAATTCGTATCTTACATCCAATCTGTTCTCATTTAATGAGGTTTGGTATCTCACATGTCATCAGTCCAGCTACCAGGTTCTTTCCATCTTTTCGATGACTGATGCTGTTAACCTCCCTGTTGTCTTAGATTATATCTACTTAGTATGAGTTATGATACCCTTATAATTATATGGTCCCTTGTGCTTTTGTAGGGCAAAACTTAGGTTCTAATCAAGATATTTCCCCACACTGCAAATAACAACTACCCTGCAAACACACTCTGAGTATGGAAGGTTCCCGGCTGTTACTAATCCATACTCTAAAACTGTTAGTTATGCTGTCTACTGAAGCTCACTATATTTGCAAATATAATGTATAGTTGTATCAGTTTTAATAACCATTGATACATAACATCCAATAACAAACATGGCTCTCATAGTGGATGCTTGATGCTATTCCATCAATCTTAATGTCCCTCCATACCACAAGACCCAGAATTCTTCCCAAGAATGCCTCTTTTATCTTCCATTGGTAAAATGGAAGAGGAAACTTTCTCATGAGGGGAAAATTTTGTCATCCTCACTTTAATTACAATCACGCCCATTGCTTAACTCACTGTATGGACCACATTGGGTTGGTATTTCCATAATTCTTTTCCAAATTCAACTATTGTCATATTTCTTGGACTAATACCCAGAACATTCTAACTTAGTTTCCCAACAAAGTCAAATAATGCTTTACCACAGCTTCACTAATACACTGTTGCCATACCTTTTAACTCACTCTACCGGGTGTTAGCCCTCAGCTCAGGCTCACCAGGTCTTTAGATTCAAAATCCAACACACTATCACCTTATCCATTGTGTGTGAAAGCCTCTGAATCCTATTTCAATCAACCCAATTTCGAAAGTCCTCTCTTTACAAATATATGTATATGGTTACAATATAAATAAGGCCAACTAATATCTAGTTCTGACGTCCTTTTGGATATTCCATTACTTTCAGTTTTGTTAATGTTAATTTATGATTAAGGTTGACTTCTCATGAAAAACCATTAAGTGTTGTATACTATATTTGTGTTTCTCCCTTCCTGTTGCTGGTTCTACTAATACTACCATTTTTGGATGAGACATTCTAGTAGTTACATTATGTCCTTCATATAAATGATAGAACTTATCAATTTATCGCATTTCACGCTTCTCTTGTAATTCTTAATTAAAATGATGTCAGTAACTTTTTTTTTTGTACTGGAACACCCTTTTACCATCTCTTTCTTCTTATCTCTCCTTACCGAGCGAGGTGGCGCAGTAGTTCCATCCTGATTTAGGTTTTCCGTGATTTCCCTAAATCGTTTCAGGCAAATGTCGGGATGGTTCCTTTGAAAGGGCACGGCCGATTTCCTTCCCAATCCTTCTCTAACCCGAGCTTGCGCTCCATCTCTAATGACCTCGTTGTTGACGGGCCGTTAAACACTAAGCACCACCACCATACCTCTCCTTCCTTAATTAATGCTTCTCTAATACTTATTCCCAGCATGGACACAGCATCCTCACCCTCTGTTGGCCAGTCAGTATGTTTAAATATGAATTCCCGTTCAGTTTACTTCCCTGTTACTTCTATCAGTGAAATTTGCATTACAGAATTCATTCATCATGTGCTCAAAGTTTATAGCCAAATCTACCCATTTCTGTATTTGTACAATAAGGTCTACATAACCTACCCAGTTCTTGCATAATTCTTTTGGCTGGGTTGACTTTCAGGTGGTAGTTTCAAATCAGTATGTGGTATACACTTTGACAAGCCGCAAACTACTGGAACTGCTTAGCAGTAAACTGAGTGCTATTGTCCAGCAATAAATTCTTTGGCTTACCTGCATCCTTAATGTGTAGTTTCTCATTTCAAAGGATACAGTGTCACGACCTTAGATCAACATTCAAAATAACGGAGGTGTATGCCAAACCTCCCTTCCCTCTAGAAAGAGGACTAAAAAAGGCCAGTGCTATCAAATCCCACAAAGCTGCAGGAATAATGGGATACAGTAAGGTGTTAATCTTCTTTGTCTGAATGTCTACCTTTTGTCAACCTTCACTGGATCTTAATATTTTTCCAGGATAAAATTCAGTCATCAATTTTATCGTGGAAAACTAATACTGCAGTTGCTCAAAATTACAGCCATGAATAAAATAATCATAATATTTTCTTAATGTTCTGTGACAAATTTCTAAAATAATAGTACTTCCTCATATGTAGGGATGCATTTCTTTGGTGCAAAACGCATGTGACCCAGGTGCAAAATCCAAGTTAATAACATGACATGTTTACTTGGAATGCATAATAGCCATCTACTTGTTTTGTTATTCTTGTGAAATAATAGCCCTTGGTATACTTTCCAATTTATATTAATTTCATTTGGGTTGCTCTCAGTATTTTTATTTGACTTTTTAACATTCAATCCTAAATTTGTGCTAAGCCTGAACTAAGATAAAGATCTGATGTTATTTTCAACTTTAAAAAATATATTGGAAAAGTATCCTTCCTTTGTATATTTAGATCGGACTGCTGTCCAAATTGTAGTCTGGATAAGGTGTCTGGTACCAGACTGTCTATGTCTTTGACGTATTGCAGCATTAAATCAAATTACTGCAGGAATAAGCGCAACCTTGTGAGTCTGCTGTGTAAAAGTGTCCTTTTCGAGAGAGTTAGTGCTCTATGGTCACTGGTTAAAATGTAATAAAACTTATGGAAAGATCACGGTACAGCTAATACTTCCTCATTGGGAAACGATAATTTCTTTTGTGGTTAGCCAAAATTCTGCTTGTAAAAGGTGTGGGCAGTGGGGATTACCCAGATCTGTATAATTTTCTAGATAAATGTGGCATTCTAGGCCATAACCTGATGTGTCTATTGCTAAGTTGAATGGTAAATTGAAATCTGGATGGACTAGATGTGATGCTAAACTCTCCTTTATTAAATTGAACTCTGATTTAAAAACTAAAAAGTCATGTATGAATGATGCCATCAGATGTGCTGCACTTAATACAGTGTCTCATATAAATTTTGTTTAATGGTTCTGGGCAGTGGCTAACTTCATCAAATTTGTGTGGGTCTAGTTTAATTCATAATGTGCCCGAGAAATTGTACTTGACTTTCCCAAACTGCAAATTTGAGAGCCTCACTGTTATTCCATGAGAAAGTAATCTATAAAATAGCTGGTCAAGGATCGGAATGTCTTCCTACCAAGCTTTAGATACTACTACTGTATCATCTGCATAGATTATGATCTTGTCCCTCAAGTCACTTCCTGTAGCCTTATTCAGTGCTCTGATAAAAATTGAGGACTGAAATATTAAATCCATAAGGTAAAACTTCGAAGTGAAAGAAATGCAGTATATTTTTTTGACTCCATGTGTAGCGGTATTTGTCAGAAACCTGCCAATAAGTCCATAGTACTTATTTATTTCATTCCCACAAATCTTGTTAGCAATTTCTCAATGATGGAGCTGTCTCATTGAGGTTCAATTATTCTGTTCACTGTTCTCATGTCAAGTACCAGTTGTACTGATCTGTCTGATTTCTTAACCACAACCGAAGAGCTGTTGTAACACTTTCAGATGGTTCAGTAATGTTCCATGTTAACATTCTAATAACCCCATGACGTACCAAATTTTTTGTTGCCACTGAAACTGAGTATGGTTTTGTAAAAAATGTTATATGAGGTAATATCTGTAACTTGCAGATAAAATCTTTAATAATTCATGGTCTCAGCAAAAAAATACTTCTATGCTTGCTTAGCAAAGCTAACAGGTCTTTCTTTTCCTACGATGTTAATCCCGGAGGTTTACTTACATTAGCTTCGTGGTATCTATATTTGCTTCTTCAATATAATTCCAGTCCATGTTATCAAAACCTCCAGTTAGCTGAGCTTCAGTAACAAATGCTTTATTAGAATTAAATGTGACCATTTTATTGACATTCAATTTCACAGTGTCTTCTCCTGTACCACATGGCAATCTTATACTGCTATGTTGAAAGTCTAGGATAACTTTATGGCCAGCCAACAAAATCACTACCTAATATTCTACATCTACATCTGTACTCTGTGTAGTGTACGACAGTGGGTAGTTGAAATTGTATCTGTTAGTATGATTTCTTCCTGTTCCATTCATATATTGAGCATGGAAAGAATGATTGTTTAAATGATTCTGTGTGTACTGTAGAGTCTAATCTTGTCCTCACAATCTCTGTGTGTGCAATAAATTGGAGGTTGTAATATATTTGTAGAAGCATCATTTAAAGTCAATTCTTGAAACTTAGTAACTAGGCTTGCTTGGGATAGGGCACATCCATTTTCAGGAGCTTGCCACCAGTTCAGTTTCCTCAGCATCTCTGTAACAACTTCCCATGGGTCAAAGAGTCCCGTTACCATTTGTGCTGTCCTTCTCTGTATACACTTAGTACCCCCTGTTAGTCCTGTTTGGTACAGGTCCCATACACTTGAGCAGTATTGCAGAATAGGTCACATGAGTGATTTGTAAGCTACCTCCCTTGTAGACTGATTACATTTTCCCAGAATACTACCAATAAACCAAAGTCTACCATCTGCTTTACCCATTGACTGAGCTTATATGATCATTCCATTTCACATCCCTATATTTATGACAATATTATGAAAAGGATAGACTGCTCCTCACCACATAAGGGAAATGTCAAGTCATAGACAGGCACAGCAGAAAGACTTCTAAACAAGTAAGTTTTTGGCCAAAAGGCCTTCTGAGATAGACAACACATGCACATGCGTGCACGTACACACCAGTGTGCGCATGTAAAAAAACATACACAAAAAAAATCATGCAACCACTACCCTGCCCCACACACACATTGACCTCTGGCTGAAGAGGTCACACTGCGATCACCTGCACATGATGGGAAAAGCAGTCTGGGGGATAGTAAATTGCTACTTCTGGGAGCATACAGGGATGTGGTAGGAAGAGGGTAGGGCAGCGAGGTGGAGAAGGGAGCTTAGATGGAGGGCAGTGGGTGGGGGGGGGGGGGGGGGGGAGTATTGAAAAGACTGAGGATGCATTGTAGGGGATAGGTGGGTGAAGGACTGTTACATACGAAGGTTGAAACCAGGGAGGTTATGGGAACATAGGATATATTGCAGGGAGAGTTCCCACTTGCACAATTCAAAAAAGCTGGTATTGATAAGAAGGATCCAGATGGACCAGGCTGTGAAGCACTCATTCAAGTGAAGAACATTATATTGGGCAGCCTGCTAAGCAACTGGGTGGTCCAGATGTTTCTTGCGCACAGTTTGTCATGGCCTTTCATGTGGACAGACGGCTTGTTGGTCGTCATGCCCACATAGAACACAGCACAGCGGTTCCAGCTTAGCTTGTTAATCACATGATGGTTTAGATGATGTTTGTGACTGGATTGCAGTAGGTGCTGGTGGAAGAATGTATGGGACAGGTCTTGTATCTATGTCTATCTACAGGTGTATGAGACATGAGGCAAGGGGTTAGGAGTACGAGTGGAGTAGGGATATAAGAGGGCTCTGGCAGAGAATGTAATTCAGTTGCCCTACTCCTAAGTGGTACTGAGTCATGAAAGAAATGCTCCTTTGTTGCCAGATGGTGAGCCTTTGGGAGGTGGTGGGGGGCTGGACAGATAAGGCACGGGAGATCTGTTTCTGTACAATGCTGGAAGGGTATTTTTGATCAGTGAAGACTTCAGTGGAACTCTTGATATATTTGTAGAGGGATTGCTTGTCACTACAGATTTGATGGCCATGGATAACTAGGCTGTATGAAAGGGACTTCTTGTTCTGGAATGAGTAGCAGCTGGTGAAGTGGAAGTATTGTTTTTGTTTGGTTCTGCATGCTTCCTAAAGTCCATAAACCTGACCACCCTGGACACCCCATTGAGGCCGATTACTGTGCCCCCACTGAGAGAATCTCTGCTCTCATTGACTATCACCTACAGCTTATTACCCAGAAACTACCCTCCTACATAAAAATCAACAATAATTTCCTTCACCGACTCTCCTAGTTCCTGTTCCTTTACCACATGGTACACTGCTCGTCACTATTAATACTGCCTCCCTTTACACTAACATTCCTAATGACTACGCCGTTGCCATTGTTGAACACTATCTAACCAGTATCCAGCAGACAATCAATGTACAATATCCTTTATAGTCACCATGACCAACAATATCCTCACCCAAAATCACTTCACCTGTAAAGGCATCACTGACAAACAAATCCGTGTTACAGTAATGGACACCTGCATGGCACAGTCCTAAGCCAAAAACCTCTTGTTGTGCCCTGAAATAAAGAATAATCTACCAAATATCCTTTCCACCCCTCCCACAGTGCTACTCATTGAAACTACAGAACATCCTCGTCCATCCCTCCATTCCTACTCCACCCCTACTCCCAACCCCTTGCCCCATGGTAAATAGACCTGTCCATATATCCTACCACCACCATCTCTTACAGTCTGGTCACAGATATCACCTGTCCCATCATAGTGAAAGCAGTTATATGACATACAAGCTAAGCTGCAACCAGTGTTCTGCATTCTATGTGGGCATGACAACCAACAAGCTGTCTCTCTGCATAAAACGCCACTGACAAATTATGGCCAAGAACCAGCTGGACCACCCAGTTGCTGCCCAACACAGTGTCCTACATCTCAATGATTTTTTCACAGTTTGCGCTATCTGTATCCTTCCTACCAGCACCAGCTTTTCTGAATAGTGCAGGTGGGATCTCTCCCAGCAATATACCCTACATTCCTGTGACCCCCTTGACCTAAACTTTCATTAGTCACAGTCCTTCATCCATATATCCCCTTCCCTTTTCCCTGTCCAGAACTACACAGCATTCTGTTCCACCAATGCACCCACAGTCCACTCACTTCTCCCCTTTTTCCACTACCGCCCCCCCCCCCCCCCCCCCCCCCCACACACACACATGCAGTCTGTCCAATCTCCTGACTGCACCTGGCTGTCCTACGTCTCCCCACTGTGTGTCTGTTTGCTCCCACAAGCAGCACTGTAATGTCCCCCACAACTACCTTCTATCCATCATCTCTCTGCCCCAGCCTCCTTTGTACCCCTTTCACCCAGACTGCTTCATTCATCACGCACAGCTGCTCGCAGCCTGGTTTCGGTGGCGAGAGACAGTGGTCGTGTGTGTGTGTGTGTGTGTGTGTGTGTGTGTGAGAGAGAGAGAGAGAGAGAGAGAGAGAGAGAGAGAGTTTTGATTGTGAATATGTGTGTGTGTGTGTTTTCTACTTCAGAAGAAGGCCTTTGGGCCGAAATCTTACTAGTGTAGCAGTCTTTTTGTTGTGCCTGTCTACTCAACATCTCAACTACATGGTGAGTAGCAGTCTATCCTTTTAATAATATCAAATCAAACAATGAAAACTCCAGGCAGGAATATCAACAATGTTGGGAAAGATAGATTGCTACTTACCATAAAGAAGACCCGTCAAGTGTCTACACTTTTGATAATATTGTCATTATTCCATCCTGGATTCTCCATTGTTTCATTGTACCCAGGTATCTGATTTGGTTGAATCCAACTGTGACTCATTGATATTATAGTCATGGGATAGTATTTTTTGTTTTTTTTGTTTTGTGAAGGGCACAATTTTACATTTATGATTAGTTAAGGCATGTTGTCAATGTATGCACCACTTTGAAATCTTATCAAGATTGGACTGAATATTTGTGCAGCTTCTAGCACTATAGATAATTTTGTCATCTGCAAAAAGTCTGAGGTTACTATTAATATTGTCCACAAGGTCATGAGTATACAATATAAACAGCAAGAGTGCCAATACACTTCCCTGAGACACACACAAAGTTATTTCTACATCTGATGATGACTATCCATCCTAGATAACAAGCTGTGTCTTCCTTACCAAAAAATCCTCACTCCAGTCACAAATTTTGCTTGATAGCCCATATGATTGTATTTTTGACAATAAGTGTAGATGTGGTACTGATTCAAATACATTTCATAAATCAAGAAATACTGCATGTTCCTGACTGAAGCTTTCAGTATGTTGTAAGAAAAGTGCGAGTTAGGTTTTGTCTGATCGATGTTTTTGAAATCCTTGCTGGTTGGCATGGAGGAGGTCACTCTGCTCGAGATACCTGATTGTATTTGAGATCAAAATATATTCTAAGGTTTACAACAAATCAGTGTCAAGGACATTGGATGGTAGTTTTGTGGATTGCTTCTATTACCCTTCTTGTAAACTGGTGTGACCAGTATTTTCTTCCAACTGCTGGGCGTGGTTTTTTGTTTGAGGGCTCTACAATAGATTATAGTTAGAAGAGGGGTTAAGTCAGCTACAAATTCAGTATAGAATGTGATAGGGGGATTCCATTCGGCCCTGGAGCTTTGTTCAATTTTAATGATATGAGCTGTTTTGAACACCATTTACACTAAAATTTTCATTTGTGCGAGGTTAATCTTCATGGGTTTTCCTTCCTAGAGGAACATTTTAAATTGGAGTTAAGAATTTCAGGTTTCGCTTTGCTACTCTCACCTCCCCACTTACTTATCAGGTAATGTGATAATATAACCAGGATCCCATATGCCTTATCAATTTAATTTGGTTGAGGCCATCTTCTGCCGAGAATAGTCGACTTGTTAGTGGAGAGAAGTGTACAACAAGTCATTTCAGAGAACAACCTGTTCTATTCCTGACCTTTCTAGTTACTTGGACCGAGTGAGGTGGTGCAGTAGTTAGCACACTTGACTTGCATTCGAGAGGACGGTGGTTCAAAACCGCATCTCACCATTCAGATTTAGGATTTCCATGATTTCTCCAAAATTCTACGAAAGTGCGTGGCTGATTTCCTTCCCACCCCTGACACAGTACAAGATTGTGCTCTGTCCCTAATGACCTTGATTTTGATGGGGCATTAAACCTAATCTTCCTTCCTGCTTATTTGGATTTTGTGTAATACTTAAAACAGTGCCACCACTCACATAAGATATGGAACCAAAAGATGTACCACATAACTCAAAGAGAAACTAATTAATATGGGGATCAGCCCAATTGGGCAGTGTCTGTCCACTATCTGATCAATAATGTGGACAATAATGAAAACACAACCATTTGGCTGTAGGTGTGGCAGCAGAGAGTTGACACATATTTATGACAGTGCACTTACAAAATAATAATGAATAAAGAAAGAAATCGTCTGATATCATTAAAACTCAGACATGTTAATTTGGAAAAGATATTTAAATGTGTTATTAAAAGATAAATGATTTACTGGCAGTAGCTCTTCGGCAAGACAATAATTTACATAATCTCAGATTAATGTTTACCTTTGAACATTAGATTCCTGGACATGACATGCTATTCACTTTCAGTAGATTGTAATTACTATGAACATTAACTGGACGAAATAAGCAACTGTTTGATTTCAACAGATTAACAGTGGCAAAATGCAAACCATAACAGTACACAATAGCATTATTACAATAGACACATATATGAAATTTGTGAACTTAATTTATTCTTTTCTTTAATAAGAGATTACTAGAATTACTTTAATTTTAGTTGCTTTCTTTTCATTGTCATCATTCAGTTATCAAGACTGTCTTTGCCCCTAAATATGACTGAACAACATGGATAACTTATTGAAGCTTCATTATTAATTACTTGCAGTTATCATATAGTAACAAACAATACTAGCAATGACTTCTAATACTTTCTGTTAACTGTTTACCCCCCACCCCCCCATGAACCATGGACCTTGCCGTTGGTGTGGAGGCTTGCATGCCTCAGCAATGCAGATAGCCGTACCGTAGGTGCAACCCCAATGGAGGGGTATCTGTTGAGAGGCCAGAGAAATGTGTGGTTCCTGAAGAGGGGCAGCAGCCTTTTCAGTAGTTCCAGAAGCAACAGTCGGGATGATTGACTGATCTGGCCTTGTAACATGAACCAAAATGATGTTTCTGTGCTGGTACTGTGAATGGCTGAAAGCATACAGCTTTACTGTGTGGTTAAATGATAATGGCGTCCTCTTGGGTAAAATATTCTGGAGGTAGAATAGTCCTCCATTCAGATCTCCAGGTGGGGACTACTCAGGAAGACGTTGTTTTCAGGAGAAACAAAACTGGCATTCTATGGATTGGAGCGTGGAATGTCAGATTCCTTCATCGGGTAGGTAGATTAGAAAATTTAAAAAGGGAAATGGATAGGTTAAAGTTAGATATAGTGGGAATTAGTGAAGTTCGGTGGCAGGAGGAACAAGACTTCTGCTTAGCTCAATACAGGATTATAAATTCAAAATCAAATAGTGTTAATGCAGTAGTAGGCATAATAATGAATAAAAAATGGATAAGCTACTACAAACAGCATATTGAACGCATTATTGTAGCCAAGATACAAACGAAGCCCACGCCTACCACAGTTGTTGTTGTTGTGGTCTTCAGTCCTGAGACTGGTTTGATGCAGGTCTCCATGCTACTCCATCCTGTGCAAGCTTCTTCATCTCCCAGTACTTACTGTGACCTACATCCTTCTGAATCTTCTTAGTGTATTCATCTCTTGGTCTCCCTCTATGATTTTTACCCTCCACGCTGCCCTCCAATGCTAAATTTGTGATCCCTTGATGCCTCAGATCATGTCCTACCAACCGATCCCTTCTTCTAGCCAAGTTGTGCCACAAATTCCTCTTCTCCCCAGTTCTGTTCAGTACCTCCTCATTAGTTGTGTCATCTACCCATCTAATGTTCAGCATTCTTCTGTAGCACCACATTTCGAAAGCTTCTATTCTCTTCTTGTCCAAACTATTTATTGTCCATGTTTCACTTCCACACATGGCTACACTCCATACAAATACTTTCAGAAAAGACTTCCTGATACTTAAATCTATACTTGATGTTAGCAAATTTTTCTTCTTCAGAAACGCTTTCCTTGCCATTGCCAGTCTACATTTTATATCCTCTCTACTTCGACCATCATCAGTTATTTTGCTCCCCAAGTAGCAAAACTCCTTTACTACTTTGAGTGTCTCATTTCCTAATCTAATTCCCTCAGCATCACCCGACTTCATTCAACTACATTCCATTATCCTCGATTTGCTTTTGTTGATGTTCATCTTATGTCCTTCTTTCAAGACACTGTCCATTCCGTTCAACTGCTCTTTTCCTTTGCTGTCTCTGACAGAATTACAATGTCATCGGCGAACCTCAAAGTTTTTATTCCTTCTCCATGTATTTTAATACCTACTCCGAATTTTTCTTTTGTTTCCTTCACTGCTTGCGCAATATGCAGATTGAATAACATCGGGGAGAGGCTACAACCCTGTCTCACTGCCTTCCCAACCACTACTTCCTTTCATGCCCCTCGACTCTTATAACTGCCATCTGGTTTCTGTACAAATTGTAAATAGCCTTTCGCTCCCTGTATTTTACCCCTGCCACCGTCAGAATTTGAAAGAGAGTATTCCAGTCAACTTTGTCAAAAACTTTCTCTAAGTCTACCAATGCTAGAAATGAGGTTTGCCATTCCTTAATCTTTCTTCTAAGATAAGTCGTAAGGTCAGTATTGCCTCACGTGTTCCAACATTTCTACGGAATCCAAACTGATCTTCCCCGAGGTCGGCTTCTACCAGTTTTTCCATTCGTCTGTAAAGAATTCGCGTTCGTATTTTGCAGCTGTGACTTATTAAACTGATAGTTCGGTCAACACCTGGTTTCTTTGGGATTGGAATTATTATATTCTTCTTGAAGTCTGAGGGTATTTTGCCTGTCTCATACATCTTGCTCACCAGATGGTAGAGTTTTGTCAGGACTGGCTCTCCCAAGGACATCAGTAGTTCTAATGGAATGTTGTCTACTCCCGGGGCCTTGTTTCGACTCAAGTGTTTCAGTGCTCTGTCAAACTCTTCACGCAGTATCATATCTCCCATTTCATCTTCATCTACATCGTCTTCCATTTCTCCACCTTTCTGCGTTCCCTTCTTTGCTTAGAACTGGGTTTC
This sequence comes from Schistocerca americana, assembly GCF_021461395.2. Classification (NCBI taxonomy): domain Eukaryota; kingdom Metazoa; phylum Arthropoda; class Insecta; order Orthoptera; family Acrididae; genus Schistocerca; species Schistocerca americana. The sequence continues at coordinate 283,270,658 of NC_060122.1, forward strand.
CATCTGAGCTCTTAATATTCATACAAGTGGTTCTCTTTTCTCTGAAGGTCTCTTTAATTTTCCTGCAGGCAGTATCTATCTTACCCCTCGTGAGATAAGCCTCTATATCCTTACATTTGTTCTCTAGCCATCCCTGATTAGCCATTTTGCGCTTCCTGTCGATCTCATTTTTGAGACGTTTGTATTCCATTTTGCCTGCTTCATTTACTGCATTTTTTATTTTCTCCTTTCATCAATTAAATTCAATATTTCTTCTGTTACCCAAGAATTTCTACAAGCCCTCGTCTTTTTACCTATTTGATCCTCTGCTGCCTTCACTACTTCATCCCTCAAAGCTACCCATTCTTCTTCTACTGTATTTCTTTCCTCCATTCCTGTCAATTGTTCCCTTATGCTCTCCCTGAAACTCTGTACAACCTCTGGTTTAGTCAGTTTATCCATCTCCTCAAATTCCCACCTTTTTGCAGTTTCTTCAGTTTTAATCTACAGTTCATAACCAATAGATTGTGGTCAGAGTCCACATCTGCCCTGGAAATGTCTTACAATTTAAAACCTGGTTCCTAAATCTCTGTTTTACCATTATATAATCTATCTGATACCTTCTAGTATCTCCAGGCTTCTTCCATGTATACAACCTTCTTTCATGATTCTTGAACGAAGTGCTTAAGTGATTTAATTATGCTCTGTGTAGAATTCTACCACAGTACTACAAGTATATATGGCAACTAGCTCCGCAGATGACAAAGAGATGGATGAAATGTATCATGAGATGAAAGAAATTATTCAGATAGTGAAGGGCGACGAAAATTTAATACTCATGGGGGACTGGAATTCGATAGCAGGAAAAGGAGGAGAAGGAAAAGTAGTAGCTGAATATGGAATGGGGGTAAGGAATGAAAGAGGAAGCCATTTGGTAGAATTTTGCACAGAGAATAACTTAATCATAGCTAACACTTGGTTCAAGAATCATAAAAGAAGGTTGTATACGTGGAAGAATCCTGGAGATTCTAAAAGGTATCAGATAGATTATATAATGATAAGACAGAGATTTAGGAATCAGGTTTTAAATTGTAAGACATTTCCAGGGGCAGATATGGACTCTGACCACAATCTATTGGTTATAAACTGTAGATTAAAACTGAAGAAACTGCAATAAGGTGGGAATTTAAGGAGATGGGACCTGGATAAACCGAAAGAACCAAAAGGTTTTAGAGAGTTTCAGAGAGACCATTAGGAAACGATTAAGAAGAAGAGGGGCAAGAACTGCAATAGAAGAGGGATAAGTAGCTTTGAGAGATGAAATAGTGAAGGCAGCAGAGGATCAAGTAGGTAAAAAGACGAGGGTTGTTAGAAATCCTTGGGTAACAGAAGAGATATTAAATGTAACTGATGAAAGAAGAAAATATAAAAATGCAGGAAAGTTAGAGAGACCTTTGGAGAAAAGAGAACCACTAGTATGAGTAACAAGAGTTCAGATGGAAACACAGTTCTAAGCAAAGAAGGGAAAGCATAAAGGTGGAAGGAGTATACAGGGGGTCTATACAAGGGCGATGTACTTGAGGACAATATTATGGAAATGGTAGAGGACGTAGATGAAGATGAAATGGGAGATACGATACAGCGTGAAGAATTTGGCAGAGCACTGAAAGACCTAAGTCAAAACAAGGCCTCGGGAGTAGACAACATTCCCTTAGAACTACTGATAGTCATGGGAGACCCACCACTGACAAAACTCAACTATCTGGTGAGCAAGGTGTTTGAGACAGGTGAAATACCCTCAGACTTCAAGAAGAATATAAAAATTTCAATCCCAAAGAAAACAGGTGTTGCCGAACTATCAATTTAATAAGTCATGGCTGCAAAAATGCTAAAATGAATTCTTTACAGAGAAATGAGGAAAAACTGGTAAAAGCCGACCTTGGGGGAAGATAATTCTGATTCAGTAGAAATGATGGAACATGTGAGGCAATACTGACACTACAAATTATCTTAGAAGATAGATTAAGTAAAGGTAAACCTATGTTTCTTGTATTTGTACACGTAGAGAAAGCTTTTGACACTGTTGACTGGAATACTCTCTTTCAAATTCTGAAAGTGGCAGGGGTGAAATATAAGGAGTGAAAGGCTATTTACAATTTGTACAGAAACCAGATGGCAGTTGAGTCAAGGGGCATGAAAGGGAAGCAGTGGTTGGGCAGGGAGTGAGACAGGGTTGTAGCCTCTCCCCAATGTTATTCAATCTGTATAGTGAGGAAGCAGTACAGGAAACGAAAGAAAAATTTGGAGTAGGAATTAAAACCCATGGAGAAGATATAAAAACATTGAGATTTGCTGATGACATTTTAATTCTGTCGGAGACAGCAAAGGACTTGGAAGAGCAGCTGAGCGGAATGGGTAGTGCCTTGAAAGGAGGATATAAGATGTTCATCAACAAAAGCAAAATGAGGGTAATGGAATGCAGTCAAATTAAATCATGTGATACTGAGGGAATTAGATTAAGAAACCAGACACTTAAAATAGTTGATCAGTTTTACTATTTGGGAAGCAAAATAACTGATGATGGTCAGAGGAGAGAGGATATAAAATGTAGACTGGCAATGGCAAGGAAAGCGTTTCTGAAGAAGAGAAATTTGCTAACATCAAGTATAGATTTAAGTATCAGGAAGTCGTTTCTGAAAGTATTTGTATGGAGTGTAGCCATGTATGGAAGTGAAACATGGACGATAAACAGTTTGGACAAGAAGAGAGTAGAAGCTTTCGAAATGTGGTGCTACAGAAGAATGCTGAGCATTAGTTGGGTAGATGACGTAACTAATGAGGAGGTACTAAACAGAATTGGGGAGAAGAGGAATTTGTGGCACAACTTGGCTAGAAGAAGGGATCGGTTGGTAGGACATGTTCTGAGGCATCAAGGGATCACCTATTTAGTATCGGAGGGATTGTAGAGGGAGACGAAGAGTTAAATACACTAAGCAGATTCAGAAGGATGTAGGGTGCAGTAGTTAGTTGGGGATTAAGAAGCTTGCACAGGATAGAGTAGCATAGAGAGCTGCATCAAACCAGTCTCTGGACTGGAGACCACAACAACAACAACAATAATAGTCAGGCATTCAATTACTGGAAAGGAATGGGACCCTAAGTAGATGATAGTGAGTATAGTAACAAGATCAGGTGCCTACAGTTTTTACATACAACACTTATTATTGAAATAAAGTTCACTGAGAATGTCATGGGGTAATGCCTCACAAAGTTTCTAATGTGAAAGAAAATAAAACAACATTACAGTTCATTGGAGATGTTGACCTGTCATTTTTGTTGTCACCTACAGTGCTCTCATTGATCCACATAGTGCTGCACACTTTCATTCGCAAGACCAATTATGGGGCAGGATCTTGATGTGATTGGAGCCTATTACATCATCATGTGCTTGATGCCTCACTAGTAGTAAGTATGAGAGAATAAAGAAAAATTTAAATATTTTAGATCTTATAATTAAATTTTACCTGAGTCATTTAAGTCTCACCTTTGGGGAGGGCATTCGACTTCGGGTAGTTCGTGCAGCAGTGTTGACCACGGTACTGTGGTGGTGTAATGGTTGGTGTTTCTGCCTAGTAAGCAAGAAGACCCAGATTCGTGTCCCAGCTGTGGCACAAATTTTAATTAATTTCTTCAGCTTCCATCATTATTGTAGATGTTAAATATGTTTACAATGTTGGAAAAGTGTGTTAAAGCAAATCCATTTTTTGAGAGGAAAAGTGATTATTTCATCACATGAGTACTTTCTGATCTGCTGACATACTCCTCAAGAACTTCATTTCGTAGGTTGGTATTTTGCTTTTATACCTTTCCTGTTCAGTGACTTGAAGCTAACTTGGTTTATATCTTATGGTGATACCACTTTGGCTTAATCATATTTACAATAATATAGGCTGCTTCTGTTTGGATCCAGTATGTTTCATCACATTTTTAAGCTCAATTTTTTAAATACAATTCTAGTGAATCCAGCCAGCAGCCTTCAAGAATGTAGGACACTCTTGACTAGTTCTTTAGTAGAAGCAATTTCTTCAAGAATTAATGACCAAATATCCTATGTCTTTTGGCCTCCAAGGCTTTACCTTGGAAGATAAAATGTGGTGCCTTTTATACTCCTGAACACAGTCTACACTTTTGGGCTTCTTTCTCAATATCCATCACCTGCAACTGCTTCTTAAAGTTCCTGAAGCCAGTCATTAACTCTACCATGAGTTCAATCTGTATCCTGTCCAACCCCAGGATTACAGAACTTCTCTTGAAACATGGCCTCAGAATCTCTAGCTTCCCATGTTTTCATTTTTGGATCTTAATCCAATATTCTGCATGCTGCCTGTTAAACCAGCTATGCAGGTTTGATTTTATCATCACCTTAGCAATGGTTAGGAAAGATTCCAGTCCAGCAAATGAAGTTGTTGCACCTGTCATGGCCAGCCTATCAGCTTATTCAGTGCCACTCATTCCTCAGTAACCAGGCATCCTTCAGCAGCTTTACCCTGTTGCTTTCCCCTAGCCTGACAAGGGTTTCATGGTTTCTACAATGATCTTTGGTCTCATCGCAGATGCTGATGGAGATGTCAGAGCTGTTGGCTGTTTGAATGAATATAGAATCCATAATCCTTGTAGCATTTATGCAGATTTTCCTTCGTGCACAGGCTGATAGCAAGATATTTCTGCCTGGAATGCCATGAACCAGCTTCCCTAGAGAGATTGCTCTCTCTAGACTGTACTCCATATACCCAACCCCAGCACCTTTATCTGTTTCTGACTCATCTGTAAACCAGACTTTGCTTCCTTAATGACATTGTGGTTTATTCTTCCACTGATCCTAATGTCAATTGTTACCCTGAAAGGTTTATTGAAGAAGCTGGAGGTTATTGTTTAATCAGCCAGCATTTCCCCAACCAGTCTTTTATTTGCCACTTTCATTATACTGGTGTGATATTCTGGATGTTGTAAAGGTTTCTAGTTATTAGCAGTTTTTAACCTGTATGCCCCTGCTGCTGCTACCTCTGTCATAACCCAAAGGTGTAACAAGGCCATGTCTAGCATTGCCTCCATCTGGCTGTTATAGCTAAGCAGGCCTGTCTTGCACCTTCTTGAGCTCCAGATCAGCCACCTTCTGTTCCAATTTAGTCTACCACACTTTAGCCCCATAAACTGTAATAAGTCTTATTATGGTGGTGTATATCTGGTACATACTCATGGGACTTAGACCGCATATGTACCAGAGGACATTCTAGTGCACATAAGAGGACCTTTCGCCTTGGTACATATATTCTTTATGTGAGGTGTCCAGTATAGTTTCGCATCCAGGGTTACCTGTAGATACTTCACTGCCCCCTATGCTGTTAGAATTTTTTCTAGAACTGATTTAACTACTGCCTATGATGTTGAGTGGAGGAGGGGCATGTTCTGAAGTTCCTGCGAGTGATCGCCATAGAACTCCAGCTCACCTACTAAATAATATGCTTCCAAGACAATGTATTGTAGATATTCTACAGACTAAAATCAAGAAATTTGCACACACAGATGACTCAGCCAATACAGAAAATCCATAGAGGAAACCGAAAGAATATTCGCAAATGATCTCCCAGTCTTGTGGAAGTACTATGATTAATTGCCAACTCAAACCATCCAAAGTAGAAAAGCATGGTAATACTCCCATCTCAATAACAGACAGGCCAACTGTGAACTGCATATCTGTTATAGTGGAACTCCTGTAAAATACAACTCTATCCTAGAGTATTTTGGTGTCTCACTTAATAGATCCATGACTTATCGTTTACACTTTACTAACAGTACAGCCAAAGTTCACACCTAAAATAATGATCCCCAAAAGCTACATAGTACCACATTACAATCAACACAATAGCTATAATACTCTGCTGCTCTGCTATGGGATTTGTGTATATCACAGCAGAAAATTGTACTCCTGTATAGCAAAACAGCAACCATACCAATAACATTGACACACAACTCAGTATGGTGATGGATATTATCACAGGATGTTTGACGTCTATACCAGCTTACTGGCTCCCAACTGTAAGCCATACTACCACCTGAAGTTGGGAATCTTTACTACATGGCTAGAAGAGATACTGGAAAACCTGCCTGTATTCCAAGTGCTACATCTCCCAGAAACAAGATCTGCTGCAGAAATGTGTGAGACCACTTCCTCCTTCTTTGTATCACTTAACTGATAATAAGACCTCTCCTGTTTAACGAGGACTTATAGACTAAGTAATAACATCTGACTGCTGATGATGAGGTTCAGAAAATGCAACACATTAAGCTGCAACTATTGATTTATTAATACCTTTTTAGGCGACAGTTATGAAGTTGGAATAATGAAATCACCCCACAGGACTCTAGTAACACCTTGTGTTCTAAAACGATTCATTCTAGGATGACATTTCTTACACTCACTCTAATGTTGAACTTTACTCACACATGTGCCCAAACACATATTTTGGCATATTTATCTTAATTCACTATTGCTCCTGGAACAGGACTTAATGTACCAGTATAGGGTTGGTATGGCCTGCGTGGTGCAGTCAGGATGTTGACGTTAAGGGAGTTGGTTTTTTTCATTAATTAACATTAATAGCAGAATTGAGAGGGAGTAGAGCCTGCTTGGTTGCTTAGGTTTGGTGGTTCTGGTGGGCATAGGAAGAAGAGGAGCCTGACAGGGGTGCTGGTCTGTCCAGGTAGCAAAGTGGTATAGAGATTGGTAATTCTCTTTAAACCAGTTTATTTAACTTTAAACACATTTATATGTGTGATGTGTCTGACCATTAAACTCACTAACACATGTATATATCAAGCTGTATCATCTGGAGCACCTTTCACTTTTATGCTCTTCTATTACAACTAAGAGACCAGAGCCACTTCGCATCTGATTCCCCTATTAGTTCCTTACAAACCTAACTCAGACACAAATGCAATTACCACCACTCATTCTGCCATCTGTTGACTCAGTGGACACTTGCATTATTCCATAGGAGAAAAGTGCTGAAACATTTGCTCCTTATCTGTCAGTAGAAGCTGTGTCACTGAACTACTGTCTTGTCATAGGTGAAGTTCTATCGCTCCATCCACAGCTGTTGTGGTCACACCTCATAGCTGCTGCTCCTTCCGCTGCCTCCAGTTACTGCTTGATGCTCACTGATTACACATCTCCTCCTGTACTGGTCTGCACCTAAACTGCTCGATAGTGCCTTTGATGCCCCTCTCTAAGTCCTTTCTCATTTTGGTCTGTGCTATGCACCTACTCTCCCCTTGTTTCTAACTTATTCTTTGGGCTCTGAGAAGATTCCATGTCCATGTATGCTTCATTCTTGTACCCAGAGTTTCTGGTTGGGATTTCCTGACATAGAGTACTTGAAGGTTCCAGTTCTGACAGCTCACCTGCCTCATGTTTACTCTTTATGCTGGTGTTACAGCACCTCACTTTCTCTGAGAGTGCCTGTCCACCTGAGCACCTGCTCGGATGAGTCGTTAAGCAGAACATACAGGCATATGTCTATCTTGGGTCTTGGCTGAAGTTTACACTTTGCTTGCGTAATACAGTTAACCTACAGGAACAGCATAACAGTCGACTTTGAATGACAACCGTGACTGCCAGACTGCTTGCCCAAAACCAGAGAGGTTTCGCCACACATTGCCACAGCTTACAGGGGCTATATTTGCTCTTGTAGTGCAGCAGTGCCTCACAGCTCGAAACTCTTAAATTTTCAACCTTGAATTCCTCATGTGTCTGTGAATCCAAGGGAACACTCTCTCTCTTTCTCTCTCTCTCTCTCTCTCTCTCTCTCTCTCTCTCTCTCTCTCAGGGGCTATATTTGCTCTTGTAGTGCAGCAGTGCCTCACAGCTCGAAACTCTTAAATTTTCAACCTTGAATTCCTCATGTGTCTGTGAATCCAAGGGAACACTCTCTCTCTTTCTCTCTCTCTCTCTCTCTCTCTCTCTCTCTCTCTTATTTTTTTATTTATATTTTTAATTTTTTTTTACTGAAAGCAGATTGGTTTTATTCAGCATTCCAATACACAATATTATTTCCCCCTCTTTTTACTACAACACCCTGTTTTCCAACATAATCTCCAATCAACGTGATGGTCTAATGCCACCTCACTGGGAGGACCTGTATGCCTGCATGGTACCACTCTACTGGTCTACATTGGAGCCAACTTCTTGCTACATTAATAATCTCCCCATCATACATGAATAACCTCCCCGTCATCCATGTACTGCTTCCTGCAGAGTGCATCCTTCATTGGGCCAAACAGATGGAAGTCAGAAGGTGCGAGATTTGGGCTGTAGGATAGACAGTCCAATGAAATTTTGTGAGCTCCTCTCAGGTGCGCAGACTTGTGTGAGGCCTTGTGTTGTCATGGAGAAGCAGAAGTTCGTTATTTCACTTTTGTGGCAAAGAACACGTGAAGATGTTTCTTCAATTTCCTGAGGGGAGTGCAATACACTTCAGAGCTGATCAGTGCATAGTGAGGGAGTACATCAAGCAGAAGTGTGGTGCTAAGACTTTACCAGCCAACAGTGCAGCCTTGAACATTTTCTTCAGAAGAGAGGTGGTGTGATGCCACTGCACAGATTGCCATTTTGTTTCTGTTTCAAAGTTATGAACCCATATTTTATTGCATGTGATGATGTTTTCCAAGCCTTGTAACATGCAAGCAATTCTGCACAGATAGCCCTCCATTGCTCTTTATGGTCTTCCGTTAGGTGGTGGGGAACCCAGAGGACACACACCTTTGAGTACTCCAAATGTTGGACGAGTGTGCCAGCACTACCAACAGAGATGTCCATTTGAGCAGTGAGGTGTTTGATTGTGATCCGTCAATCATCTCGAACGAGAGTGTGCTCACATTCCGACATTGCGGGAGTCACAGCTATGTCCAGCCACCCAGCACACAGGAGATCAGACAGGTTTACATGACACTGTTGCAGTGATGACTCACCGTGCTTTTGTTCCCTGCCATGTGTCTGTAGACATTCTACAAGTGCCTTTGAATATCTGCGATGCTCTGATTTGTGTCAAAAGAAGCTCAATGACAGCTCTGTGCTTGGAACGCACCTCCCTTACAGACGACATTCTGAAGGGTACTCTTAGTGCTTTAACCTATCAGAGCTTCATGAAACTGTAAGAGCTGAAACAAGAATATTCCATGATGCCCCACAAGAAATTCCAATTTTTTTGTACTGAAACTGGCCAAGAAAAATAATGTGTTGCTGTACTTATTGAATACCTCTCGTACACATACGTAGAAAACTTACCTATGGAACAGTCATAGAAGGAAAAAGGCGGATATGATTTTGAAGCTGCAACCACAATTAAATAAACAAGAAGATAAGCATTTGCAGAGATAGTAATTATTATACAAAGGCCATTTCCATAAAACACATTCAGTTACTTCTATGTAAGCACTCAATCTGGTATGCTATCAGGTAAGATGAAAGCAGTATTGGATCTCTACAGACTTAAAAGGCCGACTGGCCTTTTTATTTCTATATACACTGAAGCACCAAAGAAACTGGGAAGGGCAAGTATATTCAAATACAGAAGTATGTAAACAGGCAGAAGAAGGTGGTGCGGTTGGCAACACCTATATAAGACGACAAGTGTCTGATGCAGTTGTTAGATCGGTTACTGCTGCTACAATGGCAGGTTATCAAGATTTAAGTGAGTTTGAAAATGGTGTTATAGTCAGTGCACAAGCAACGGGACACAGCATCTCCGAGGTAAAACATCAAATCACTGACGTCGCCGCAGCTCGAATGAGATCCTGCAAGAATGGGACTGACGACGACTGAAGAGAGTCATTCAGCATGACAGAAGTGCAACCCTTCTGCAAATTGCTGCAGATTTCAATGCTGGGCCATCAACCAGTGATCAAAAACAGAACATTACCTTTTTATATTGATGCACTTTCATGATACTAAATATAATTCATTGCTTCACTATGCTCACACTTCACACACTTTATTGTGAGAGTATTGCAGCAAAGAAGACACAATGTAGTAGTGGTCAGGGGATGCACTGTGAAGTGCGTGGTGCATTGTGGAATGCACTTGACTCCGCCAAAAAGTGGGTGAAGTACGTAATTTGGCTGACACGCCATCTGACAGACATGGGAGAAAAGAGGGTCTGGGCTTCCCAGCAGCTTCTTGCACACTTTTCTTGACTCAGAAGCAGCAGCATTTGCGGTGGATGACAGTAGGTGTCAGTTTGGTAGATCTCCAAGCAAGCAGCACAGCTGTCACAGCGTATCCACACGCACCTGCTCATGCACAGCGGTGGTGAATGGGTAGATCAAGGGAGCAGCCTCAGTGCCATGACTCAGACAGACAAGAACCACACATTGTGCATGGGCAGTCATGTTGCAAGGCAGTCATTAGTTTTAACACCTGGCATGCAATACAGTCTTGTTACTACCATCTTGCTTTGTTATTGCGTGTATGGAACTACAATGCTCACTATCTGATCACTGGTTGATTCCCATATCTGGTATTCTTTGAACTTCTTTGTCAGCTGCTGGTTTCTTGGCTGATGCAATAGAGTAAGATTTCATATAAAATGATTCTTGGGGTTGTACTTTTAATTTATAAACACATCCTCTCATTATTCTGGGCTGAAATGAAAATACACCTTGGTGGAACCACAATACCTGTCTCAACTCTTCCTTTTGATGCTCAATAAGTTCTATTAATTCATTTAATTTCACTTAAATATTTGTAGCAGCATCATTTACATTATTGTGTGACTTCACATCATTATCTTCCCCTCAAAATTATGGAGTCGCTACTACCACTCCTTTTTTTCACGCTACCAAAATGAAAGTTGGTGTACACATTGCCTTCACAGTCTTCATGTAAAATTCTTTTAAAGCAAATCTTCATTTCTTCTTCTTCATTCTTTACACTAGCATATCCTCCTACAAAATCTAATCAGCAACATCTTTCTGTCATCCATTTGGTACCAAAGATGATTCCCATGTTGAAAAACAGAACATCAAAAACTGACTGCTGAAAATCTCCCAGAATGTGATACATCAACAGAACTTGATCTCTGATCGGCTTGCTTCAATTCCCAGGTGCCATTAAAATTCTTGAGTATATTTACTGGAGACCAATGACCTCGCTGTTTGGTCTCTTCCCCCAAACAACCCAATATTTTTACTGGAAATATAAGTGTAGTTCCATGATCATGGAGTTCTTGAAATAACTTCTCTGCAATTGTGCTCTCCTCCAAGCCAGAATGCAGTAAGATGTCAACATCTGCATACATAGCAGTAACAACTGGTTTGTTGGTGTTGTTAGTACAGTGCTCATCTTTCCTTAATAAGTCTTCCATAATATCGCGTCCTTTGCCTGTGTGCATTTTTTGTTATGCAGTAGGTGACCCTATGTTTCCACATTCAGTTTGGGAGTCTGTTGCATCTAAAACTAAACACAGTTTTCCTGCGAATTCCAACATGGAACTACGTTATCATTTCTTTCCTATTGCAGCGATTGATATCAAGTCTCATGGTCGTCATTACTCTGAAATTCATGATATCCTTGCTCTCTATCATACTGTCACCTGCGATCATTGACTATTCCACCGTTTTGATGCTGTCTCTGTTTCTCATGTCAGAATGATGGTCTTTTCTTGATGTCAAGAGCTTCAATTCACTGTACGATAAAATATATATTGTTGATGTTTTTGTATCTCATGAGAGCTATTTTCTCACAGACATGCAGTGGTAATCGCTGAATAAGAATCTCTACACGACTTGTGTCTTAAACAAGCTCACCAAGATATCTGTTACAATTCCAGTACTTTCGCAAAAACTCACAAATGGTAATGCCGCTGGATACAGTGGCAGTGTCTGTAATTCTGACTTAACTGCCCGCTGTTGTTCAACAAACCAACATTTATTCAAGGAGCTTATCTGAAATTCAGTGAAACTGTTGTGACTATCAGTGACTCTCATGCCCTATGTTTGTGCACTGTCTTTCAAATTATGCACACAAATATCTATTTTTGTTTCTCAGGCGGCAGTGTTGAGAAAAAATGCTGAAATTGTTAAATGAAATGAATGGTATGTCATGCTTGACTTGGTTGATTTCGTGAAATTTGAATGTGTCAGTACTGGTGTCAACAGTCATGCTTGGTGCTGCACTCAGCAGACTATGACATTTCTCTTGTACCACGTTACTGATTTTTTCTTGTAGCACAAGATCACAAGTTTGTTTAAAGTCAGTTGCTACATGTTTTCAACTTGATTGGCCAGATTCATGCATTGTTTCTGTGTGCCAACTACCATCTTAAAAGAGTGCCATTTTCTGCTGTGAACAATCCTCCTTTACTTTCATGTTCGTGTCATGTAATTTTACTTTCCATGAGACTGGATGTGACTTTAATAGACTCTCTATCTATGTCATGCTTAAATTTTAATTGGTCAGTCTCTGCTCTGAGCTTTGATTGTGTGCCCCTTACTTCATTTATAACTTATTGTGCTTTCCTGTTAACATATCAACAAGCTCTTTTCACAACTTATTTAATGGTTCTTGAAGAGGAGAGAAGTAAAAAAAAGACTGTGGGTATTTAACGGTTCTTGAAAAGAGGAGAAGTAAAAGAACTGTGGGCGCATTGGTGGAGTAGAGGGCTGTGTGAAGCTGGAATGAGAACAGAGAAGGGAAGAGGTGGGTAAAAGGCAATGACTGATGAAGGTTGAGGCCAGGAGAGTTACAGGAATATGGAATATATTTCAGAGGAGTTCCTGCTTTGAAGCAGTCATTGAAATGTAGAATATCGTGTTGGGCAGCATGCTCAGCAAGTGGGTGGTCCAGCTGTTTCATGGCCACTGTTTGTTGGTGGCCATTTATGCAGACAGACAGTTTGTCGGTTGTCATGCCCAAATAGAATGCAGCACAGTGGTTGCAGCTTAGCTTGTAGATCACATGACTGATTCCACAGGTAGCCCTACCTTTGCAGGGACAGATCTTGCATCTAGGTCCATTACAGGGATATGAGCCATGAGGCAAGTGGTTGGTAGCAGGGGTTGTGTAGGGATGGGCGAGAATATTGTGTAGGTTTGGTGGGTGGCAGAGTACCACTGTGGGAGGGATAGAAAGGATAGTAGGTAGGATATTCCGCATTTAAGGGAACAACAAGAGGTAGTCGAAACTCTGGTAGAGAATGTGCTTCAGTTGCTCCAGTCCTGGGTGGTAATGAGCCACGAGGGGAATGCTCCTTTGTGGCCACACGGGGGGAGGGGAGGGGAGGACTTTGGGAGTAATGGGTGACTGGAGAGATACGGCACGGGTCATCTGTTTTTGTACAAGGTTGGAAAGGTGATTATGGTCTACAAAGGCCTCAGTGAGATCTTTGGTATATTTCAAGGGGGACTGCTCGTCATTACAGATATGATGGCCACGAGTGGCTATACTGTATGGAAGGGACTTTTTGGCGTGGAATGGGTGGCATCTGTTGAAGTGGAGGTATTTTAGTGGCTGGTAGGTTTGATAGTGAAGTTCGGTGGCAGGAGGAACAAGACTTTTGGTCAGGCGAATACAGGGTTATAAATACATAGTCAAATAGAGGTAATGTAGGAGTAGGTTTAATAATGAATAAAAAAATAGGAATGTGGGTAAGCTACTACAAACAGCATAGTGAACGCATTATTGTGGCCAAGATAGATACGAAGCCCACGCCTACTACAGTAGTACAAGTTAATATGCCAACTAGCTCTGCAGATGACGAAGAAATTGAAGAAATGTATTACGAAATAAAAGAAATTATTCAGATAGTGAAGGGAGACGAAAATTTAATAGTCATGGGTGACTGGAATTCGAGAGTAGGAAAAGGGAGAGAAGGAAACATAGTAGGTGAATATAGATTGGGGCTATGAAATGAAAGAGGAAGCCGCCTGGTAGAGTTTTGCACAGAGCATAACTTAATCAAAGCTAGCACTTGGTTCAAGAATCATGAAAGAAGGTTGTATACATGGAAGAACCCTGGAGATACTAGAAGGTTTCAGATAGATTATATAATGATAAGACAGAGATTTAGAAACCAGGTTATAATTGTAAGACATTTCTAGGGCAGATGTGGACTCTGACCACAATCTATTGGTTATGAACTGTAGATTAAAACTGAAGAAACTACAAAAAGGTGGGAATTTAAGGAGATGGGATCTGGATAAACTGACTAAACCAGAGGTTGTACAGAGTTTCAGGGAGAGCGTAAGGAAACAAATGGCACGAATGGGGGAAAGAAATACAGTAGAAGAAGAATGGGTAGCTTTGAGGGATGAAGTAGTGAAGGCAGCAGAGGATCAAGTAGGTAAAAAGACAAGGGCTAGTAGAAATCCTTGGGTAACAGAAGAAATATTGAATTTAATTGATGAAAGGAGAAAATATAAAAATACAGTAAATGAAGCAGGCAAAAAGGAATACAAACGTCTCAAAAATGATATCGACAGGAAGTGCAAAAAGGCTAAGCAGGGATGGCTAGAGGATAAATGTAAGGATGTAGAGGCTTATCTCAGTAGGGGTAAGATAGATACTGCCTACAGGAAAATTAAAGAGACCTTTGGAGAAAAGAGAACCACTTGTATGAATATTAAGAGCTCAGATGGAAACCCATTTCTAAGCAAAGAAGGGAAAGCAGAAAGGTGGAAGGAGTATATAGAGGGTCTATACAAGGGTGATGTACTTGAGGACAATATTGTGGAAATGGAAGAGGATGTAGATGAAGATGAAATGGGAGATATGATACTGCGTGAAGAGTTTGACAGAGCACTGAAAGACCTGAGTCGAAACAAGGCCCCGGGAGTAGACAACATTCCATTAGAACTACTGATGGCCTTGGGAGAGCCAGTCCTGACAAAACTCTACCATCTGGTGAGCAAGATGTATGAGACAGGTGAAATACCCTCAGACGTCATGAAGAATATAATAATTCCAATCCCAAAGAAAGCAGGTGTTGACAGATGTGAAAATTACCGAACTATCAGCTTAATAAGTCACAGCTGCAAAATACTAACGCGAATTCTTTACAGACGAATGGAAAAACTGGTAGAAGCCAACCTCGGGGAAGATCAGTTTTGATTCCGCAGAAATGTTGGAACACATGAGGCAATACTGAGCCTACGACTTATCTTAGAAGCTAGTTTCAGGAAAGGCAAACCTACGTTTCTAGCATTTGTAGACTTAGAGACAGCTTTTGACAATGTTGACTGGAATACTCTCTTTCAAATTCTGATGGTGGCAGGGGTAAAATACAGAGAGCGAAAGGCTATTTACAATTTGTATAGAAACCAAATGGCAGTTATAAGAGTTGAGGGGCATGAAAGGGAAGCAGTGGTTGGGAAAGGAGTGAGACAGGGTTGTAGCCTCTCCCCGATGTTATTCAATCTGTATATTGAGCAAGCAGTGAAGGAAACAAAAGAAAAATTCGGAGTAGGTATTAAAGTCCATGGAGAAGAAATAAAAACTTTGAGGTTCGCCGATGACATTGTAATTCTGTCAGAGACAGCAAAGGACTTGGAAGAGCAGTTGAATGGAATGGATAGTGTCTTGAAAGGAGGATATAAGATGAACATCAACAAAAGCAAAACGAGGATAATGGAATGTAGTTGAATTAAGTTGGGTGATGCTGAGGGTATTAGATTAGGAAATGAGACACTTAAAGTAGTAAAGGAGTTTTGCTATTTGGGGAGCAAAATAACTGATGATGGTCGAAGTAGAGAGGATATAAAATGTAGACTGGCAATGGCAAGGAAAGCGTTTCTGAAGAAGAGAAATTTGTTAACATCGAGTATAGATTTAAGTATCAGGAAGTCATTTCTGAAAGTATTTGTATGGAGTGTAGCTATGTATGGAAGTGAAACATGGACGATAAATAGTTTAGACAAGAAGAGAATAGAAGCTTTCGAAATGTGGTGCTACAGAAGAACGCTGAAAATTAGATGGGTAGATCACATAACTAATGAGGAGGTATTGAAGAGGATTGGGGAGAAATTTGTGGCACAACTTGACTAGAAGAAGGGATCGGTTGGTAGGAGGCATCAAGGGATCACCAATTTAGTATTGGAGGGCAGCGTGGAGGGTAAAAATCGTAGAGGGTGACCAAGAGATTAATACACCAAGCAGATTGAGAAGGATGTAGGTTGCAGTAGGTACTGGGAGATGAAGAAGCTTGCACAGGATAGACTAGTATGGAGAGCTGCATCAAAGCAGTCTCAGGACTGAAGACCACAACAACAACAGGTTTGATAGGGACGGGGGTACTGATGTAGCCATCTTTGAGGTGGTGATCAACGTTGAGGAAGGTGGCTTGTTGGTTAAGGAGGACCATGGAAGTGAGTGGAGGAGAATATGTTGTAGTTCTAGAGGAATGTGGATAGGGTGTCCTATTGTCAATCCAGATTATGATGACAACATCAGTGAATCTGAAGTAGGTGAGGGGCTTGGGATTCTGTGTGGTTAGAAAGGATTTCTCTAGATGGTCCATGGATAGGTTGGCATAGAATGGTGCCAAGCTGGTGTTCATAGCCATACCCAAGATTTGTTTGTAGGTGATGCCATCAAAAGAGAAGTAATTGTGTGTGAGGAAATAGTTGATCATTGTGACTAAGAAGGAGGCTGTAGATATGGAATTCAACAAGTGTTGGGAAAGGTAGTGTTTAATAGTGGTAAGGCCATGGGCATTAGGGATGTTAGTGTAAAGGGAGGTGGCATCATTAGTGACGAGCAGAGCACCATGTGGTAAGGAATCGAAACTATGCAGAGTCGGTAGAGGAAATGGTTGGTATCTTTTATATAATACGGTAGGGGGTGGGTAGTAGGCTGCTGTATGAGAGCAGAGATTCCCTCTGTGGGGGCACAGTAACCGACCACAATAGGGTATCCTGGGTGGTTGGGTTTATGGACTTTATGAAGCACGTAGAAGGTAGGAGTGGGGGGAGTGGTATGGATGAGGAGAGAGATTGACTCCAGGGCAGGTTCTGGGATGGTCCTAAGGATTTGAAGAGAGACTGGACATCATGCTGGATTTCTGGAATGGGACACTGTGGCAAGGTTTGTAGGTGGATGACTCTGGCAGCTGGCAAAGTCCTTCTGCCCAGGTAGTTCTTGCAGTTCAAAACAACGTTGGTACAGCCTTTGTCAGCAAGTAGGATTGTAAGGTCAGGATCAGTTTTTAGATGGTGGATTGTGGTTCTTTCTGCAGCAGGTATAAGAGTAGCTTGCATGTAGAGGGATTTGGGGAATGATGGTGAGGCAAGATTTGAAGTTAAGAAATTCTGGAAAGTTATCAGCAGGTGATTTGGGGCAGTGGGGTTAGAACACGGTTGGATGGAGGAGTGAATTGTGTCAGGCAGGGTTCAATATTGGTCTTTGGTTGAGTCTTATTGGTAGGGTTGGTGGCGAAAAAGTGTTTCCATAGTAGAGACCAGGAGAAGGAGAGAAGTTCTTTAACAAGTCCTGCATGATCAGGGAGTGTGGCAAAAGGTGAGGCCCTTGGAAAGGACTGATATTTCTACGGAGCTAAGACTTTTTGAGGAAAGGTTCATGACTGTGTTTCAGGTCTGTTTAGGTTCTGGGTTCTGTAAGGAAGTGGGAGAGAGCTTTTGACAGTGGGGTAAATGTAGTAGTTCTGTAAGGCAGAGTTTGCCACTATGAAGGGATGTGGGGGAGGTTTGGAGGTTGTTGTAGACATGGTGGATAGTGGTAGTCCATGGTGGGAGTAGGAGGTGTGCAGGTCAGAGTGTTTTTTGATGTGGCATTGTGCATGATGCTCTAGTTCCTGGAGGGCAAGAGTTTCAATTTGTGATATGGGATCCAGGAATTAGGGATTGCATAGCAGGAACTTTGTACAGATGGAGAGGAGGTATTGCAAGGAAGTTTGGGCCTGATTGACATAGTTTTACAGGGTTATGTCGTTGAGGGTTAAGGATTGGAAGAATCTGAACAGATGGAGGTCATTGTGGTAGGAGGTGTTCCAGCCAGAAATGGGTAAGTTGATTGTAAAGCCATTTGGGGGGATTCCATGAGCCAAGCAACAACACAGGAACAGTATGTGGGACTGGTTTCTGGCCAAGGATAGGGAAACTTTTGTGTATTGATGCAGATGGAAGGAGCAATGATCCACAGTGGTGAATAAAAACGCATAAAAATATTTGAATGGCATAGAAATAGGCACGAAAAATTTGCAAAAATACAGGAAAATATGTGGGAAACATCATGAAAAGAATTAAATGGATGAAGTATGGGGAAGCAATATGAACTCTGAGGGAGTAGTGAAAGGCAAAAAACAACCGAAATTGATGTGAAAACACAATGAGATCAAAGGAAAAATGGTTATAATGTCTGTTACAGGTCTGTGGGTGGATAAGGGGGGAGGGGGGGACTGAAGATGTGGCTAGATTTGGTGAAGTTAGTATGTGCGAACTGGAATAAAGAGGAGAAGGAGTGGGGCTTATGGAGGGGTTGTTGGGATGAAGTACAAGTTCGTATGGCACAGGAAGGTATGCAAAATAAAACTTGAAAATACATGAGAGTGACACAGGAAGAGTGATTAATTTGAAGATCTAGGATTACTGATATTGGCAGGAGTAATGTGGGATATGAGATGCTGCACCAACAATCATCACTGTCTTGTAGCCATCTCTGTGTGTAGTTGAAACGGTTGATACACTGTGGCTCGTAAGTAGAGTGTGCGGTGCAGTTTCGAAGGCGACAAGTTAAACCCAGGAAAGAAGAGAAAGAAGGATGGGTGTTGAGTATAGTAGTGCATTAGAAAATAGTGACAAAGGAAAAGGGCTACAGAATGGAAGAAAAGCTGTTAGGGAAAATCAAACAATGGAAAATCCACAATGGAATAATGATATTATTATGAAAAGGATAGTTGCTATTCACCACATAAGGGAGATGCTGAGTTGCAGATAGGCACAACAAAGAGACTGTTAAACAAGTAAGCTTTCGGCCAAAACGGCCTTCGTCGGAATTAGACAACATACACACATGCAAACACATTTCACACATTCTTGACCACAGTCTCTGACTGCTGAGGCCAGACTGCAAGCTGGAGCGTGTGATGGGAGAAGCAAACTGGGTGGTGGTGGGGGCGGGGAGGGGGGGGGGGGTAAAATTGTCATTATTCCATCCTGGATTTTCCATTGTTTGATTTGACCTTAAACATTATTTGCGCATGCGGCAGTACACTTATTACAGCACCTTTCCCTTAATGACGTGCCGACTCTGAATGACAACCACAACTGCCGCACTGCGTGCCCAACATAAGCAACATTGTATTTGTTTGTTGTAACTAAAGAGGTCACAGCTCAAAGACGTATATTTGTTCTCCTAACAAGAGAAGCACTATTTCTTGTTATACACCATAAATGAGAGCAAAATGGATTCAGCAAATACCACCAGGAGTACAAATTAACCTGTAACACGATTGCTGAATAGCAGGCTTCGATTTCCCATACGTATGTGGGAAGCAGCAAGTAGAATCCACACAAGCTATAGAATATGCAGGGGCTTTCTTTTCAAATTGAGGGGGCAGTGCAGTTGTAATTAGAGTCTCCAGATCAACTCCGGATGCTGTTGACTGAACTGAAAAATTATATATTATAAACTATTCTACCACTAATGTAAGAGGTGTGCACTTTGTTTCTTTGTGTTTTTCATTACAACTGTTGTTTTATATCTGTAACATGTGTTACCATCATCCTGCCATGTGCTAAATGAATAAACAATTTGAAGGGGAAAGGTAGGAGCTGTTAAACTGGTGTATAAAAATGACAATGACAAACCAAAATTTGAATGGAGACCAGGCAATGAGCAACTGCTCAACATATCTGTAGAAGATAGGTAAGGGAGCTATTGAAATATCATGTAAAAGGTCAACATTAACATGTCTGCAAACTGTAATATCCAGAATTTATCAGTTCACCAAGTCAGCTTGAAAGATCAAAAAATTTTTCTTTGTTTTTGAGTTTGAGGTAACATCTTGTATATAACCTATGAAGTAAATTTGTTATTTGTTATGAGGAAGAATATAACTAGTAATTCAGGAGACTTAAGAATACCTACTCTTTATGACTTAAAGTCTGAGTCTGCATTGTTTAAATTGCTCAATTAAATCTTTTCAGATTGCTTCTCAGTGAAACTTGTTGTACAGTATGGAGCATATGAAGGAAGAGGTTGCAACATCTTGATCTGTTTGCATCATCAAGTTTGTACTGGTTATGCCACTTAAGATTTTGGCACAGCAAATGAAGAAGCAAACTTTGTATCCTACATTTTCCAAGCCAGAGTAACTCACTACAAACTGAGTCAGTTATGACATTGCATTCTGCCAACTGAAAATTTTAAACCATAACATGGAAAGAAGCAGATATTTGTTAATATATTGTTCATTCCTAAAGAGTTTTAAAAAATTTCTTTCATTTGTTTACATCATTTTCAGTTTTATTTTTCATAGCTCTAACCGTGGACATTTCTTTCAGTAATTCAGTTTTATGTTAGATCCTTTCTTGTAGTTATTCTGACATGGTAATGGGAGCAGTTGTAAGAAATTGGTTGAGTATTGTGAACTTAGTGCCAGTGTCAAAAAATAAGTGATTAATAAATACAAGGCCAAATGCAGTATCTTCCTTAATATATTTCTTATCCAATTCACTTAATTAAAAGCCATTTGATATGCAAAGGCTGCTAAACTTGGTAGTCAGTCACTTTTTATGACAGTAACTTAGATTTAATCACTCATGTAATACCATTAAAAAGCAAAGCGGTACTCAAACCAAAGCTTGGTAGCCTTTACTAGACATAGTCTTGCTGGACATGGCATGCCCTTGCCTTCCAACTTCTGAACGGACTGGTTTTTCAATTCTATGTAAAATTATGGTTACATGGAACCCAAGTCAAGGTGCAGCTTGGCATTTCTCTCATGTACAAAGCCAATATGAAAGAAGTGATAGGTCAAACCCCACAACTGTGGATCATAATGTAACAGTCACTCAGCATTAACATATTACGTACGAGGTCTGTTCATAAAATTCTGGAACTTTGTCCACAAAATTTTTCTTCACTTACCATTTAATTATTGTGCATGGTCTCCTTCTAAATACTCTCCTCCACAGTTGATACCCTGCTCCCAACATCGTTTCCACTTCCGGAAGCAGTCTTCATATGCCTCTTGCTGGGTCACGTGAAGCACCGTCTGTGAATTTTCTTTGATGTCTATCATTGCAAACCTTCGTCTTTTCGACAGAATTTTCAACTTTGGAAATAAAAAAAGTCCACAGGGGCTAGGTCTGGAGAGTTTGGAGGGTGAGACAGCACAGCGATTTCGATTTTTGTGCATTAGTCACGAACCAGCAGGGATGAATATGCGAGTGTGTTATCGTGATGCAAGAGCCACAAATTGTCTCTCCCCATTTCAGGCTGTTTCCTTCTCACGGGGTTTCTTGGCATGATCTGATTGAACTGTTACATTCTTCTGCAATCTGTCGGACTGTCAGTCTCAATTGACATGCATAATTTTGTTGACGTTCCTGACGTGAGCATCATCAGTAGACGTTGAAGGTCATCCTGAATGAGGGTCATCTTCAACTCCTGTGTGACCATTTTTAAACCATGTGAACCATTTGTAACACCAAGTATGGCTTAAGCACTCATCACTGTAAGCTTCCTGCATCATTTGGTGTGTCTCTGTAAAGGTTTTCTTGCGTTTAACGCAAAATTTAATGCAGACGTGTTGCTCCTCTAACTCTGCCATCTCGAAATTTGTAAACTCTGTGACACAATGTTCTTTCCAATACAGCACTGAACAATAACTAACAGACATACAAAAATGGAACTGCTGGCAGTTATACATTAAACACAGGCGAGTGCAGGGATGTCAACACATTTCGCTCCAACACACCATTGGTGCAAAATTACAAATGTTCTGGAATTTTTTGAACAGACCTCGTATATTTCACATAGATACAGGTATCTGCATGAGTGTACCGTGGCATATGTGTGTACTCATAAAGGGACTTAAAGTACTCAGTGTATTGAATATTGTGTAGAATGTTCATGAGATTCCCAATAGTTCTTTGAAACCATTTCAGTGTTTCGTGTATTTGTTATTGTTGTGCTGATGAGTACCACCACCACCGTCAGTGGTGTAGCATCAAAAGCATGGAATAGTATGTGCAGCTGAAGAGATAGGATTGTTGCATTTGTTGACAGTTTTTCAGAGACCAAGAGATTGTCCTGAGTTAGCCACATTGTTAATGATCATGAAAATGAGAAAAGGGATTGAATACCTAGCCTTTTGTAATTCCAGGAGTTCTAACAGTGGCTTTGTAATACTAATAATGACCAATAGTTGTAATTTTTAATAAAGTACATATTAGTACTATTGGTACAATTATCAGTTTTTGTGCATACAGTCCAGGTTGCAGCCAGTTCCTGCAACTAAAATGAAGTACAGTCGCGTGACATAGTTAACTGGGAGATTCCAAAGGGTAATCCACAATTAAAGGTTTTCTTTATTTGCTCCCAGTCACACCTACCTTCAAGAAGTGTGAGTGTTCTGTCATACAATTATTGGTCCAGCATGGGTGACTGAATGAGTAAGCGAGTGTTTAGTGTTGTTGATGACAATGAGAGAGAGAAGGGAGAGGCTGAAACGTGGGGCCAGAATAGCATTAGATGGATATTATCAACATTGACACATGCCTTTTGCCCACGAGTGATTTGTAATTTTATTAAGGGTGGAGGCACGCAGCCTGGCACTTGGGAACTGTGTACGGGTTCTCTCTTTTCCTTGCAGGCCATGTGCTAGTGATGAAAACTTCTTCCATCACCAGAATTTAAAATGACTACATGTTATTCAAATGGAATTGCACAAATATGTGCCGGTTATCGACATTTTTTGAGTGAAAATGTACAAAACAACTATTTTAGAATATTTTGAATCAGAATGCAAATATTGGAATGACACCTTTCAATGCCAGAAGTGTTTTACGTAAGAATTGGACACGAAGGTAAGGTGACGACTGAGTTGGCTTATTGTATTTGTAAACTCCCGTCGTGCATCTGTCCCTATACAAAATGATGGCACATACCCATAGGCTGTGCTTGTGCCACTGTAGCATCTACCGAGTGGACTGGTGCCATGGGATGCTTCTTGTGTATAACACAGCTGTGTGTTGCCCATGAGCTGACATGGTCTTCACCATAGTAGTCTTCTTTACTCTTCACATCTCCGGCTGAATGCACAAAATCTTGATAGGAATAAGTGTCATTGAGCACATCTAATTAACTAATGAAATGTGTATGTGTGTATGTGTGGATGGATATGTGTGTGTGTGCGAGTGTATACCTGTCCTTTTTTCCCCCTAAGGTAAGTCTTTCCGCTCCCGGGATTGGAATGACTCCTTACCCTCTCCCTTAAAACCCATATCCTTTTGTCTTTCCTTCTCCTTCCCTCTTTCCTGACGAGGCAACCATTGGTTGCGAAAGCTAGAATTTTGTGTGTATGTTTGTGTTTGTTTGTGTGTCTATCGACCTGCCAGCGCTTTTGTTTGGTAAGTTTCATCATCTTTCTTTTTAGATATATTTTTCCCACGTGGAATGTTTCCCTCTATTATAACTAATGAAATTAATGAATATAATAGAAGGAAACATTCCACATGGGAAAAATATATATAAAAAACAAAGATGCTGTAACTTACCAAACGAGAAAGTGCTGGTAGATAGACACAATAAAAAACACACACACAAATTTCAAGCTTCTGCAACCCAAGGTTGCTTCACCAGGAAAGAGGGAAGGAGAGGGAAAGACGAAAGGATGTGGGTTTTAAGGGAGAGGATAAGGAGTCATTCTAATCCTGGGAGCGGAAAGACTTACCTTAGGGGGGAAAAAAGGATAGGTATACACTCACACACACACACACACACACACACACACACACACACATCCGCACATAAAATTAGAAGAGTGGAATGCCATTTTGCGATTGTAATTGGGGTAGCAATCTTGCTAAACCCAATAAATTGCAATGCTTTGAAATTCTAAGACAAGAAACTGACCATAACATGTGCTACTATACACTTTATCTCTGTGCTGTGTAGCATGAAGTTACACTCGAAACCCAATCTGAGTGCCAATTACTTTTATGGTGTCTTTGCTCTGGTGAGCTGTAGTAAGGCAAGTGCATCTTCACGTATGCAGAAGTTTTCAGTTAATTTTCAAAGCATTTTAAATGTCAGTTATGAAGCAGCAATTTACAGATTTTTTTAAAAAATCTACTGTAAGCGTAACATTTTCGAATTACGCCTTCACCTTTGTCCTCATAATTTATCATCAGTTTACTAAAAGTATTTGACTGATTTGGCTGTGAAATGTTGGCCTATTTCCATGCTCTGTACTTGTAAGCCAGATTTTTCTCATAATTCTGAGTTAATCACACGCCTTGAGAAACAAATGAACATATTGAGAGACATTGAACTAATGGAGATTGACATTTACAGAAAATTAATTATTCTTTGTGTATACCAGTCAACTGTTTGTGGAAGGACAGAATGTAGAAAATGCAGAAGAGATGCAAACCAGAAAATAAACACAGATTTACTGAAAGAGGACCACTTTAAGGACATATAAGCAGTTGACATTCAAAACAAGTTTGCTGCCCTGGAAAAAGAGGGAGTTTGATGATGTACAGTCTAAGCTCAGGTTCAAATTCAAACATGCAGCAGATGAAGTGCTAAAACCATTGGAGAGAAGGAAGAGGAGCAGAGGATGGTTGAATGATAAGTGTAGACATACAGTCAGCAAGAGAAAAGAGTCTAAAACGTTACGGCTGACAAAAGAACCAGATGAAAGATTAAGGTTGAGATACATGGAGGGAACTACAGAAGCAAGAAAAAGTCATACAAACAGAAAATCAAGAATATATAAATAGCAACATAACACTGGCAGAAAAGGTGTGAACAGTAGGCAATACAAGAGACTTTTACAGAACAGTCAGGTTCTTCAAGAAAGGATATACCATGAAGATCGACATGATCAAACGCCAAGCAGGACAACTGATAACAGATGAAACAAAGGCTATAGATGAATGGAAAACTATTTGGAAAATCTGAATATGGATAACAGCGATGAGATGCAGCAACTATAGAGGAATTACTGTACTTTGCACAACTTATAAGATCCTGAGCATTTTGTTGCTAAACTGGCTAACACCATACATTGAGGAAGTACTTGTATTCCAACAAGCAGGGCTTAGAAAGGCAAATCAACCATAGACCAACTACATACAATAATGCAAATGCTATCAAAGAGTTGGGAATTTCGCAGAAGTGTTTACTGTCTTTTTGTGGCCTTCAAAGAAGCATATGATAGTGTGAAAGGCAAGAGGCAGCGTGCTTGGTGAAAGTGAATGGAAAGATGTCAGAGAAATTCAAGGCAAAGGCTGGACTTGCGACAGGGAGACTTCCTCCTCCCCCCTCCCCCATTTAAACTTGTTCTGGAAAGAGCACTGACCAAGGTAACAAGCCTGGAGATAAGAGTACTGCTGGGAAGAAGACTCAGCAATCTGGCTTATGCAGATGATATAGTTTTAATAACACAGAATCAGCAAGATCTGGTTCAGATGGCAAGAGTGTTAATGGAAGAACCAATGAGAGAAGGCCTGAAGATGAATGTGGATAAGACCAAACATCTGGTTGTGAGACAGACCTTTAGATGTAGATGGTAAAATCTTTGAAAGAGTAAAAGAGTTCAAATATCTTGGGGTGGTACTCAGTGAAACGAATGAGAGAGACTAAGAAATAATGGCAAGAATCCAGGCAGGAAACTGGTCAAGGTTTGCACTCGGAAAGCTGCTGAAGTCCTACCTACAAAGAGTAGGATCTACAGGACAGTAATACAACCTGTCATCCTATACACAGCAGAGACCTGGACTATGACACAAAAGATAGAAAGAAAACTCATGACATTTTAGAATTCTCTTCAGAGACATATTTTTGGGCCAGTGAAAGATGGAGAAAACGGGAGAAAAAGGAAAAAGCGTGAATTCATGGAGCTGTGCAAGTCGCTGGACATATTGGCTGTGATTACAGAGAGGAAACTCAGGTAGTACGGGCATGTAATGCGGCGAGAAGGCCAGATCACCAGGCAGGTGGTGGAAAAAGACATAAGAGAGGCAACAGACCAAGGGGAAGATGATGTCTGAGATGGATTGATGGGATCAGAGAGGATATGTGTGAAATGGGACTAGCTGGAGAAGACTACATGGTCCAAGGAATATGGAGGAGGCTGACTGGCAATGCTAAAAACTGACTACGGTTTGTGTGGCCAACCTAGTAAGTGTTAAGTAAGTAAGTAAGTAAGTAAGTAAGTAAGCAAGCAAGCAAGCAAGTAAGTAAGAATACCAGTCATGCAATGATAGTGCAAACAGCTCTTTAATAAATTAATTTCAGTTGTGAAAAGGTTCTGTTTTCAAAAATATGATAGAATGATGTATAATCACAAATATAAACACAAGTATTGTAGATGAAATCAGTAGCACTTTCATGAACATCTTTTACAGTTTTGGCATGTTGGTCTACAGTGCAACAAGAGCAACAAAAATTCATTGCCTGTAATTGATCATGTGATTACAAATATAAAAAAGGAATCTATTATATACCAGGGGTATATTGAGAGTGAGCTGTGTAATGTCAAACTATGCAAGGAAAGTTAGGAAGATTACATAATGCAATATAATTCAAACTGTACTACACAGTATCCAAATTTAAAGAACAACAGAAGTAAAATATTTCAGGAACTTATGAAATAGGATATTGCTATTAAACAAACTTCACTTAAATGTTGCTGAAACAATAACACTGGTTTCAATATGATGTATAAAGTACACTATCAAAAATACAGTATGATAATTTACAACACTGCCTGCTACAGTACGCCTTTATTCTAAAGCTTTAAAGACTTCAGTTAGCTTTCTGCTGGGGGTCATTTCATATAGTTTCTTTAGTGTGTTGTTTTATGCTCATCAGGTGCAATAACTCAGTTTGGTTGGTTCACGTTGTTGCTCAATCCACATAATCACTTTATTTGTATTATCCAATATTTCACATGTACTGGGAACATCATCTGTACTTTCTTCTTCAGCTTAATCATCCTCAGCCTGGACAGCTTCAATACTCACTTATTTCAAACAGCATCAATAATGTCCTTGTCATCTGTGATCTCCGAAATCTGTTCTTTGTTGTTGACGACTACCCAAGGGTTCAAGTCTTGTAGATCAATATTGCTCTGTAGAACATCACATGCCAAATGGATGTCACTGCTGTTGAAATCTATGTCACTATAGCATTCAGCCATTGCATTTCCTTCAATTGAATGCTAGTTCCAGAAATTCCTAATAGTGGTCAGATTGATGCTTGAAGTGAGCGGTCATGGCGATAATGAGCCGAAATGCTCATATGATGCCCTGATCCAGTAGCTGAATTAATTCCATCTTGTTTTTTTGTCAAAAACAAAGTTTTTATTTTCTATCTTCTGATTGCAACACATCAGTAGATGGATGAGATGGATGGTGATCATGGATTAGCAGAACTTCTTCCCTCAGCTTAAGTGACTGTAGGTGCTTTATCACTGACAGACTGAACTCATCTTGAAACCAATTGGTGAAAATGTCACACATTATCCAGACAATATTTTAATGCCTGTAAAAATTTAGTGATTACCAGGCTTTCACTTGTACCTGTACAAAAAGGTTTCAGCTTATGGCTGCCCAATTTCTTTGTGGCATAGAATAGGTTATTCAAACCCATCTTATTTACTGATTTTTTAATTTTTATCTATTTATTTTTTTGCATCAAGAGTTCTGGTTGGAAGCCAACAATAATAAAGTGCCATTTCATCACTATTATACACTAGATCGTCATTTAATTTTTCATCTGTTATTGCTTTGTGTAGGATTTCAGAAAACTGTGAAGTGATTCACTGCTGCAAGGCCTTGCTTCTCCTTCAGTGGCCTTTTAGTGAATTCCGTAGTGACATTTACATCTTGAAAAACATCTATCAGAAGCAATAAAATCTTTGTCATGTAAATCAAAGTGAAATTTTTCAGCTTGGGCTTTAGTAATTGGTCCGGAAAGTAGCACACCTTCAAATCTCTTTGTCAAAAACCACTTGTAAAGTCACTTGCAAATTCACTGTATTTTCCTAGTCCAGTCCTTTCCCTGTACATTCCCACATCACTTTCAACTGTATTTACAAAAGCTTCTAAGCTTATTTCCTTCTTTCACCCATTCCCTGGTTGTGCCTTCAGGTACACGACACTAGCATGATAAACTTGCTTTCATTTCGCCATTCTTCACACCATCAATAATTTTTATTTTATCACTCACAGAATATTCTTTCCATTTCTATGACATCATTCTAGACAATGAGTGAATAATTTACGATCATTATGATGGTTGTCCATATTTGTTGCATAGTCAGTTCATCAACTGTGTCACAATGTTAACTGTGATTTGTGTATTCAAAGCTTCTGTCCAGCAATAATCATGATATGTTCATAAGACAAACCAAAGGTTGAGTTTAATAGTGTGTATCTGTTTTGGTCGGGGAAACTATACTGCAGAAAGGCTGCAGGGAGACTGTAATAAGATTTTTTCAAGTTTATAAAATATACTGAAAGTGCAAAAATGATTTATAAATGATATTTTATTTTGGGTAACATACTTTACATGGTGTTACATCCGAATCCACAGCAGATCGGACCACAGTTTATCAGGCTTCTACTGTATCTGTAAAATTTCTTACTGTATCTGGTCATTTTACTCTAATAATAAGAGTAAAAGCTTATTTATAGAAGAAATGTATCCAAAATTGCGAAAACAATCAGACTTTAGCTGCACAATTTACTGATGACATATGAAAATTTGTGCCAGATGAGGATGCAAACCTGGATTTCCCACTTTACACGAGTGGTCACCTTAACCACTTCCGCTATCCGAGCACACCTCCTGGACTGACACAAATCGCCATACGTCACTGTGTGTCCACATCCTGGACTCTCACAGTTCCTGTGAGTCTGACGCAGGAGACATTTATGGACTGTCTAGGCGTGTAATACTATTTTGCAGTGTATGTACAGTGTACTGGCCAATGTCCTTCAGACATGCATGCATGTTTGAAGGAACAGACAATGCCATGATCTACAGTTGTATGAAATAGAAGATATGTATTTGCAGTTGTGAATACGATGAGTCTTCAGTTAATTTTATCATCCATTAAATTTTTTATTTCACTCGGTAAGTGGCCAAAGGTTTTTTTATGGCTGAATACCTCACTCCTTTCTGTGCCACATTAAGTCCAAATGATAGTGTTTCTCCTTTGGGTATTATACAGTATAAGGAGGGGGGAATTACACCTTGAAGAAATTAAACAAATTCGTAGATGTGATGTCATGTACAAACAAATGACTACAATTTGAGAAAAATTGGATGATTTATTTGAGAGAGAGAGCTTCACAAAATGAGCAAGTCAATTTCTGAATTGGTCCACCTCTGGCCCTTATGTAAGCAGTTGCTAGCCTAGTCGGTATTCACTGATAGAGTTTGTGGATGTCCTCCTGTGGGATATCATGCCAAAAT
The DNA here is from genome assembly GCF_021461395.2 of Schistocerca americana. Taxonomy (NCBI): domain Eukaryota; kingdom Metazoa; phylum Arthropoda; class Insecta; order Orthoptera; family Acrididae; genus Schistocerca; species Schistocerca americana. The sequence goes on from NC_060122.1 coordinate 283,300,362, forward strand.
CTGCCAAAGTGGCGTATCAGATCATCAGAATCTCAAGATAGTTGGAGGGCTCTGCCCATAATGCTGCAAATGTTCTCAATTAGAGAGAGATCCGGTGACCTTGCCGGACAAGGCAGGGTTTGGCAAGCAGTAGAAAGTCACGCAATGTGTGTGCAGGCATTATCTTGGTAAAATATAAGCCCAGGACGGCTTGCCATGAAGGGCAACAAAACATGGCATAGAATATCGTCAACATATTGCTGTGCTGTAAGGTTATCGTGGATGAAAACCAAAAGTGTCTTCCTATGAAAATAAATGGCACCCCAGACCATCACTCCTGTTTGTTTGGCCATGTGATAAGCGACAGTCAGGTTGGTATCCCACTGCTGTCTGGGGCATGCCCAGACATCTCTTTGGCCTGGAATCTCATTAACCAGAGTAGAGTTGTTTTCAGTGATGAGGTCCACTTCAAACTGAACCCTGATGATCAGCAAATACAGGTCTGCAGATGCCCCGGACAGCAGTGGGATACCAACCTGTTACCCACCACACAGGCCAACAACTAGGAGTGATGGTCTGGGGTGCCATTTTTTTCATAGCAGGACCCATTTGGTTGTTATCTGTGGCATCTTTACAGGACAGTGGTACATTGATGATATTCTTCGCCCCTTCGCTGTGTAGCCTACGGGCATGGCGGTAGCCGTTCATCCTGGTAGACAGCTGGTAAGTAGTCGTACCAATATCAAAAGCTATGTAATGGTTGCAGCAGAGCTGGCATACAATGTGGCTGGTTTCACAGGTGGCCTGGCCTTTAACGGGGTAAGATAAGCCGGTGAGAGGACAAGAACAGGATATGCTGAGTGGGTGGATTGGGTAGGTCTTGCACCTATGTCTCCCACAGGGATATGATCCCTGTGGCAAAGGGTTGAGATTGGGAGTTGCATAGGGATGGACTAGGATGTTGTGGAGGTTGGGTGGGCAACAGAACACCACTTTAGGAGGGGTGGGAAGGATCTTGGGTAGGATGTCCCTCATTTCGGGGCATGATAGTAGATAACAACCAGCTGTCCACCAGGATGAACAACCACTGCCAAACTATGGTCCTATTTAGGACCACTGCATGATACAATATGCAACTGTATGCAACATGTGTGATTTCAGTGACTGCTTCACAACCAGAGCCATCTGGATCCTCCCCTCCACCACCAGCTTTTCTGAACTGCACAGACAGGAGTTATCCTTACAACACATAGAGTATCCTCTTGTCCCTACACCCTCCACCCAACAGTTCCTGCACCCTCATCCTATCACCTCCTCCCTTTTCACATTCTGTCACCCTCTTTGTATGCCACCATCTGCCAATGTACCCACCCAGCCTTTCCTCTTCCTGCTCCTCTCCTTTTCCACTCCACCCTCCTCCCCGCACACACATTTTTTCACCCTCCTCCTCACACCCCATCTCCCAACACTGTGCCTGGTTCTCTTTAGTCCCTGCACACCTCGCCAGGTAGTGCTCTTCTCTCTCACCACCTGTACCTTGCTATCCATCCCCCATCCCTGCCCCATTCCAGATTGCTATTCATGTGTCAGTTGCATTCTGGTCCGAGCTGCTGGGAATGGCGGTAGTGTGTGTGTGTGTGTGTGTGTGTGTGTGTGTGTGTGTGTGTGTGTGTACACTTTGTAACAGTCCTTTCATTATGCCTACCTAGAACTCATCGGATCCTCTTTGTGATGAGTAACAATCTAGCCTTTTCCAAATATTATTGATGTTCCAGCCTGGTTTTCCATTGTCTGATTTATATTTTCAAGTGTTTTAAGTTACTCCATTAGGTTTGATTATAATATCTGCGTCATAAGCAAAGCAAACTGTTTGTGCTTCTTGGATATATGATGGAAGGTCATTTATATGTAACTAGAACAAGAGCAGATCATATCCCTGTGGTACATTTGTAATGATTATTTTCTTTTCTGACAATGCTGTTCCTTTGTGTACACTCTGCATCCTTTTAGATAGACAGGATGAAAATCGGTTACCAGCACGATCTCTAATACCATAATGTTTTAGTTTCTGTAAGAGAATACTGTGAACTGTGCAATCACGTGCTTTCAACAGAGAAAATATCAGTTGGCAATATTTTCTCATTTAAATTTTGTGTAATCTGATTTGTGAATTGGAAAGAAGCATGTTATGAGGAGAGATTCTTTTGAAGTCCAAATTGAGATTGACCATAAGCATCTTATTTTGAGAGTGGTATTTTAAGGTGCATGCACAGATAATTTTTTGCAGTACCTTTAAGAAGCAGATGAATGGTGAGACTAATCAGTAATTATTAATATCTGTCTTGTAAAAGGGTCTGACAGTAGTATATTTCAGTCTTTCTGGAAATGTTCCCTGTGATAGTGTTGCATTGCATATGTAACTGAAAACAAGTATATGTGTCAAGAACAGGATTTTAGGACTTAACTTGAAATATTGTCAAGGATTTGAAGGAATTAATTACATTATTAATTTCTGGAGTAACTGTAATTTGTTTATATGTATGAGGCATGCTTCTTGCATATATTCTATTGCTTTATCCTCTGAGCTGTCCATGCCAATCTTCTGAGCTACTTCAAGAAAGTGATTATAAACTGATGTAGCTTTTCTCGTTGCTAGTGATAGTAACATTTAAAACACAGACAACTCACCTAAACTCCCACTGGAGAAAGAATGAAATCCTCAGGGATATTTATAGTTTGGAGCTTCAAGAGGATAACTAGTACTATCTGATTAGGAATAAATTGTTATTCCATAATTATGTAATAGTTGGATACTAACTGTTAGGTTAAATACACAGAAGGGTAATAGCAAATGAAACATCAGAAGCATATTATATCTGTCGTATACAGCATAACCTCGGCTGACCGACCTTTGAATACGTGTTCTGGATTGACAAGCCTGTCTTGATAAATAACTGATTGTTTACTAGATCGTAAACAGATTATTACAGGTGGCAGATTACTGCTGGTACATATTATTAGGAATGCTCAACCAATAGCAAAAACATTCTTGAGTATAAGGATAGTTGGAATGAATAGAACTAGTTACTGCTGTAACCCGGAGTGGCAGGCAGTACAGAACTAAAACTAAAAGCATGGAAATGTAAACATATAAAATTCACATACCAGGGAAGAAAAAATGCAAGGAGATAATAGGCATGTGTAGAAAACACAGAACCCCTGGCAGTTGATGCAGATGCTGTTTGACATCTGCAATCACTAGATACTGTGCACTCATGACACTATCACAACAAACACATGCAACATCACTGGTTGGTGCGAATCTCGATTGATGGCTGCAGTGTGTATTAGATGCTACATATCCTTAGAGCCCTGTCATCAATATTTAATAGAAAGTATCGTGTTGTCACATATTATTCCTGTGAATACTCAGTCCTTTGCAATAGAATCCAGTCAGTTTGTGTGTGTGTGTGTGTGTGTGTGTGTGTGTGTGTGTGTGTGTGTGTGTGTGTGTGAAATTCGCTGTTAAAAAAGATTAAAGAGTTAGGGATCCTAGTTGACCAATATGCTTGAAGGTATCTTAGCTAACCTCTTCTGAACACTCCCTTGTTAAGCCCAGTAAGCTTAAACACTTTACGGACACTTTGTCTCAATATGAAATTCTAATCACAAAGATGCAAGAGCGGTGTACTGCCAAATAGGCCTCTGAATCACAAGATTATGGGATATTTAAGGGGAAACATGGCGTACGTGATTTAGAAACTTATCTGTTTGTTTGCATGGCCATCTTCCACAGCAGCTGTTAACATCTGTTACTATTGGTTATCTGTGTCAAGCTGACTGCAGTCTGATTAAAAAGAAAGAACAAAAAAATGTACAAATGCAATTTACAGAATAACCACAGAAGATGCTTCATAAATAAAAGCGAAACACGTCTGGTGTAATTCTTTTTAATCAGATTGCAGTCAGCTCATCTATAGTAACAGATAGAAACATATCACTCACACTCATCTTGGCACAGAATTACTGTCAACAGGAAGATTTAAGGTTCAGTCACAGCCTTCGCTATTCCCAATGGCTAAGTGTTGATGCTTAACTACTGAAGCACTAAGTTCATATGGTCATGAATGTGTATGTACAAGTCAACCAGGCGGAAAAAAAATCTGGTGAACAGATAAGTTCTGTAAAGATCTTGAAGGCAACATGTACAGAATTCCCCCACCCAAAATAAATAAATCATTTGTAATGGGGAAAGACTTAAAGAACTCTGTGTGTTATTCACTATGTTCTAAAACCAATAGCCTTCAATCACATGTCAACTGTAGTACCCCCAGAATTTTACGAAAGTCTGGAGACACTTGTGTTCCAGCCGTTTCGAACATACGTTATTTTAAAGCAGGGCGTAGGGATGAGCATGGGATACTGCACCCATTTATTGTTTCTGCAGGCGAAACTGGAAGGGAGATAATTCGTTGGCGCTGGCAAGTAATCAGCGCGACCTTCCAAGAATAAGCAAATACAGCCCGGAAGCTCCGTAGCCGGCTGCAAAGAGTAATGTAGCATTGTATTGTTAAAAAAACAAATGGAAAGACTCGAAATAGTGACTGTTTATTAGACGTTGAACTGCTGTTGAGAGTACGTGGATAGTCAGCCACGATAAAAGCTTATGTATTAATTGTGTTCAAAAATGTGCAATTAACTGATTCTGGGTGCCCGGTAATGTGTGGGCTTACGTCATAAAGTTTAGTTGTTTTTTTGTACAAAGTGGAAATAAATATGTTCTGGTGCACTGAATGATATTCTAAGAGTAGCGTATTTTTTAAATAAGAAGAGAGAGAGTGAAAATTTCCCCTTCCTAGCAGTGAAATCTTCGGAGAAGTGTCCGGTGCTAGCAGAAGACATTGGCGCTGCAAGAAAGCAGAACCAGCATTCTTCAACAAGTAAGTCCACAAAAACGCTTAAGCTGTATAGAGAGAGCTTAATATTACACCAGGCCACCACACAACCTGGAAATCTTCAAATTTCAACCTGGATGAGATTCAAATTGATCATATTGTCATTGTACATAATACATCATGAGAGTTAACAGAATATGAAATATCTGAGAACTGCAGACCTTGTCTCTGATGACTAACAGCTTCTTCCCATAAATACTAGGAGGGTACAGATGACAGAAGGTTAGCAGATTTGACAGAGAAAAACTTAAAACCAGCTGAGAGTAGCCCTGGCTGAAACAGTTAAGGAGACAACAAAACAAGGCCAGAGTGGACCTCAGACAAGTAGAAGGGCTCTCACATTTATTATTACCTGTGCGCTGGAGAAAAGAATCTGCGAGTGGTGTGAAGACTATAGAGGTCAAAGATGGGGCCAGAACAGCTTTTAGGAGCATAGACATGACAACTGACTTCCTAATTTATAACAAACATCAAGCAAGTGCTCAGAAAATTAGAAGTAGATCAGGGAAAAATCGGACATTTATAACAATTAAAGTACCTAGAAGTGTGGATAGAACTGAACATTGCTGAAAAAATTAGACCCCATGTCAAGGGTGCAGACGAAAGTAGCGTATCAACAATGAGAGGTCAATTTTATTTAATGCCATGCTCTCTGGCTCTACTGCACAATCATTCATCCAAAACACTGTAAGCATCAAAATACCACACAATGAATAGTTGAGGTCTAGACCTGACGCCCAACAAGAGAAAATGATGCAGAGTATGCCACAATCATGAAATATATTTGTATTTGGAAGACTTGATAGACGCTATTCGGAGGAGGAGTGCTATCTATGGTCAAATAATATGAATGGGCCAGATAATTACCCACTATATTTTTGCCTTTTTGTTGGATAAAAATACTAAGGGTCTCTTCTGCAAGGCTGAACTCTCTCTTCAAGGAGTGTAAATCACAAATGAAGACATCCAGGAACATTGCCTTTTCAGGAAGAATCTTAGAACATACCACTAATGTTAAAAACTGGCAAGAAATGGACAGAAGAAAGGAGGCTCATAGTAAATAAAAGCAAGAAAGTTTAAATTAAAAGAAGTCCACAGATAGCTGAAACAAAAGATGGCCAATAGCTCTATCCACGATCAAGCAACAATAGTCAAACTCTTTTTAACCCTTCGGCTTATACAGCCAGCTGCAGGTTTCATTGCTGGCTGTGAGACGTGCTGAGCAACTATAGCTGCTTCTTAGTGTTTCTTCTTTTCTGTCAATATATGGCAAGACATATTATGCACCATTGAAACTTGAGAAATCGATCTCTGAAGTGGTGTATAACACACTCGATTTCTTCCAATAAGCAATTGTTTTCAAGGTTTTTCACCAGCTGTGTAGCAGCAAGTAATGCCGTAATGTAAAAAGTTTCTCTCAGATGAAGAAATAGGAAGTCTGTCCAATAAAAGTGGCAGTGATGTTTCTGAAAGTTATATTTCTGATAGTCCTGATAAAGAAGACAGTGTGGTAAATGATACTAGTGATGACAGTGAGGCAAATGGAACAGATAGTGAGAGTGATGTTGCAGCAACAGGTGAGAGCGTTGCTAAAAAACAGAAGGCAGAAAAACAGATATGAGGAATATATCAAAGTAAATGTTACAAAACTTAATTTTCTGGTTCTAGTGGGATCAAACCTATGGTTCAAAGAGAACTCTCTCAACAACTAACACCTTTAGATAGGTACAGAAAAATGATTCATGTATCTTTTTGGGAGACTGGATCAGTAAACAAATAGATACACAGCAGATTGTTACAAAAAAATTCTACTTTGAAATCAGCCAGTGCTTGGTTCCCTACTACATCAGATGAAATTCAAGCAAATTTCTCTTTATGCATTCTTGTGGCACATGTGAAGAAGAACACTTCAGGCATACTAGTCCATAAAAAAAATCAATTCATGTTACTTTCTTATGCCTTATAGAAGATTCTTGTAGCTTTCCAAGTTCCTTCATTTTGTAAATAATGAAAATGTTGACCCTGCAGACAGCCTGAACAAATTTTAACCTGTTTATTGACCATCTGAAATTCAATTTCCAAAGTGTTTATTGCCCTGAAGAAAATATTGCAGTTGATCAAATCTACATGAAAATTCAGAGGTAGACTCTGCTGCATCCAGTTAAATTCTCAAAAAATGGCACATTTTGGAATGAGTCATATAGTGGCTCCTGTTTAAGATTTGATATTTATACAGGGGAAAAAAAAACCTGAGGTAAGCAGTAAAGAAAGCCCAATTACTGAAGCTGTTACGGTCCTCATACAGCTGTATTTGGACAGTTGTCACACAGTATATGTTGACAACTGGTACATTCCCCTGTCATTGTTTGTGAGGCTCAACGAAAGGGGCACAAATGCCAAAGGAACAGTTGGATTCACAAGGTGAAATATGCCAGACCAGTTCCAGGAATCTAAGCTAAAAAAAAAAAAAGAAGAGATTCTTGTGTTATTTTCACACCAGCTCATGGGTGTAAACTGCAGGGATAAAAAATAAGTAAGTGTTATGCACACTATATACATAGATGTCAATATGACAGCAACAGGAAAAACTGATACGAAAACCAAAACCCCACTCCAGAAGCCCCAAACAGTTACACAATATAAAAATTCAATGCACGCAGTTGACAGACAGGACCATGAGAAGATATGTCGAAGGATATGAGAAAATTTTTTTTACCTGATTGACACTGGGATTTTCAATTCAAATATCATACTGAACAAAGTTCCAGGAAAAAATCTTGTTCAATCAGTTTAGAATTCAGCTGGCTGAGGACATAATAGCCAGGCTACCCTAGATGTGGGCGGCCCCAATTTGGAATTTCCTGTTAGACTGCAAGCAGCAAATTGGGCACGGTTTGTTAGATTTATTCCCCCCACCCCACCCTCCAACCACCAGAAATTCTGTAGTGTCCAAAGCAAGGAGGAAGAAAAGCAATACTGAGTATAAGTGTGAGAAATGTTTTATGGTGTTGCAAACACCTGAATTTTTTTGTGTACATCACACCAATAAAAATTTCTATAACAGTATTATCTTCAGTCCTTATCATGTCAATAAATAGTAAGGTAAGATTTATAAATATAATTTTGAGAAAAGTGTATAAGACAAAAGATGCCGAGTTTCTTAAATTTAAATGGTAAATGTAGGGTTGACCTTGGGGAAAAAGTCATTGGGTTAACTGAAAAAAACTAACACAGTGTAAACATAAAACTGAAAAGTACAGGACTATTCAAAAAGAAGGAACTGATTTCAAACATGTATTGATTCCAAACCACAAAAGATAGAAACACAATTCCAACATTCCTGGAAAGATAAAAATTCAAATGTTTACACATTAAGTGTGAGCACTATGTGTTACACGACAAATATCACAACTGTGGTTCATTTCCTGCTACACACAAAGCAGCTGGTCTCTTGTTATCGAAGTCACAGCTTCAACAAAAATGCAATGTCGCAAACTTTCGAGAGTGTCAGGTATATGGGGGATAAAAACAAGGTCTTTTATGTGATACCACAGATAAAATTCACAAGATGTGAGGTCTGGGACATTTGATTGGAAGAGGAGTAGCAAAAGATGAACTTCATCGCTGATGGCCTCCAGACCTCACACACTGTCGGCCACATCAGATAGTTGCAGGCCCATTGTTTGAATGTTAGTGTACACCAAGTTTGCAGTAGTAACCCAACCTAATTCCACTGTGCACCGTAAATATAGTAACTACAGTGCTCAGCACTGTTTTCCACCACTGGGTGGTCAATTCTGCTCTTGGTCACCATTTAGTGCTGGCCATTCATTTATGTGGACAGTTGATTGGTGGTAATGTTCACTTAAAAGCAGTGCATGACTTTCACAGGTTGCCCTGGCTCTGGTAGTGTAGGATATGCCTATGACCAGATTAGAATAGAGCTGTGGAAATGAAGGTTCCAACTTCCACTATGTGCGCAGTTGTGTAAACTGCGGAACATTCTATTAGTCACGTTTTGCTTTACCATTGTTTCCTGTGTGGGTGTAGTTGGTATACAGAGAACTTAGCACTATTTTGAAGAAACTGGTAAAGAGTTCCACTACTACCAAGCAACATCACTTTTGATTTTGCCAAACTGAACAGAGATAACAGCTGTCACCGTGACATTGAAATATTGCATTTCATCAGTTTTGCTGACAGACAAGTTTTCTAATTTCCTATGTGACTTTTTTGAGAGAGCCTGTAAAATATTAGCAGTTAATGAGGTGCATGTTGTAGCTTACTATCCATAATCCAGTTGTGCATCTGAGGATATTTTCTCACTGGAGATGAGAGTTGTTGGGCAAGTGGTTGCCCTATACAAGTTTTATGTTTAACATAACTCAGCACTACAATGTAGGCTGTACTCCACATTAAATGTATACAAAAGGTAAATATCCCAGGAGTACTGCAGAAAGAGTCAAAGCAAGCAAGATATAACTGTGATATCTATGTATGCACAGAAAAATCAAAATAAAAATTGCAAGAGTGCAGTTTTTAATGAGGAGCATAGATAAACAATGGAAAAGACCTCAGAAAATCTGCTGATGTAAACCAAGGAACATATGCCAATGGTAAGGAATACATTATCATTACTGAACCAGTCATTTTCTGTGCTTCATGTAAAATGAGCAAGCATAAAAGTATGGCATGGAGGAGCTCAGGCATTTCAAAAGAGCGGCTTCATTTGTGATAGTGAACAGGTATTACAGCAGTCTGAAATAAAAGGTTCAAAACATTTTTTGTACCACCCTCTTGATTTGCATAGTGCTCCTCCTCTTCTACTTTTTTAAATTGGAAATCTCAAAAGCTCTTCCTCAGTACTTTTTTTGCCATAAGCAGTTGCCGTGTACAGCCATCAGTGCAGTGGAAATGTGAACCTGGATTCCCAGTGCAATTTAGTACAATGTGCTTAATGTCCAGCCATGAATGATACAATGCAGCTTGTGTACAGTTCTGAATAGGTCAGTATACCTCAAAGGGTAATAGCTTTTTAGGCTGTGCAAACATTGTCACTTTAAGCAAGAAGCATTGTCTGTATGGGAAGTTGTGTGATGAATTGGCGTACATTCTAAGATTCAGCTGCTATTGTGAGACATAAAATATTGAAGATCTTTTTTGTAGCAGTTGTCATGATCAATAACACCAGCTGATGACCATTACCTACAAATTAATAACTCATAGTCATCGCAAGTGGAGTGCAACAGAACTGTGAGCTGCCTTTTTATAAGCAACTGACTATGCATCTACCTCCACGTGATCAGCTACACCTCTGTTGTGCACATTGTGAGGAGGAGGAGGATGATAATAGTGTTTAACGTCCCGTCGAGAACGAGGTCATTAGAGACGGAGCGCAAGCTCGGGTGAGGGAAGGATGGAGAAGGAAATCGGCCGTGCCCTTTCAAAGGAACCATCCCGGGATTTGCCTGAAGCGATTTAGGGAAATCACGGAAAACCTAAATCAGGATGGCCGGAGATGGGATTGAACCGTCGTCCTCCCGAATGCGAGTCCAGTGTGCTAACCACTGCGCCACCTCACTCGGTGCACATTGTGAACAACACTACAAACCCCCAGCACTGCGGTGAACAAAGAAGGTAGGCAAGGAGACACCTGGAATGGAAACTACAGAAACAGTGTTTGGTTCTCTTCATCTATGACTGCAGCATATGTCTGATACCTGAAGATCATCATAGAAGAAATGGACAGGCACCACTACATGTCCCAGACATGAAGTCGAACAAATTCAGCATGGAGATGGGTTATTCATGTTGTGGCCAGTGTCATATACAGATTCCACAAGCCTCTCATTGCTACAGAAGGTAATTTATGACTGTGCAATATCGAGATAGGGTCCTTCAACCCATTGTCCAACTCTACATACAACTTTTCAGTCATCCATTTGTCTTTCAGTATAATGATGCATGATTACACACCATCCAACTTGTGACCATCTGCCCCCAGAGGTGAATGGAATGGCCTGTGTATCTGCTGTCACAAGTGAGCATGCATGAGACCAGATGAAACTTGCAATGCATCAACATAGGAACACTCCTTCAAACAAACAGGAGGATCACCGTGAGACAATAGGTCAGGTTTGAGCAGCAGTCTATCAACACCTTATGGACAGCATGCTGAGGAGGATCTAAGCATTTTACTATGCATGGGGTGGAGGAACATGATAGTGAGTGTTAGCCAGTAGCAGCTTTCAGTTTGACAAATGTGCAATTTCACAGATTGACAAGGGATATATAAACTGTGCAGTTTATTTGGCAAGTTAGAAGAAGAATATGAGAGAGAAATAAATATAGTAGTTAATGCACAGAATGGGATACTGGATTCACATTTGGGAGAACAGTGGTTCAGTTCCCCATGAGTTCTTTCAAATTCAGATTGTGATGGTGTTTTTTTAAGTGAAAGTTGATATCACAAGACTAGAAGTTGTGGACTGCTCAAATAGCCTGGTGATCAACAATTAAAGCCCACACTCTTCTTTTTTTTGCTGTATACCCACTGCTGTGTAATATTGTCCAGAGTGGCTTCGGTAAAGTTTAATGAATTGTGGAGGTCAAAGAGAATTAGAATTTACCAATAAACAGGGAGAAAATGAGAAACCTGAATGACCTGTAATGGCCTCCATCACTGATGCAAAATCATATTGATGATGACCAGTTACACAGAATGGCCGAACACTGGTGTCTAGAAGATGCAGAAGAGGGCTGACCAAATAACTTAAAAGGACTCCACAACAAGAAGTGATTTTATGATCTGTCTGATGTCACTCATTGCTGATCTGCCAGGTTCCCTATCACACAGCTGTCTCAGAAGCAAGTGCGCATCACCGCCCACTGGGGTGAATAACTTCAGTTATTCACAGGCTGACTCACTGGCATGATTTGTGAGCACACACCACTTTCAGAGGCCTACTTGATGTTTTTATGAAATGGTGAACATACCTCGGTCTTCAGCCCAGCAGACCAATACCGATTGCAGTAGATGATGCTATATCCATATTCACCAGAGACAACATGACTCAGCTGCTAGAGGAACAGCATACAAGTAGCTACATTACGGAGAAACATGAAATAATTAACTAAGTGCTCTAAAATGCAAATGACTACAGTTGTCATCATCTGGTTTCACTGAATATACAAATTAATATGACTCTGGGTGTTGTCCCTTCAGCAAAATTTTGCCCAGTATGGGCTAACAAAATCATAAACAGTTTTTTTCTGTTATTTCCCTGAATTACTCGAGACAAATACAAAGCAAGTTGATTTGAAACAGATATAGATAATTTCTCACCAGACCCAAGTCTGTGCTCCATCTTTAGTGACATTGTCATCAATAAAACATTAAACCCTGAGCATACAGTATCAGCAAAAAACAGAATTTTAAAAAGTGTTCCTTCATACATGACATCACATCATTAATCCACTACAAATTGTGAAATACCTAAACCTTAATACAAACACTCTGAAGGATGTAAAGGTTCCTGTGCTTATTGCTGAATCATTACTTTACTGACTTTTAAGAATAATATACCCAGATGTATCAATATGTGGTCTGGACTTCACTCCAGAACGTGGACTTAAGTTACCTTGCACTGTTTCCAAGGAACATCTTGTATGTACCTCTTGCTTTCAATAACCTAGGGTGAGGAGTGTTGAGAATGGACTCCATAATGCATCAATCAAACCTTGAACATTTTTTTAATCATGCAAAAGAGCAACTTTTTCAATCATGAAACATAATATTAATGCAAACCACGGGTTTTTAGAACATAATGACAGCTATATTACACACAGTGCAACTGTTAGCATATGTAGCAGTAACATCTCCTACAACACACAGCTACAATTTTCCACCATTTAATAAATGGAATACAAAATGGGATGCTTACCGCCAATGACTGCAATTACATATTCAACTAGTGAAATTTCTGATGCAGGAAGGCAAAGGGCTATGTTCTTGTCACAAAATCCTGAACTGTATCATCAAATTCAGAAACTAGAGCCATTAACTAATCCAGAAGAATCTGCATTGCCTAGAATTTTTTCTTTATTACAAAAACATTTGTTGACAAAGAAACATATTATTGCAGCCAGTTTAGAATTGTGGCTATGGATAAAGGGTCTCAATCAAACTTGAGCAAAGTAGTCCTCCAAATTGTAATTTTAAATGTCTGTGTGTGCGGAATTACACAGACTTTCTAATCAGGGCTATTATAGTGTTCGTTACCACTGACATGGAAGTGAGGACCTATGCCTTGAGGAAATCACCTCTGTCTATAATGGGAGTAATGCTAGTAGTTCAAGCTCATGTAATTGCCTCCAGCCCAGAGGTATGTTGTAGCAATTAGTTACTACATGGTATTTCCAACCATACCACATACCTTAGCTACAGAGGACCAATCCACCTTTACAGTTTTGAGCTATTGACCCAGAGGCTGTCACAAAAGAGGTTCAAATTAAACTTGCACAAATGTTCTTTCATGCCATGCAAGTATCCTTGACATATTGGGGGTTCATACCTTTGGCTAATGGACTTGCTTCAACAAAGGACCAGGTCGCAGTTACCACCCAAGTAGAAACAATGTCTAACATTACACCTTAAACCCTCTGTAGTTTGTAATAACTTCCAGGGCCACCGCAATTGAAAGCTGCCGAGCAGCTTCATGGATCCTCTTCGCCTCCCCCTCTTGGACATCCTGCAGCCACCTCTGGCACATATCATCACCAAGGTCTCCCCCTTCCAAGTGGCATGGGCCTGCAAGTTCAGACCAACCCAAGTTGGATCTGGTTGTCAGCAGCTGCTGGTTTCGTCATCCCTGATGGACCCTCCACTCCCATGGTGACTCATGCAACTTCCATGATGCCTCGTCCTGTCTCAGTCTTTTGTAGTGATGCCCATGGATATAGATCTCTTGTTGTAAATAAATCGGGACACTCCCTGCTAGTTTGTGTGTAATTCACCTTTACACTTTTTTTAATTTGCTGTCATACCAAGAGAAAACCTCATCAGTATATGTACTTGAGCCTGGGGAATTTGAGATGTTACTGTGCAAGATATGCTGTAACATGGGTTTCCATAGAATAACATGTTCCACTACTCTTACGTGGATGAAAGATGTTCATGGAAATTGAAAACGTAGTATAGGTAGTTATTAAGTATGGAACGTGGAACGTCCCATATAGATGCAAAAGGAAGTCATATCAACAAGATGCGTTTCTACCAGAATGTAAATGATGGAACAACTGAAGAATTGTGATGAGCATTACACATATATATTGTGATCTATTGAGAGCTATAGGTTGTGAGCAATATGTGTCACCTGCATTTGTAAAAGTAACTGTACAGTCGAAATGTTGTTGCTATAAACAGAAGAGTTACTCCAAACCTGATTACGTCACTTCAGTAGCATATATAGACCAGAGCTCTCTTTCAGCACTCACCCCAGCTGCAAAAGGAGAAGTCTCATGACACGCTTTTGTGGCACTGTGTAGGAGGTCCACTCAAGCAATTAACTTTAAGAACAGTGACTGCAATTTACTTGTAATGTAAAGTGTGTGGAGAGGAACATATCATAATCAAACACCATACACTCTTAACACTACAGTCTGATGTATTTTCTAGTCAACTGGTGCTTACTTTTGAGATGTGTTTAATATGCCAATAATTTAGGCTACAACAACCGAGGTACTCAAAAATCATTGTTTAATTCAAGAAAAGAACTGAGAATTCACCATGGAAACCAAAACCCTATTGAAAAGAACTACAAACTTCATTAACTCTCATAATTTTTATTCTAGAAACAGAACAGCCCTCCAGATGGAGGCAAATAACAATGTCTGACAAAACACTAAATTTCCAGCACACAATCAATCTACTCCAATGACCGGACCAATTGCATAAGAAAACCGTGCATATTGTCCAAGGCTTAATTTCTTTAGGTATCTCATTCTCTGCCGAAGCTATTATCTTCATATCATTTCATGTACACACATAAAATGAGCATGTTGTTACCATGTATCTCATGATTATCTCACTGTCCATGAAACTGATCTCTGAGCTGGTGATGACACAGGTCTACGAGGTTGAATCTGTATTTTTGACTGACTGCAGTACTTGTCTTTGTACTCTGTCATCCAGATGCTGCTAGTGTTTGTCGAGTTCTGAAACAATACAAATTTGTAGTAAATAATTATGTTCATTATGACACAGAAATCATACACAGTGCAACTTCATTCGTATTTAAATCTCACTCTCACTGAATCAGCCCCCCCCCCCCTCCCTCTCTCTCTCTCTCTCTCTGTGTTTGTGTTTGGTTGCACATGCGTATTTGGTGAAATTTATTTGCCCTAGTTATTTACAGAGGTGGGGAAACACAATTTGTGCATTCTCCAAATGTCATTCCTGGTGTTAGTATATCAGCATAGTCAATAGATAGAATCAGTTGAGATTGTTTTATTATCGGTGGAAATGTTACACTTGAGATAAAGCACTCATTTTCTTATGGTTGGCATGTAGGCAGAGAGATTTCTTATTGTTACAATTTAATTTCATCTTCATGGTCTCCATAGGAATATTATTTAGGAGACTGCAAAATAATCATAGACTGTGCTGGGACAATTGGTCCTTGGAATTTTTGAAGTAGATTTTTGGAAGATCTACAGTTTCATCCATCAAGTAGTTTGCCATTTGAAGTATTTTCAACATTTCTTCGCATTTCCCTAAGATGCATGCCACAAAGTCATGACCATTTGCACTGGCCATCTTTGTAGACTCTTAATGTCTCCTGTTAGCTAGACCTGATGTGCATACAAAACATGAGTGATACTTCATCATAAGTTGTACACATGCTTTTTAAGCAATCAATTTCCTAGACAAACTGCAGTTTCTGTGTTCTACCGAATAAATTCATGCCTGTGCCATACGATTTACCCACAACTGAGCCTGTGCAACCATTTCACTCTATGTATCCAAATGTTATAACAACCAAATATTTTTATGAAACGACTGACTCATAAATCCAGTTGTTAGTACTACTACTGATTTATATTTTGGACAAGTGCACAAGTTTACATTGGTCTACCTTAAGATTTGGTGGCTAGTTTTTACAGAAGGTTGATATGACAGGATATTTTTTACTACATTTATGTGATAGCTCTTCCTCATGAGTTAATCTGGCACCTTAATGCTCATAGTACGCAACTTGATAGGTGAAATCTTCACAGCACTTGCCTTGGCCCACCTCTATAAATGATCAGAAATTCTGCACACTGACATTGCAGAGCCATTACTTAACATAATGTGGTTTGGCAATGTGGACACATTGTTAAAGTTTTATTTAATTATCCACACATATTCCACTAAGCAGATGACAGGATAACAGTATTGATAAAAGAAAAATACTGCAATTGAGGGCTTCAGCACCCAAACTGACTTTTGGCCAAGTTTGAAGAACTGTACGTCAGAGATCAATTGTGGTAAAGCTGCAAAACTTGGCAAGATACTTGAATTACTTGCATTGTGCATACTCCGTAAGTTTTATGTAATGACATTCGCTATTTTTGCTGCAGGCAGCACTAATAGTTAACAATATATTTTAATACTGCAAACTTTTCCCAAATTTAATTGGCTTGGTCTTTTTCACATTAAAACTTTTATCCATTCTGGATTTGGAATACTGTGACAGTCTTGTTAAAGGTTTCAGGAATTACTGCAACCAATTGCCGTTGCAATTGGTTGCAGTAATTTCTGAAACCTTTTTCATTTGGTTGATTATACAAGTTGCCCTATATTGACTTAATTGTTTGGTAGCTTGCTTATAAAACCTGAAAGTTTTACATTTGTACTTTTGGTAGAAGACTGTTTATTGAAGGAAAAATTCTTGTATCCCATAAGGGATGCATGGTGTAAACTTGAACTAACTGCCGTTTGATCTTTCAAATGATGGTTAGTTAAAATTTATAACAGGCATCCCCTATGAGATACAAGAATTTTTCTCTACAGCCTATAAAATTTCCACATTTATTATTATTATTATTATTATTATTATTATTATTGTCGCCACCCTGTAGGTCCCCAAGCACTCATGTTCTGCTATCACACAAATAGTTGAAAAACTAGTAAATGCATAAACAAGTTCAATATGCTATGAATGAAAAATTAAACATGAATTTTATTCTGTAATTTTTCAACTTTTCAGAAACATGTTACACAAAAACAAACTGACTTAAACAATTTAATCACAATTTATTTTTTAACGTGACTTTTTACACTGTTGCTTTGTAAATATTGTGTATTCAGCATTTGAAGAAGACCTGCCAAAGTGTACTTTAGTAATTTGGAGGCTGCCATTTGCTGACCTATGATTCCAGCAAAAGGCTGCAGACTGTTCTCCTGAATGAAAGGAACTGTTGTTGGCAGCGAATCTACAGTTTTTCTTTATTTTTTATCACAAATTTGAACCCCACCAGATGTGCAAATGGGAAATATGGAAGTGTTGACTTGTGTAACATCACCATGTCCAGTGCGGTCAACTGAATTGTATCAGGCAAATGTAAGACTGTCCAGCAGCTGATTTGCTATTAGTTGCTGTTATCTGACTGTCTCTACAAGTGAACTATGACAACCACTGTCGTTTATCTGTACCAATTTAGATTTGTGTTGTACAGAGCTTTGGATGATGCATGCGTATTTTCCACCATAACAAAGCAGTAGTGCTTGGACTTGTATCAAACTCAATCTGGAACTATTGTTTACATTAATTTCCATCAAGAGCTATTATTGTTTGGTTTCATAGACTACTAGACGATTTTAATCCATCATCATACGAAGTTTGTGTTCAATAAATATTGGCGCTAAAGTGTGGGGTACAATATCTGAAATGATCATGTGATAATCTGTTAAACAACAGTTTGAGTTCTTTTAGAGTTGCACCATTCAAAATTCAGATGGTCAGTAATTGTGATTTAAAACGCTATGTCAAATGCAATAGTTAACCAGGTACAAAGCTAAATAAGCAGCCATGTGGTGTCCACTATTAAGCATTGATCTTGATGAGTCAGAGCAGCCAGCAGTTTCAGAAGTACATTGTCTATTCTTATCATACTCAGCTACTGTCAAAGTTGAAAGAAAAAATGCACACTTCTACTCATACTGTCAGAATTCAGATTCTCACAAGGAGTTGCTCTATCAAAAGTAATCTCAGCAGAATTATGTCTCCGAGAGGCTGGTTAAAACAGTTAGAAAGTGAAAAAGGTATCCTAGCAACTCAGGGAAAACACAAAACAAAGTTCTTTCTGATGGAGAGAGAACTCAAGTAGTTGGACTTTTTTGAGGGTCCTGACATGATGTAATTGTAGATGTAGTTGGGCAATGTTTCTGTTACAACTGATAAAACAAATCTTCAGAAATGAAAATTACTATCACTAAGCTATATGAAAGAAATGTTTATTGCTTATCAAAACAAGCAAAGAAATTTTTCTAAACTCTATGAACTCAGGTGGTAGTGGTATGCCACTGATGGGTGGTTCCTCAAATCCGCAAATCATCAAAATGGGTTTCACAGTGTGCAGTACTAAAACAATAGCTTGCATGCTGCATCAAAACTTGAAGCGTCTGAATCTCTGTTCAGTACATCAAAGGCCTGAAATGAAAAAGAATGAACTAGCAGTACAGGGAACATGTAGAAATCCCCCTCCTGGAGATGGCTTTGGGCTGTTTGAAGGTGGGGACATTGGCAATAATGATATCTGTTTTTTATTGTCTGGTAATGCAAAAGCCACAATGGATTAATGCAAGCTTTTAATTTCAATACATATGACAACAAGTTCAGAAAATCATACATTTTATATTGTTCCAAAACATCAATTAGCTTAAGAAACTTTACTGAATGATTGTAGACCTATCAGGGAAAAATAAGTATGAGAAAGTGATTATAGACATTCCAGGAACAAAGAAAGCTTGGTAATCTAGTATTTTGTAGAGAGAAAAAGAATGCTCTTTCAAATGGTTGGTATTAGACCTCACTGTGTCTCCTGTTGCAAAGGGGCAGTACTGCTAGTGTGGAAGTTGCCCGCTGTACTTGTGTACATCACTGTTAAGTTATTTGAACATTCAACCATTATTGTGGGAAACAAAACTCTTAAGATATGCCTCATAGTCATCACTCAAAGTCAAGAGCAACATATGATGACTGCTATCCTCAAATTACCACTTCTAAGTGTCCGGATGAATATGCAACAGACTAGGAAGTGACCTGTTTGGAAGCAAATCAGAGAGCTGTATTGGCCCAGACATTATGCAACCATCTCAATATGATCAACCTGACCTGCAAGTATTCATTACAAATAAAAGCACAAACCTTCAATCACAATGAGTTAAAAATCACATTGAACTGTTTCTTTTATTGGAACAGCACTTATCCACCAGTATTTCAGAGCATACAAGTACTAACCTGAGACTTCAAAAAATATTTGCATGCTAATTCACGGCTGCATTTTAGAACCCTGAAGTATGACTTGGTCTGCACTCATATGTGAGACCTCAAACCCAACATTCGCATTCAGTCTTCAGCTAGTCGTAGAAATCTTTGACACTTAGTTTGACTTACACTTCTTCCAGTGCTTTGTAAGTATGAAAAAGAGACATACAACACATTGCAATATGGTTATAAATCCACATGCTTATCCGTAAAGTCTCTGTAATTGCATAGATATTGTTGTAAGAAAGCTTTCTTCAAGTGGTGAGCCCACGTATGCACATACGGCAATTGTAGCTTGGAACCAGCAACAATGTAATCCTTGCCCATGCCTCAACCTGCGCGACCCCCCACTCCCATCCTCAATATTTGGGAATCAGATTATAGCCCACCTGGTGAAATGGCTTTTGTTTTTATGGTATTAGGCTTTTAGTGTTGCGGCATTAGACGACTTGAAGGGCTGCGTACCACGCCAGAAAAAGTGCGTGATGACAACTGGAGGTGAGATACTGTGACAGATGGGGAAACTGAAAATATAATAAAATCATTCAGTATAGATTTGAACAGAGTGGCATTATCATTCACAACTGGAACAGCAGACTATGAATCAAGTCACTGAAGTGGAAAATAGCGACATGACGGGGGAAGGCAGTCTTACAGATACTGCCATCGAAGTGTTTCGAGCAGCTAATGTCAGAAATATTGTACATTCTGCTTTTGTTATTGTTCTAAATGGGCACATCATTCAGTGGTAGTCTTGCAGCGCTCCACTTATAAGAGTACTGGAATGTATGCTCTTTCTACCTACCCTCCCTGCTTCTCAGGTGTAAACATGGTGGTGCTGCTACTGTGGCCACCTTGCCACTTCAGTTTGCTGAGTAGTAGTCTTCTTCCTCTTCACTTTCATACATTATAATTTTCCACTCAGTAAACAAGCTTCTTTATGATTTTAATAATGACACCATGTCGAATCGCAGATTCACTCTAATAGGGTTGCTACATGTGAATGTTTTCTTTTTCTCATTGCAATTAACAAGGGTTTATGTACAGTATTTTATTGATAGCAATTTAACAGCCAAAGCAAAAGAGAATTTAAATTATTTTTATACAAATTTCATTTCAACTGCAAGTAATAAAGCAATGAGCGATCAGATTTCTGAACAGACAAAAGGGTGCACTTCGAAACTGCTGCTAAGCAACAAGTGAGGACAAGCACTGTTAAAAACCATGCAAAATACATTATTGTGTAACTAGTTAAGCATGAAATGGCCTTTGTCAAGCTGGCCGCTTTCTGTGTAACAACTACATGGAAACAAACTTTGCAGCAGAGAGAGAGAGAGAGAGAGAATCAGTACCTTACCACATATTTGCTTGTTGTTGATATCTTGATTGCACGGAGTCGTAGGCTACTAGTACTAAAAGGGTAGGATGATTATGCGAAAAAGCATATGGGACAGTGACACACATTTTATTTTCAGATGTACAATTACAGTTTAAAACATTCTCAGTTAAAATTTATACATCCTCTAATATAGTACATACAGTACATATCACTCGAAGATATTTTTAGAATGTAATTTAGAGCACTGTGTATGCTGTGTTTATTTCTTTATTAGAGAAAAAGCACTGACCATGATGTCTTGTTTGGTCATGGAAAACAAACAACACCACAAAGATGTCAAGTAAACAAAATGGTGAAGTAATGACCTTTACTTTCTATTCACAAAGAAAAAGTAGAATGGTAAGAACACTCAGTGCACTGAGCTAGTACTAATAGGAAATACAAGATGTGCTGTCATCACTTGTAGGTGCTGTGATGACTCAGCGGCAGCTGCATAAATGTATTACAGCTTCATGAAACAAAACTCTGACCCTATTCCTTCTGAAACTTCAGAAGTTAAGATATCTATGGATGCTTCCATATCTGTAAGGAATCATACAGAAGAGCTTCAGTATCACAGCAAGGGACTGACAAATGTTACATACATAAGAACTCTCCTGCTTCATTAAATCTCATATCAGGACTCTCCTTTACTTTCTCTAAGTGACAGCATATTACTGTGTCATTACTATTGCTGCTTGGAGAAGGGAAATTTACCTATTTGTATGATGATCACTTGCATATTGCTTTGTTACTTCAGTTACCACATCATATTTTCCACACTTAGTGGTATTTACAACATAAAAACTACAATAATTTCACTTAAGAAACTAAGTTTTCCATATGTACTGTCCACTGCTGATTCTGAAAGAAAATAATAAAAATATGTATAGCTATTTGATCAGTGTTGACACACTTATTTTTCTTTTTTGAAGCAGCAAACAGTTTTTTCTTACGGTGAAGTCTGAAACTGTTTGTAATGTCCTTATTTACAGCAAAGCTTCTGATTCAGATGAAGATCACTGCAAGTTAAAGGTCTGTTACAAATTGTTACCGTTATTCTTATCAAGTTTTACTTCTTTTTCTGCTCTGCTTTCTTTGTGTTTCTAGCATTATTTAACACGTTGACTGCCACAAGGCCACCAGCGGCTGCAGCAGAGCCCCACACTTGATGCTGTGCACCCATCAGCCTGGCAGTGAAACATTCATCACAATGTGTTTGGCAGTCGATGTGTTAAGACCTTATTTCATGTTATTTTTCCCAACTCATTTTATCTATTTTTTGATATCATATGTACAGTCTTTGTCTTCCGCATGCCATCTGTCCCCAGGGCCACAGCATTTGTTTGCTGGTTACAGGCGATCCTGGGATTGCCAAGCTGTGAATTGGTGCGCAACACCAGTCGTCTGTCACTGTAACCTCTCGGCATGCTCCACTGATGACTGTGTGGCATGGCAGTGGAGCATTGTGCTTCACAGAGGCCAGTGATCTTGGCTAACCAACTGGGTCACGAGGATGTGCAAACCTCTCTAGGAGACCCTTCAATCTTAAGGTGTGCTGTGCAGCAATGAGATGCATGGCTGTCAAGGTGGAACAGTCTTTAGCAGGTGTCCTTTGGGGACCTGCCACGCCTCAGTCGTGTCAGGTGTACTTGGGCAAATGGGGCTCTGTCTTGGTGTCTGCTTATTTGCCACTAGCTGCTAATGGGACCAAGGTGTTACACTTCAAATTAAATGCTTCAACTCCCAGTGTGATGAGTGTACCATCTGAATAAGGGAGGTGAGTCCATTACATAATCAACTGTATTCAGTAATGGAGCTTGCTGGTACCTTAATGTCTATTAAGCAGTTCCAAAATTGGTTCCTTACTGGTTGACACTAAAGGGGCAAAGCAGGTGGAACTTCTTACGAAGTTAGTTGACTGTAACGTAATTGCTGAGTTGCATAAATCCCTCAACTCACATTATATTAGGGGCACAGACATCATAGAACTTAAACAAGAATGGGCACTACATGGATAGAGGAATAATGGAAAAATTTAGAAGACCGTCACCTTCCTTGTGACCTACAATTCTCCAACACTGCCTGTACATGTTATTGATGAGGGTTAGGCATACACACTTAACCCTTTCTGGTGCTACGAATTCTAGCATTTTGGCCAGACAATGCTGAGTTACAGAAGAGAAGTGACCTGTGGAAAGTATGGAGAGGCAGCCCAGGACTCTGAGACTGACTGGCAACCCCAGCAACATGTGTTAACTACTCTGGGAGCCTCCCATCTAGAGCCAACACTCACTTATTTTTGCTAAGGAATTCAAAATTTAGGAAATAAAGTGACCAAGTAGATGCTCCCCATGTAGAAGCTGAAAAAGAATATAAGGTGACAAAACTCCCTATGTTTGCCACTTTGTATGCTTCCGTGGCACAGAAACCTCTTCCCAAGGGGGACACTTCAATTCAGATGATGTCCAGCACACCATATCCACCACCAGAACCTGTACATGCCAAAGTGAAGTGAGCAAAGACATAGCATTCCAGGCAGCTATGACAGAAGAAACCAGCAACATATTCATAGTGAACATCATCCTTGAAGGGAAATGGTCATGACATTCGGGTCAAAAGTTTTCCCGGATGCCATTAGAAGTTGTTCGACATATTTAACCGAGGGGGAGGACATCGTGGATTGTGATGCCTCGTCACCAGACCCAGGCAGTCCCTCCAATCCCCCTCACTCTACAAGTGCCTCATCAGCCCTGGCGCAAGGACGGGAATACATCAAAACCACACCACTGAAATGGCTCGCAGTACTCCAGTGGAATATGAATGGATACAAGACTCATCTGGAGAGACTGAGACTCCTCATACAGAACAGACCAGTTGGCCTCCATCTCCAAGAGACTCATTTTCAACAGATTGACATACACGTACTTGGAGGCTGTCACCTCCACAGAAAAGACAACCTTACTGGTGAGAGGGAGGAAGAATGGGGGGAGGGGGGGGGGGGGGGTGGAGCAGTGTTCATGAAAGACACATTACACTCCTCACCTCCGCCATTAACAACAACACTAAAAGCAGTCACTGTTTGGATAGTGGCTCTGTGTATCTTCAGTCTCATGAGCCCATTGACAGTGAAGTCTTTACACATCATCTTGATTTTCTACCCCATCCATTTCTGTTTATAGTGTTCTAACAGAACTTGCCCAGGGGTCTGACAAGTGAGGATATGACAGGAATTAATGATAAACATTGGTCAAACTATGCATTTTAGCACCACTACAGGCCCCTCC
This sequence comes from Schistocerca americana, assembly GCF_021461395.2. Classification (NCBI taxonomy): domain Eukaryota; kingdom Metazoa; phylum Arthropoda; class Insecta; order Orthoptera; family Acrididae; genus Schistocerca; species Schistocerca americana. The sequence continues at coordinate 283,324,492 of NC_060122.1, forward strand.
CTTCTGCTTGCCTGTCCTTGTAGACACTGCTCAATGGGGAGAGCACAATGACCTTCATGGTAGCAAGCGCTACCCTATCTGGATCTATTTGTCTGATGGAGCAGATCCCAAAAGGAAGGCACCAAGATAGCTACTCAGAAAGTTAACTGAATGCTTTACAGGTAGTTAGCTGTTTTTGAGCAGTGATGGCATCAAGAACTAGGTGGACCATGTTATGGCCATGATCCATCATGCTACTGATGCATCCAGCCTGATGTCAATGGGAACATCTACGAGGCAGCCTGTCCCTTTGTGGAATAAGTTGTTCTGCAACCAGAGACAGCAGGGTGGCTACTGACCATTCAGTCGGTGGGCTACAGATGTGAATCTTGCAACTTTTCGAATGGAGCAGACAAAGGTGAGGAGCATAATGCAGGAGTAAGCAGAGGTCTTGGTCAGAGTTACTGAACTCTATCAATAGGTCCATATCCCCCACGTAAAGTGTGGGAAGCCATCAGGGAGATCTCAAGGTAGAACTCATGACTGCCAAAAGCAGCTGTTACACCAAATCTACCCAGGATTCCAGCTTTCTGTCATTATCAGGAGATAAGAGATAGGGTCGGTTTTGCTTTTTGTCCCACCAACACTGAGAAATACAACATGCCTTTCTCTCTTTGGGAGTTGGATTCTGAATTGTCAGGTGCTCATGACACTACACATGGCCATGACGTGAAAACGTATGGTATGTTGAAACAATTGGACTACTCATTCAGCTCTTCAATGAAATTTGCATGACAGGAGAATTATGCAACTCATGGAAAGCATCTGTTTTAATCCTGATTTTAAAACCAGGGAAGGATCGAACTAACACCAGTAGTTATCATAGCTTTAATGTAACAAGCTGATTAGGAAAGACACTGGAGCATATGGTCAGCTGGCACCTAGTGTGAGTTCAGGATATATCATTCCACACTCGAAGCAGCAATTCAGCAAGCTTTCCTCCATAAGCAACACCTTATCAGTATCTTCTTCAGTTTGGGAAAGGCCTACGATACTACCTGGAGGCATAATATTTTGTTGCAACTTTGTTAGCAAGGGTTCAATGGACGTCTACCCACTTTCCTATCAGACAGTAATTTTTGACATAAGGTTGGGAATGTTCTGTCTGGCCATTTTAAGCCCGTTTTAAGCAGGAGACTGATGTCAATCAAGGGAATATTCTAAGTGTCAAGGCATCTGCCATTGTGATCAACAGTACTACATCCACAATATGACACCCCACACTGTGTTCCTTGTTTGTGAATGACTTCACCATCTTCTGTGCATTCTCCAACCTTGCAGTGGCTACTTGGCAATTGCATTTGACAATTCATCTAACATCACACATTTTTAATTCTCTTTGGAGAAAACTATGTTGATTTCAATCACTCCCACTCTCCTTTTAATTTACCTGTTTTAAAACTGGGGCATACTATTCTCACTATTAAGAAAAAGATGAAATATTTGGACCTCACTAGTGATGAGAAGCTAACATGGTCGCCACACCTTAAAGAACTAAAAGTTCTTTAAACATCCTTAAATGCATCAGTCATAGGTCATGGGGAGCTGACAGGATACATCTGCGCCAACTTTGTAATTCCTTTGTGCAATCCCATCTGGAATACAGATGCCGGTTTATGGATTAGCAAGGCCTTCACACTTCCAAATACTGGATGCAGTTTACCACAAGGCCTTTAGGCTGTCAACAGGGCATTATTGCATAAGTCCAGGTGCTAGCCTGTGTGCAGAGCCTGGTGAGACTCCGCCATTTATTCCAGGTCATCTACTCGTGGTACGCCATGCATACAGGCCTTTGTCCATTCCAAAATTGCTAGTGTCTATATCTGTTGCAAAGCTGCAGTTGCAACAGCTGTTCTGTCACCATTCATGGGCAATGAGGCCATTCAGGATCTGTGAGAGGGAGAGCTCTGAATTGCTACAGGTGGGGGCATTAAGGTCCAAAGTCAGGGCTTGAGTAGATCCCCCTGGCTTACTGGAGCAGATGAGGTGGCATTATGGCAAGAAATTCCTCATCTGCTTAGATTCTCATAGTGTCTCTATTGGCCACATGTATCCAACAGAATTAGGTGGTGCAGGAAGTGCAGAATACCCTCCTTCTCTTGCAAAGGCAGGACACGGAAATATTTTTCAGCTGGGTTCCAGGGCACATAGGCGTCCAGAAAAATGAACTTACTGATGCGGCTACCGAGGCAGCTTCCTCCCTTCCATCTCCTGCTTGCTGTACAGTCCCCTCATCTGTGACCAAGAAGCCAATGAGCTGGTGGAAGGCTCAGTGGCTGGAAGTGAGGAATAATAAGCTGCTTTCTGTAAAACCTTTAGCACAACCATGACTTACTTTGTTCTGACCATGACAAGCTGAAGACGTTGCCCATGTGGGACACAGCTTTCAATACGACATATTTTAATAGTGTGTGTTTTATATGACAACCTGAGAGCTGATTTGGTTCTCCCACATGGTTTGCTTTTATTTTAACTGATAATGAGGTGAGTGTGATTTGTGTTTTAAGATTTTGTGTGATTGAGATGTGTGTGTATCATATGAATCTTTGAACTTGTTAATAAGTAAACAGCATGCGAAGTATATTGCGTAAAAACAGCAGGGAGCATACGTGGTATATGCTCAATGCAAAGTAGCCAGTTTAAGGACTGTACAAGCAAGATCTTTACTCCTGTCCTTAAGACTAGCAAAGATGAAATTATCTGCAGTTTATCTGCTTTTGGAAAAATACTAACAAGGAGTTGGATCGAAATTTGGAACCATCATCCAGTGATGTAGATGAGGTTCCCAGGTACCACATCAAGAATTTGAATTTCACTTTATTAACTGGTATACACTCCTGGAAATGGAAAAAAGAACACATTGACACCGGTGTGTCAGACCCACCATACTTGCTCCGGACACTGCGAGAGGGCTGTACAAGCAATGATCACACGCACGGCACAGCGGACACACAAGGAACCGCGGTGTTGGCCGTCGAATGGCGCTAGCTGCGCAGCATTTGTGCACCGCCGCCGTCAGTGTCAGCCAGTTTGCCGTGGCATACGGAGCTCCATCGCAGTCTTTAACGCTGGTAGCATGCCGCGACAGCGTGGACGTGAACCGTATGTGCAGTTGACGGACTTTGAGCGAGGGCGTATAGTGGGCATGCGGGAGGCCGGGTGGACGTACCGCTGAATTGCTCAACACGTGGGGCGTGAGGTCTCCACAGTACATCGATGTTGTCGCCAGTGGTCGGCGGAAGGTGCACGTGCCCGTCGACCTGGGACCGGACCGCAGCGACGCACGGATGCACGCCAAGACCGTAGGATCCTACGCAGTGCCGTAGGGGACCGCACCGCCACTTCCCAGCAAATTAGGGACACTGTTGCTCCTGGGGTATCGGCGAGGACCATTCGCAACCGTCTCCATGAAGCTGGGCTACGGTCCCGCACACCGTTAGGCCGTCTTCCGCTCACGCCCCAACATCGTGCAGCCCGCCTCCAGTGGTGTCGCGACAGGCGTGAATGGAGGGACGAATGGAGACGTGTCGTCTTCAGCGATGAGAGTCGCTTCTGCCTTGGTGCCAATGATGGTCGTATGCGTGTTTGGCGCCGTGTAGGTGAGCGCCACAATCAGGACTGCATACGACCGAGGCACACAGGGCCAACACCCGGCATCATGGTGTGGGGAGCGATCTCCTACACTGGCCGTACACCACTGGTGATCGTCGAGGGGACACTGAATAGTGCACGGTACATCCAAACCGTCATCGAACCCATCGTTCTACCATTCCTAGACCGGCAAGGGAACTTGCTGTTCCAACAGGACAATGCACGTCCGCATGCATCCCGTGCCACCCAACGTGCTCTAGAAGGTGTAAGTCAACTACCCTGGCCAGCAAGATCTCCGGATCTGTCCCCCATTGAGCATGTTTGGGACTGGATGAAGCGTCGTCTCACGCGGTCTGCACGTCCAGCACGAACGCTGGTCCAACTGAGGCGCCAGGTGGAAATGGCATGGCAAGCCGTTCCACAGGACTACATCCAGCATCTCTACGATCGTCTCCATGGGAGAATAGCAGCCTGCATTGCTGCGAAAGGTGGATATACACTGTACTAGTGCCGACATTGTGCATGCTCTGTTGCCTGTGTCTATGTGCCTGTGGTTCTGTCAGTGTGATCATGTGATGTATCTGACCCCAGGAATGTGTCAATAAAGTTTCCCCTTCCTGGGACAATGAATTCACGGTGTTCTTATTTCAATTTCCAGGAGTGTAAATGTAATGTAGTATACTTGGTCACTAATGTTCAGCAAACTGGAATTAAACAACTGAGAGCTGATTTGGTTCTCCCACATGATTTGCTTTTATTTTAACTGATAATGAGGTGAGTGTGGTTTGTGTTTTAAGATTCTGTGTGATATTTGGAATTCTTCCCAGAATATTGGGTATGATTTTAATGTGTCATTGAGTGGCTCGGTCACCCATTATTTTTAAGCAGTCATCCAGACACTGTACCCTGTCCTCCTTTAACTCTGTATGTTCTGGTATTTATCCTTGGTTTTATTTAGTTAGTTTTTTTTACGCTCATCTTATTGGCGGTTGCCTTTTCAATTCTTTGTATGAATGCAACTTGGTTTTCCAATTTATTATTATTTTTTAGTAGAGTCTCACCACACTCATCTATATATCATTCACACAAGGTCACTGATGGCCTTGCCATTTATAATCACCACCACCACCAGACACTTTACCAGGATTACTGATGAATGGACTGCAATTAAAGCAGTGCTGTATTTCTAGATCCTCGATAGCAGCATGAGATTCAAGTAGCTGCTTCAAGAATGCTCATGTACACTCAAAGGCAAAGGCTTCTGTTTTGTTAACAGTCATGTATCCACATTCTAGAAAGAGTACATAAAATTTCTGGTTGCTTGGCAGCAGTAGGCATAGGAACAAACAAAATGTGGTACAAAAGCTAGTGTTATGAGCTAGGTGTTCCTTTATCTAGCAAAAGAAAGCAAATAAATGAACAGTATTACCCACTTCTTTTGATGATAGTGAACGCTGATAGACCAGCATTTCTGTCAACTTCTGAAGCTCGCGCTTTTTGTTAGTGAACAACTACGCATTCTTGAAAATTAAATACATACACAGACTAATAATAGTTACTATCTTCTCCACTGCCAACAGGGTGGGCATGAATCAACTCCCTATTGAAAAATGTTTCTGCCTTTATTAATACTTATGTTTAAAAAACTGATAGAACTGGATAGATAAAAAAATATACTCACCAAGTGGCGGCAGGAGAAAACAAGTAGAATATATGGAAATTTGCAAGATTTTGGAGTTAGTGGTTCCTTCCACTTGCAGAAGGGTTGAAGGGAAACTAAGAACGGAGGAGAAAAAATACTGGCTAGGTTTAGGAAATGGGGAGAGTTATGAAAAAGTAGCCCTGAGCCCTGGGTCAGGGAAGACTTACTGGATGAGATTCTAAAATCTGTGAGCTCAAAAGTGGAAGACAGGATAGTAAGCAAGACAAATATTACTGAAGAAAACATCATTAAAGGGTCTACCATGTATAATGCACTTAGTTTTCCACTCTTAAATGACTCTTGCATATTGCTGTTCTCTGTCTTGCTTATCAACCTATCTTCCACCTTTGAGCACTCAGGTTTTCAAATCCTGTCTTTCCTTCTCATCTGATCTGATCTGATAATACCCCCTGACCCAGTGTTCTGGGCCAGTATTTTTCCTTCATCCCTGTTCCTTTCCCTTCAACCCTTATGTCAAAAGAAGCAGCCGCTTGCTCCAAAAGCTTACACAATATCCTTTGCGTGCATTTTCTACTGCTGTTGTTTGGTGAGGAGATTTTTTTATCCATTCAATTATATTATACACTCCTGGAAATGGAAAAAAGAACACATTGACACCGGTGTGTCAGACCCACCATACTTGCTCCGGACACTGCGAGAGGGCTGTACAAGCAATGATCACACGCACAGCACAGCGGACACACCAGGAACCGCGGTGTTGGCCGTCGAATGGCGCTAGCTGCGCAGCATTTGTGCACCGCCGCCGTCAGTGTCAGCCAGTTTGCCGTGGCATACGGAGCTCCATCGCAGTCTTTAACACTGGTAGCATGCCGCGACAGCGTGGACGTGAACCGTATGTGCAGTTGACGGACTTTGAGCGAGGGCGTATAGTGGGCATGCGGGAGGCCGGGTGGACGTACCGCTGAATTGCTCAACACGTGGGGCGTGAGGTCTCCACAGTACATCGATGTTGTCGCCAGTGGTCGGCGGAAGGTGCACGTGCCCGTCGACCTGGGACCGGACCGCAGCGACGCACGGATGCACGCCAAGACCGTAGGATCCTACGCAGTGCCGTAGGGGACCGCACCGCCACTTCCCAGCAAATTAGGGACACTGTTGCTCCTGGGGTATCGGCGAGGACCATTCGCAACCGTCTCCATGAAGCTGGGCTACGGTCCCGCACACCGTTAGGCCGTCTTCCGCTCACGCCCCAACATTGTGCAGCCCGCCTCCAGTGGTGTCGCGACAGGCGTGAATGGAGGGACGAATGGAGACGTGTCGTCTTCAGCGATGAGAGTCGCTTCTGCCTTGGTGCCAATGATGGTCGTATGCGTGTTTGGCGCCGTGTAGGTGAGCGCCACAATCAGGACTGCATACGACCGAGGCACACAGGGCCAACACCCGGCATCATGGTGTGGGGAGCGATCTCCTACACTGGCCGTACACCACTGGTGATCGTCGAGGGGACACTGAATAGTGCACGGTACATCCAAACCGTCATCGAACCCATCGTTCTACCATTCCTAGACCGGCAAGGGAACTTGCTGTTCCAACAGGACAATGCACGTCCGCATGCATCCCGTGCCACCCAACGTGCTCTAGAAGGTGTAAGTCAACTACCCTGGCCAGCAAGATCTCCGGATCTGTCCCCCATTGAGCATGTTTGGGACTGGATGAAGCGTCGTCTCACGCGGTCTGCACGTCCAGCACGAACGCTGGTCCAACTGAGGCGCCAGGTGGAAATGGCATGGCAAGCCGTTCCACAGGACTACATCCAGCATCTCTACGATCGTCTCCATGGGAGAATAGCAGCCTGCATTGCTGCGAAAGGTGGATATACACTGTACTAGTGCCGACATTGTGCATGCTCTGTTGCCTGTGTCTATGTGCCTGTGGTTCTGTCAGTGTGATCATGTGATGTATCTGACCCCAGGAATGTGTCAATAAAGTTTCCCCTTCCTGGGACAATGAATTCACGGTGTTCTTATTTCAATTTCCAGGAGTGTATTTTTAAACACTGATTGATGTTTTTTGTTTCATGAAAATTATTTGTTTCTTCTAATGGTAGACTTTATTATGTAGTATTTATTTCATTGCAGGTATCAGTGGTGGACCACGGTGCAACGTCTAACCTCACTTGGTAGGTTCAGCTGGCATGCTGATATGAAGTATGGTGGCCCATAGTACAAGTTACAATCTGACTATTGGATCTTCACTCACTCAGCTTAAAACCACATATTGCCCTAAAGTGGTGTGTGTGTGTGTGTGTGTGTGTGTGTGTGTGTGTGTGTGTGTGTGTGTGTGTTCTACCTGAAAAATCATTTTAAAAGACAGGCTGCATAAAACAAGTTGTTTCCTGCTGCAAAGAGGATTTGTTATATCATGTCTGGCTGAGGTACTAAATAAAACTATATATTTCAGTTTTAATGATACACATGTTGCCACCAATCTGCTCTCACACATAGTTCTTGAAGTAAAAACATATAATCCCTCATAGTTTGTAAGTGGCCAGCATATGTATGAACTTCACAATCTGGTGTCTCAAGAATCACAAATTTTAAAAGCCACTAAAGAGTTTGAAAGTTCACATGATGATTATTAGGTTTAGTATACTTGGTCACTAATGTTCAGTGAACTGGAATTAAACAACTTTGACTGCATAGCCTGCCACGCGGAATTCTACAGCCTATCAAAAGAAAGTCACAAAAGTTTCTTCAACTCTCAAATACTTCCAGAAACATTGTTTACATCTGGTCTTACCATTTTATGAACAAGTCAACTTTTCAGCATAAGCAAATCAAACACTTTTACAAAATTATGACAATACTGAAACTTAAGCCTTCATGCTACTAAAGCTGAATTACAACTCCTCAAGATAAGCTTGTACATATCTCTCTCCCTTCTAGAACATGCCATAGTTATCAATCTGATTGGCTGGATCATACTGTATCTAATCAGCTTCATAGTCTTTTGCTGTCAGAATGGTAATTTCCCTCCTTGACCAGTCCCAACTATAAATTTACTTTACTCATTTTCCAAACTTACAAGGAGAGGTCCCCAGGGGTAGAATAATATTTTTGAGATCATCAATATGGTGATGTAGATTAAAGTTCCAGCTATCACACTTTATAGCCATTCACCCTGGTGGACCTAATTTGCAAGTAGTCGACAAGAGGAGGGGGGCAGGAGAACCAGGAATTTTGTGTGATATACTATATATAGCCTTAATAGGATGACTGGGGACAAAGTGGTACTATGGCATAGCAGTTAAGGTATGTTCCTGATGTAGTGAAGGTTGTGAGTTCGAATCTCATTATGTCCTATAAATTTTTTAAATATTTATTGGAATGGTTTTGATCATTATTTTTATTCACTTAATGGGTTTAAATGAAAATTTTTAAATTTGTAAACCTTTATCACATAATTTTAACCATCTTATTAACTATTTTATTCACTCTTATTTTGTCTCGAAAAAAGAATGATTGGAATCTTTGTGCATGTGATTTTAATTATTTTGCTTTACCTACAATAATATTTAAATTTTTGAAAGTGCTGATCTATCAGTTAAACAAAAGACAAATTAATCTATTTATATTGGCTGTGCAATGATGCCAAAAAAGTATTTTTAGTTACAAGATGTACATTTTGTTAGATGGTAACTGTCATTCAAACATTTAAAACATAAATTCTTGTTGCACTATGGACAAAATAATGCAATATGAAGATTTAAATGAAAGAAGGAATCATAAATAAAGTGAAATTCAGGCAATGAGACAAATAGAAATAATGAATGCAATAACGTGAATGAAAAAAAAAAATCAAAACAGAAGGAATTAAATAAACAATAGTACATAAAACAAATTAAAATCAGAAGCACAAAAATTCCAAATGAAAAAATGATAATTGGAAGACAAAATAAGAACAAATGAAACAAGGTTGCCTCTAAGATAGTTTGTGCAGAGGAGGGTGCATGACATGGTGGTATGGTGTATTTTTAATATTTTTTGAAGACAAATGGGATTTTTAAGTACCCATAAAAAACTTACAGTTCCAACCCTGTTAAAACCTTCATAATACTGACTTAAGAATAATTTTCTGGAAAGAAAAACATGTGGCTACACCATATTCTTTCCTTTCCCTGAGAGCTAAGGGAGAACCGCAGCTGACCTTGCAATGAAATAGTTAATATAATGATTAAAATCACATGACAAAGGATTAGAATAATTACAAAATTACATTTAAACAAGTTAATAAAGTGAAATTCAAATTCTTATGTGGTACCTGGGAACCTCATCTTCATCACCGTATGATGGTTCCAAATTTCGATCCAACTCCTTGTTAGTACTCTTCCAAAAGCAGATAAACTGCAGATAATTTCATCTATGCTAGTCTTAAGGACAGGAGTAAAAATCTTGCTTGTACAGTCCTTAAACTGGCTACTTTATATTGAGCATATCATACCATGTATGCTCCCTGCTGTTTTTACGCAATATACTTCTCATGCTCTTTAATTATTAACAAGTTCAAAGATTAATATGACACATCATTACGTAACTTATACTGTTACAAACAAAAAGCTATTAACTAACTATGTAGCATCAGTGTGTTCAATTTATCTTCTGATGTATTACAATAACATATTAATGTGTCAGGATGTTGCTTGTAATGAAGAGTTAACAAGTTTAAGTTTTAGGTATTTTTGAAAATATTTCTAATATATAGCTGAAACTCATACAGTAATTAACTACAGTTATTTTAAAAGGCTATATGAAAATTCAAGGTGACTGATAAACAGGAAATTACTAAAGTAATTCACAGGTCGGTGTGCGATTTGAACAGTGTGAAAAGTGTACATGCATGTGACTGGGGCTGTAACAGGCAGGTATAAAGACGACAGATTGCAACTTCCCAGCAGGGGAAAGCTGTCTGTAGAACATGAGCTCACAGAGATGAAGCTTACAACTTCCTAACCATCAGTGCTGCATATCACTACACCACAAATTACAGAGATGGTGACAAAGACCGTAAGGAATTACCACTCAAAGCTACTGAACACCCTTCAGCGTCAAGAATGTCGGAAAATGTGAAAGTGCTTCAGGAAATGTTCACTCAAAGTCATCAGGAATCACAAAGACAGGCATCTCCTGAAAGTGGTTTGACCCAACACACAATTCAAATTGTTTTGAGGAATCATATGACTGCCACGAATATTGCCAAAAGACTGAATATCAGTTGGCATATTGGGAGATGCTACTTCCTTCTGATGAACAATGCAATGGTCCAATATATTTGATTATGTCCTGTGGTCAGATGAAACTGTGTTTCAAGTGGATAGGTATGTTAACCAGCACCGTTGATATTACTTAGTAACAGAGGATTCAAGGGTGGTATTTGAAAAAAAGAGCCAACATCACCCAAAGATCACAGTGTTGTGCAGCAATACCTTTGAATAAGTTGTAGGTCCACATCTCATTTGGGGCATAATAAATGCTGAATGGTACCTTGATACTCTTGAAGATTATGTTAAGGGTACTGTATCCACATGGGACAATTACAATGACCTATTCTTTACGGGTCTCCAACTCACTTCATAATAGCTGTCTGTGTATGGCTTGATATCCATTTTCCAGGATGCTGGTGGGGACATTGTGGCCCCCTTGATTGGCCTACAAAGAGTCCTGATCTAATGCCCTGCAACTTCTGGAGGTGAGCAAACGAGGAGGAAGATTATCATATAAAACCAAAAACTCTTGAAGAGATGGAGCTGCAAATTTGGCAAGATTTTAAAATGTACCAATAAATTATTTATTATATATGACGGTAGTATCTGTTCCCGAAAGAACAGTTACCGTGGATGACCATGCAGCTTTGCTAGAAATGAAATGATAATTAAATGGACACCCTAGCTGCAAACAGGCGTTGGTGTACTTCATTGGGGACATGTTGAAAACGTGTGCCCCGACTGGGACTCGAACCCGGGATCTCCTGCTTACATGGCAGACACTCTATCCATCTGAGCCAACGCGGGCACAGAGCATAGTGCGTCTGCAGGGACTTATCCCTTGCACGCTCCCCGTGAGATCCACATTCCCAACATGTCCACACCACTACATTCGTAGTGCGCCTAATAGATGTTTGCCCATCATACTCATTACTCGTGGCAGATTAATCTACCAAGTCCCGTACGAGTTCGGGCATAGCGTGTGCATTCGCACAAGAAGGTCAATGGCCGGGAAGCCATATTTTAACTATACATGATGGTAGTATCTGTTCCCGAAAGAACAGTTACCGTGGATGACCATTAAATTATTTGTGGAAGACTGTTGCAAACATCCCCACCTTTTCTTGGAAACTGGTTGATAATGATGGTGCTTACGAGGAATTTTAGCAATGTATAACAATTCCACCATCATAAAAACTGTTTTTTTGTTGTTTTTGTGGTTGTGGTGGTGGTGGTGGTGGTGGTGGTGGTGGTGGTAGTAGTGGTAGTGGTACTGGTGCTGTGGTCGTCTTCAATTAGAAGACTGATTTGATGCAGCTCTCCATGCTACTCTATCCTATGCAAGCCCCTTCATCTCTGAATAACTACTACAACCTACACCCTAGTGAATTTACTAACTGTTTTCATTTCTTGAGCTCCCTCTATGATTTTTACTCTCACACATCCATACATTTCTAAACTGGTAATCCCTTAATATCTCAGAAAACATCCTATCAATCACAATGTGTCCTATCAACTAATCTCTTCTTTAAGTCAAGTTGTGCCACAAATTTCTTTTCTTCCTTGTTCTATTCAGTACCTCCTCATCAGTTATGTGATCTACCCATCTAATCTTCAGCATTCTTCTGTAGCACCACATTTCAAAAACCACTATTCTTTTTTTGTCTAAACTGTTTATTGCCCATGTTTCACTTCCATACACGGCTACACTCCAGACATATACCTTCAGAACAGACTTCCTAACACTTAAACCAATATTTGATGTTAACAAAATTCTCTTCTTCAGAAACACATTCTTGCTGGTCTATATTTTATATCCTCTGTTCTTCAGCCATCATCAGTTATTTTGCTGCCCAAATAGCAAAACTCATCTATTGGCAAAATAATTTAATTGGAGAGATAAAACATCTACTCGCCAAGCAGCACCAGAACACACACATAAAAGACTGTTGTAATTTGCAAGCTTTCGGAGTCAGTGGCTCCTTCCTCAGGCAGAGGGTTGAAGGGGAAGGAAGAAGGATGAAGGAAAAGGACTGGAGAGGTCTAGGAAAAGGGGTAGAATTCAGGAAAGTCACCCAGAAACACGGATCAGAGGAGACTTACCATACAGGATGAGAAGAAAAGACGCATCTATTTCTTTAAGTATTGTGTTTCCTAAACTAATTCCTTCAGCATCACCTGATTTAATTCAACTACATTCCATTACACTTGCTTTGCTTTTGTTGATATTCATCTGATATTTTCTTTCAAAGCATTATCCATTCTGTTCACATGCTTTCCCAAGTACTTTGCTGTCTTTGACAGAATTACAGTGTTATCAGGCAAATCTCAAAGTTTTTACTTGTTCTCCCAGAACTTTAACTGCTTCTCCAAATTTTCTTAGGGTTTCTTTGCTGCTTGCTCAATGTATAGAGTGAATATAATGTCAGGGTTAGGCTAAAAACCTGTTAACTCCCTTAACAGTCACTGCTTCCCTTTAAAGTCCCTCGACTCTCATAACTGTCAACTAGCTTCTGTACAAGTTGTAAAAAGCTTTTTGCTCCCTGTATTTTACTCCTTCTGCCTACAGAATTTCAAAGAGTGTGTTCAGCTCAGCATAATAAAAAGTTTTCAAGTATACAAACACTATAGGTATAGATTTGCCTTTCTTCTAAGAGAAGTCAGAGTGTCACTATTGCCTCACATGTTGCTACTTTTCTCCAGAATATAGTAACTGATCTTCCCGATGTCAGCTACTGCCAACTTTTCCATTCTTCTGTAAAGTGTTCCTGTTAGTCTTTTGCAACCATGACTCATTAAACAGATAGTTCAATAATATTCACACCTGTCAGCACCTGCTTTCTTTGAAATTGGGATTATTACATTTTTCTTCAAGTCTAAGGGTATTTTGCCTGTCTCGTACATCTCACACACTAGAAAGAATAGTTTTTTCATGACTGGCTCTCCTAAGGATATCAGTAGCCCTGGTGGGATGTGTACTCCAGGGGCCATGGTTAGACTTATGTCTTTGAGTGCTCTGTCAAATTTTTCTTACAGTATCGTATCTCCCATCTTATCTTCATCTATGCCATCTTCCCTTTCTATAATATGGCCTTCAAGTTCATCTCCCTTGTACAGTCCCTCTATATACTCCTTCCAACTTCCAGCTTTCCTTCTTTGCTTAGTACTGGTTTCCCATCTGAGCTCTTGATACTCATACAGTTGCTTTCTTTTCTCCAAAGGCCTCTTTACTTTTCCTGTAGGCAGTATTTATCTTTCCCCTAGTGATACATGCTTCTATATAATTATCTTTGTCCAGCAGCCATTTTCAGTCTCATTTTTATATATTTGTATTCCCTTTCACATTCCATCAATTAAATTGAGCAACTCATGTGATGCCCGACAATTTACCACTGAAAGGTTTGAAATGGTAGGGCTGTAACATGTTGGTCATGTTCTTTTGAATGTTCTCCAGAGTCCCAAAATGACATTCTTTTAAGATATTTTTCAATTTTGGGAAAAGAAAAAAGTAAAAAATACGCAGATAATGTGAATGGGGGGACTGTGGAACAATAGGAATGCCTTTTGAGGTCAAAAATTCCATGGTGAAAGTGGATGTGCAACATGGGGTGTTGTCATGATGCAGCATCCACTTGTCTGCAATGTCTCATTTCACTCAATTCATTATTTTCCTGAGCTCTCCAAGGACATAATTGAAAAACTGTGGCTCATTTTCAGTATAAACTCAAAACAACTTATGTGAGTCCTTTCCTATGTAATCACAAAGCTGTATAATGGCTATAAGAACACAAATCAAAACACCAGAACTGCCCAAAACGTTGATTCCATATACCTTATCTGTGATGTAGCCCAGGTAATCGATTCAGGTGACACACATGGTCAGCACAATTGACTGACAAATTGTGTTCTAAAATAAATGATGTAAATAAGCTTTCCACATTTATCACTTTCATTTTTAACACTGAATTCCAGTTTTTTATTGTTATTCACACAGTTAACATTTTCTCAGTGTTTTTTTTTTTTTTTTGTTTCGAAAATTGCTTTTTCCACTATGTATGTACAATTGTCACATAAGTAAAAAGTACAAAATGCAAACAGCAGACCTTTCCCAGACTTGAAAATGCAGGGAAATTGTTCCGAATATTGCTTGCTGAAAACAGAATTACATTTTTTTGCCATTATGAAAAATAAAATACTACAAATATGACAAATAAGATACACGTAAAATAATTGCTTACACAAAAATAAAGCCTTCTAGAGATCCAGGCAACAAAACAACACTAACAACCACCCACTGTGAAAATATACACAAATTATAAAAAATGTTAAATAATAAGTGACTTCGCTTAAGCACAATGACAACACAGAAACACAAGCCCAAACAGCACACAGTACGTGCACCACTGAGCAATATGAGTGTACATAATATGAAATGCTTGGGAAAGAGAAAAATTAAGAATCGATGTAAAAGTCACAAGCAACTTCCTGATTTTTATAAACATCAATAAGGATATTGATTAAAAGTGACAAATGCGCAAAGGACTTCCAAGTACCCGCCAAAAAACTGAAATGTCGGGTTTTCAAAACAAATGTCTTAAGTCTGACAAATACCAGCTAAAAATATGGAGAAATAATGGAATAATTGGGACATAGGAGAGAAAGTGGAAAAACAGGAGCCTCCCACCTAAATTGTCAGAGCTGGCAGATATTAAATAATCAATCTGACACCTTCCAGTGTCTCCAGATCTCTTCTACGTATACAACCTTCTTTCATTATTCTTAAACAAAGTGTTAGTGAAGATTAAATTATGCTCCATGAAAAATTTTACCAGGCATTTTCCTCTTTCATTTCTTTCCCTTTGTCCACACTCACTAATTACTTTTCCTTCCTTAGTTAAGTGTTAATAAAGTTATAAATAATTTTTAATTGAAAGTTACATTTCCACCCACTCTATACATTCAAGGTTAAACCTTTATTCACTCAATGAACTCAAGTGACAGAATGCAGAACTGTTCCAGGCCTCTCTCCACGGCTGTAATGAAAATGAAGAATTTTTTTAAACATTTCAGTATTATTGTATGTGAATTTTGTCTTGTACTTTGCATAATATGTGCACATCAGCCTATGTTCCCAGTAGAAATATTGCCATTTAAGAGATTAAGGCTGAAGCTAGTTGGCTTATTTGTTCTCCTGTCATAGTGCTCCCCTCAGTAAAAAATTTCTGCATTCTGTCCTTTATGCTGCTTTTATATTATTGTGATTATTTCTTTTGTCATAATGATAATTTTCTTGGCCTCTGTTTAGTAATATATTGGAGTTTGTTCACTTCAAGATTTACATTCACTGAGGGAGTTTAAATCAACTCTACATAATTTTTTTTTTTTTTTCGAAACTCTAACTCTCTTTGTTCGCAAAAAATACATCCACATCATATCTTAAAGTGGTTAACTGTTTGGCACAATCATAACAAATTTTAAATAGAAATTAACAGTTTCTGTGGTCACCAGCTACTTTCAGATCCATAAGTTATTGATATTCATTAGTCCAGTGCATCTATATGAATGTAACTGGTGCTTGTGTTTATTACATGCATTCCACAATTTCCGATAATTCACTAATCTGCACAGGGTCAAGCTTATTACACAAATTTAAATCACCTCTAACTTTTTGTAATTAGCTCATCATTTTGAATGTCTTCTGTAGCTAATTTTAAGCACTTTTCACTTTACTTTCTTCAGTGGCAAAATTGTTTATTCTAATTTGTGTATATTTGGTATTGTCCCAAATTGAAGACATGTTTTATTAAATTTTACTTTAGGAATGTTCATGACTAGTTTTATTTTCAAGTTAACGGTCTTTCTGTCTCCAAATGCTTCCTCTGACACACATTTTAGGATGAACAACATTTTAGTTGTGAAGGAGGTATCTTTGATCAGAATAATCACACAACATTTCAAATGGAAATCAGTGGAAATTGCATCAGAATTTAAGCTACATCAACGTATACAAATAATAGATATAAATACTCACCATACAATAGCAGGTTATTAGGATCATAAAAATGTTATCATTTCCACAACTTGTCAGAACTGGAATTCCTTCATTCATCAGGAAATGGAACGGGAGGGTTGGATAAAACAGGACTTTAAAGAGTAAGACAGGAAAGCTCCTTCAACTCCAAATTATAAGAGGAAGAACAAGACAGGTTTTGGTGAAAACATGTCAGGTGACAGCAGTAGATATAGTGTGTATGCTTTTAATTGCATATTGTAATGTGCCTATCTCTAGCGGTGCTGAACAGCTGTGGATAAACTTGCTATTATTATGCAGTTATAATGGTAGCTGTTAATATTTATTGTAAAGGTGCATACAGGAGATAGATAAAATAATATCAGCCTTTGGTAATGTGGTGAGAGATTCCTTCAGAGGACAGATGCACATTAATTACAATTTTCTACCACTTTTCTTAAAAATTGTTTCGACTCTTCATGAAGGACAGTGGACATCTGATGGGAAGAGCTAGACAATATTCTAAGCTAAGAATTATGGAAGAGACAGAAGATTTATTATTTTATATTTTTCCTCATCTAACCAGTTTTGGACATTTCCAGACATGGGAGTGAGGGAATTACATCTTGGCAGTTCCTGCTGACCATTACATCCTTTGCTTGGCATTGAGGATTTGTGCTCCTTGTGGTGGGGAAGGCTCTTGTTTGAATTCAACTAGTTTACGGGACACCTGAGTACTCAGTGAATCCAAAATTACAATTCGGCTAGTGATAGATTTCAGTCACAAAGTCCACATTTTAATATACACCAGTCTGGCTTAGAATTGATAAACAAAAATCAATAAATTATGTTTTATGAACAAGTCAAGCGTGAGAGTGCATAAAGCATGGTTGCCTTGTTTTTATGCATTTCATTTCACATGGCAGGATTCAACTTCTACAAGTAAAGACTGAACATTGTAATTGTTGGTGATGTGCTGCCTAAAAGGAAAGCAGTTCAAGCTTCTGTAGAGAAGATATACTCAAATTCAAAGATCATAATGCTTCAAAATAAAGTTTTTTTCTTCATTCTAAAGTCTCAGTATGAAGTAGGCATTCATTACGTAAAGATGATGAAATAATTTTCTATTGCATGATATCTAACAGATTACTAGCAGTTGTTGCACTTCAAATCATTTTCTTTTAGAAGGAATTAGGGAGTTTGATGCACGCCTATCTTCTATTTGATTTGTCAGCTGGCTGGAGGTTAAAGAACTAAACAGAAAAGTCATCAGTCCCTCAGTTAAGAAATAATTCATCAGGAGTTCATCATGTCAGCCAGAAATTTGATTGAATTATGAAATAGGTAGAAGTAGTAAAATAGGGACATTGAAAGCAAAATTGATGCAGAGCTGAGAAATAATTTTAAGAAAAGTAAAAGTATACAAGCATAAAAATGTTCTTTTAGGAGCACAAAAAGGTGAATTTGTTCCTCTTTAAAAAGACTCTCACAGAAAAGTGGGGAACTGGGTGCCTTAATTCTCATTCCGCCTTCCTCTCCAAAAATTCTGGCATGTGGGCATATTCGCACTGTTTTTAACACAGAACATTGAAAATCCTGTTACCCGACATGTCTCTGTAATTAAGCTTCCATACTCAGCATCTCCCTCTCATTGCCACGGTCTATATACACAAATCAAAGAAAGTTTTGCATCCCCCCGGTCCCAGAACTCCTGAAGATAGACACTGACTGTGGATATTGTACCACAGACACAGTCCCTTTGACTGTTCAGAGATGTCACTCAACCCGCCCAAAGATGTAAACAACCATGCATGAGCAGTGCCTATTAGACGGAGAAGTCTGAGAGCCGATAAGTTCCAGTCATTCCACCAGGAAGGAGGTACACGGCTCGTGTTGTCTGTAGTTCAACCATACCTAGACGATCAATACCGCTGTTCGACTGCGTCCGCATTTTTACTTTGTACCAGGAAGGGCTCTCAACATAGGAAGTGTCCAGGCATCTCAGAGTGAACCAAAGCGATGTTGTTTGGACATGGAGGACATGAGACAGGAACTGTCGATGACATCCCTCGCTCAGGCCGCCCAAGGGCAGATGACCTCTACCTACAGATTATGGCTCGGAGGAACCCTCACAGCAATGCCATCATGTTGAATAATGCTTTCCATGCAGCCACAGGACATCGTGTTATGACTCAATCTGTGTGCAGTAGGCTGCAGGATGCACAACTTCACTCCAAATGTCCATGGCGCAGTCCATCTTTGCAACCACGACACCATGCAGTGCAGTACAGATGGGCCGAACAACATGTCAAATGGACCGCTCAGAATTGGCATCACATTCTCTTCACCAATGAGTGTTGCATATGCCTTCAACCAGACAATTGTCAGAGATGTATCTGGAGGCAACCCAGTCAGGATGAATGCCTTAGACACACCAACCAGCGAGTGCAGCACGGTGGAGGTTCCCTGCTGTTTTGGGGTGGCATTATGCGGGGCTGACGTACACTGCTGGCGGTCATGGAAGGTGCCTTGACAGCTGTACATTATGTGAATGCCCTCCTCTGACAGCATATTGGCAAGGCATTTGTCTTCATGGATGACAATTCGCGCCCCCCCCATCATGCACATGTTGTGAATGATTTCCTTCAGGATAATGACATCGCTGTTGAGTGGGACAATCTGGACCAACAGTGCCTTGATGAACTTGTGGATAGAATGCCACACGGCGAACACAGACATGCATCAATGCAAGAGGATGTGCTACTGGGTATTAGAGGTACTGGTGTGTACAACAATCCGGACCACCACCTCTGAAGGTCTCGCTGTATGATGGTACAACATGCAATTTGTGGTGTTTATGAGCAATAAAAAGGGTGGAAATGATGTTTATATTGATCTCTATTCCAATTTTCTGTACAGGTTCCGGAACTCTCAGAACCAAGGTGATGCGAAACTTTTTTTGATGTGTGTATGTCTTTCTTCCACTGTCTCCTCTTTCTCCCATTGATTTATCGTCTATACCCTATCATTATCTCCTCTCTCACATAAACTATCTCCTTTTGTCTTTCTCTCCCACAGCCTCTGCCTCCACCATACCCTGGCAGCTCAAAAATTCTGGGAGGGGGGTCCAACTATTCCCCTATACCCAAGTGTTTAAAAACTTTGGTCCAAAATGCGCCCTCCCCAATAACCCTACATCTCCTCTCTCTTTCATTCCCACTGTCACTGTCTTCATCTATCTGTCTTTCTCTATTACTGCCACTTTCTCTCTCCCACCATCATTGTCTCACTTTTCTTTCTCTCCCACTGGAACTGTCTCCTCACTCTTTGATCATCAATGTCTTTCTGGTACCATACTTTCTTTCAGCACAAAAAAGTGTGAACATGTTTGAAAGCCAAACTTTTTGGTGAGAAAGGTGGAGTGAGGCAGCTGGTTCCCCAGTTTTCTGTCAGAGCCTTTTGAAGAGGCTTTTTGTGTTCCAAAAGCAGCATTTTTCCACTGTTTCCCTCCTTTCCCTGTTGCAGCAGGCTGTGCTGCTTATATAAAACAAATTCTATAGGTCAATCAAATTTTGACAGTCTATTTATATACATTGATATATATAAACGGCAAATAAGGACACACACTACAAGGTTAACACAAAATCATTTGGTTTGCATTTTTCTGTATACTTCACTCATCTACCACAATTCATCAAAAATGCCCAGCTTATGATTCGTATTTTGAAAGAGTAATGTCATTAGAAATATTTTACTGAATTTGCAGTCTTTTCAGTTTTATATAGATTTTTGCAGTAATTTTAAGCTTTTATCAGGCATGTTAGGACCCATTCTTAGCCCATTTTTTGTCACTGCTGTACCACTTTGGGCATATTTGTATGGGCATGAAGTGCCCGTTATTCAGAGGGAGTGCACCATAAAGTTTTATTGGTGAAAAAATGCTGAATGAAAACATCGTTTGGTGACCTCAAAACAATTGTGATGACCCTAGAACCCTTGCCATGTGTTCACTACGTCACTTAATACTACAAGGATGTGCTGAAAAATAATGCCTCCCAATTTTTGTATTTGGAAGCCCTCTAAGATTTTTAAATAAAATAAACATTATTAACAGTCTACATATTTTTCTTCATGTCTACATATCTGCAGCCCTCTGCCACTAGAGGGCTTTGAATTGTAGCATGTAAAATAACTAAGGTGGCAAGTGAGAAACAGTGTGCTGTAATTTGGTTTCAAATTCAAAGAGTTTATCCACACATTGAGCACCCTCTCGTTCAGCATGAAAATGCCAGAGCACACACGAGTGCTGTGACATCTGCAACAATTCCATGTCTTGGGTTTACTGTCATCAGTCTTCAGCCATACTGCCCCAACTTGGCCCCCTCCTATTTTCATCTATTTCCAAAACTTATGGAACACTTTTCAGGGCTTCACTTTAACATTGATGAAGTGCAAGCAGAGGTGTGGCTGTGACTCAGTCACCAGAGCCAAAGATTCTACAGTGACAGTATCAACAAACTGGCCTCTCACTGGGATAAATGTGTTTGTTGCCAGAGTGACTGTGTTGAGAGATATATATGTATATAATAGAGGGAAACAATCCAGGTGGGAAAAATATATCTAAAAACAAAGATGATGCGACTTACCAAATGAAAGCGCTGGCAGGTCAATAGGCACACAAACAAACACAAACATACACACAAAATTCAAGCTTTCGCAACCAACGGTTGCTTCATCAGGAAAGAGGGAAGGAGAGGGAAAGACGAAAGGATGTGGGCTTTAAGGGAGAGGGTAAGGAGTCATTCCAATCCCGGGAGCGGAAAGACTTACCTTAGGGGGAAAAAAGGACAGGTATACACTCGCACACACACCCATATCCAACAGCACATACACAGACACAAGCAGACAAGGGGTTTCCACCCACATCTGATCCACTACCAACCCAAGTAAGTGCAAGGACAGTGCATTCTAGCTAGGATATGTGTAATAATAAAAATGAGAAAGCTAAAAACATAATGGACTGACAGAGGTGAAAGAAATAATCAGGTCAATAGGTGGGTGTGATCAGGCGAGTATCACCTGGAGCTCTGTGACAGAGGCTGCCCATCCCACAGCTCTGTGTGTGTGTGTGTGGGGGGGGGGGGGGGTTCCTTACATAAAATAAAACCATTGGTTAACCTGGCATCACTGACATTGAGGAGATGTAGTATGGTAGATTTCTTCCAGGAGGAACGGAAGAGGCAGTGCTATGCAGCAGTTGTCTCCTCGATAGTGCAGGGTTTTCTAGAGGGGGTAGTAGCCCCTCAGATGCTCCATTTCCAAGTGAGAAGAGGTCTTATTTGCACCCAAAAATCTGTACCCGGAATCATTCCAGTGAATGCTGGGTGAGTAATCACTTCTCTAGCCAGTCAGTCAACCTGTTCATTTCCTGGAATATTCAAATTAATTGGGACCAAAAGAAAGAGAACTGGCTCAGACAATATGATTAAGGTCAGAGAGAAGTTCATCAAAAGCGGATCTCACAGTGTGACAAGAGTAACACCAATCAACAGCTTGGAGACTGCTCATT
The DNA here is from genome assembly GCF_021461395.2 of Schistocerca americana. Taxonomy (NCBI): domain Eukaryota; kingdom Metazoa; phylum Arthropoda; class Insecta; order Orthoptera; family Acrididae; genus Schistocerca; species Schistocerca americana. The sequence goes on from NC_060122.1 coordinate 283,346,624, forward strand.
GATACACCAGAATTAAAACTGGCTGAGGGAGATCCGTTTAATTAAGTGGAGGGCTCTGTTAATAGATATCTTCACCCTCAAAAGAATACTACACATTCCCGGTAACAATGTTGTTCCTGACCAGAGGAGATGTAACAGCACATTCTGTTCCATTCATGGTTTCACAGCCATCAAAGTAAATGACATCATCACCCTGACACTCCTGAAGAACTGAGAGAGGAACAGGCACCAACAGGCCAAGGAGGCAACTGAAACTTTACATACTTGAAAATGCATTCCAACTGAAACCAGGTATCAGATGGTTGGTGCCCCCAGTATGCAAAAAGAATTTAGTAAGATGAATGAATAGGAAATTGTTGGATGGTATTACAAAAGTAAGCAAGGGTTGGTATCATTGGAACTGAAAGATTAAGATCTTGCTTCAGCAAGGAGAGTAGTCTGGAAGGTGCCAGTGACCACCCTTACACGATGATGGCAGACTGAGTCCAATAATTTCAAAGCTTATGGTGCCGTTCTGCCATAAAACTGGTGACCATAATCCAATTGGGACAAGACCAGGGCACAGTAAATACAGAGTAGAGTAGCACAAAGTGCACCACAAGAGGTGTAGGCAAGGAAGCACAGAGCATTAAACTTTCACAAGCAGCTAGTCTTTAGTTGACAAATGTTGGCAGCCCTGTCAGCTTTTTATTAACAAGGACTTCCAAAATATGGGACTGTGCAACAATGTCCAAATGCTGTGCACCCATGTAGAGATCTAGGCAAGATAAACTGTAGTACAATGACAGAAAAGTGTGACTCGTGTTTTCATGGAAAATGTGAGATTCCTCTTGTTTCAGACAGCATTTTATTTTCTAAATTTTACATTTTACTGGGACTTTGCAGAAAGCAGAAGTAATTCACTGCCTCAAGCAGCACTACAGAATACAATGGCACAGAGTAAGAAGCTGTTTCTCATAAAGGAGTGGACAATATGACGTGGTAGTGAATCACTGGATTGGGGAGAAGTATGTGAGCCTTGAGAATGAATCTTGCTCGGTGATCAATATCTATGGGAATTAGAAGTATTCTGGAAAGAAACTCACAATTTTCTTTATTAAGTATTATTTATCGGAATCCACTTTTCGCATAACAAATGCTAGAAGGAGCCCATGGGTCATCAGAGCTTTAATACAATGCTACTATGCAGTAAAGCAATATATAAATGATGACCCATGGGCTCCTTCTAGCATTTGTTATGCCAAAAGTGGACAATGTACAAATAGCTACGAAGTTTTATGAAGTATGCAAGATATTTCAGCTGTACACCAATCTCACCAGCCAATGATAGGATATACTAGAGCGTGTTGTACGTGATAGTTGGTGATAGGACGCACTCAGAGCTTGTCCTTCTGTGTAGTTGGTTTTACCACGCTCTCGAATTTTATTAACTTTTTGAGAAGAATCATTTCAGATTATTTAATAGTAATTATTTTATGGTATTTGCTAATATACACATCATAATGGCACCACAGAACTTATTTCGAGTAAATTAGCTAACTGCATATCCGCTTATAATCACAGGCAGCCTGCTTGCATCTTCTGAAGAATCCAGTGTGCTACAAAAAGTGCTTTGAGAGACAACATCAAAAGGTTTCACACAAAACAAGTTGGAGGAAATCCTAAGCAGTGATTCATTAAGATAATTCAGGAAAGGATTAGCTTAACAAGCACAGTCTTGGGTGGGAAGGCATGACCTATTATGCTGTATGTCACCTACACCACTTTCTACTGACTTGTGGCTAAAGTGAGAAACTTTCATAAGTTTTTGTACCACGAGATGATCTCGCAGAGAGAGCTGGAAGCCGTTGAAAAGGGTCCAAGAAATGGATGCCCTTCAGACATCATCTTGGAGCCAACATTCAGCCAAGGCTACAGATTGGGAGCTAAACCAAATGCAAAAGTCATTAAAATAAAGTATGGGAGTGACCATTGGTCTGAAAGAGGTCACTATCCCACTGATAGTGATTAGAAACAGTGTAACACAGGCCCCTGTGGGATGCTTTTCTCTTGGACTCTTGGGAAAATGAGTGAGCCATGAACTCTCACTCAAAACAATTGGCAGAAGCTGCCGAATAAAAAAATGGTGCCTCAAGCAATGTTGTTTACCTTATGTAGGTAAAAAAAGACTGCAATGAGGTGTTGTTACTTAGAAAAAAACCTGTCAGATTGCTGATTCCAACATATACAGATGGTCGATTGTGGATCACCCTCCCAGAAACCATACTGATAGGGGGACAAATGGACCCGTGATTTGCAAACCGAGCATAATCGTCTGGCTACCATCCTTCCAAGAAGTTTGCAGAGTATGTTGCCAAGGCTAATCTATCGGTAACTGTTGATGAAGGTGGTGTTTTTGTCTGGTTTGCTTTTGGGCTGATGATACTATCTCACCACTGTGGAGGGAAATTACCTTCTAGGCAAATACTATTGAAGTCCCTGAGTAGATTGACTCTTTAAACAACATTCAGATGTTGGGTTTGCAGGTTCTTTCAATGACCTACATATATAAATAAATATTCGCTGGCCACACATGTACTTACAAAATGCCTGACAGCTCCTGAGGACATTGTGTGTCTTTTATTTCTTTTTTATTTTCTGCTAGAGAAACATAATGAAATAATTTGCTGTTGCTGCGGTCTTCAGTCCAAAGACTGTTTCAATGCAGCTCTTCACACCACTCTATTCTGTGCAAGCCTCTTCACCTCCAAATAACTACTGCAACCTACCCATTTGAACCTGCTTACTGTGTTCAAGCCTTGGTCTCCCTCTATTATTTTCACCCTCAAATTTCTTTCCATTACCTAATTGACAGTTCATTTAGGCCTCAGGCTTGGAGCCTATCAAATGATCCCTCTTTTAGCCAGTTTTTTTTTTCAGTAAGAGTACCTCCATATTAGATTAAACCTCATTAAGAGACAAGAGTGGCAGATGTTTACAGTTCCAATAACATAGATAACAAATATAATGCTCTCCTTAACACATTTCTCATGCTTTTTGAAAGTTACTTTCCATTAGAATGTTCTAAACAGGGTACTAGCAGTAAAAGGCAGCCTAGGTGGCTTACTAGTGGGATAAGGATATCATGTAGAATGAAGAGGGAATTATATCAAAATGTTAGAAGAAGTGACAATCAAGCTACAGTAGTGCATTACAAACAGTATTGTAAGGTGCTACAAACAGTATCGTAAGGTGCTAAAAATATTATTAGGAAGGCAACGAGTATTTGGTACGGATATAGAGTAGCATTTCACAGGATAAAATTAAGATAATATGGTCAGTCGTGAAGGAAGTGTCTGGTCATCAGCACAAGGTAGAGCATATAAAGTCAGTTCATAGTAAAAATATTTCTGTTACAGATTAGCCAAATATATGTACAGTATTTAACAATCACTTTCTGAGCATTGCTGGTGAATTAAATAAAAACTTAGTTTCTACAGGGAATCATAGAACTCTCGTAGAAAATGCCTTTCCGAGATTGACATCTGTGATACTGACAAGGAGGAGATTGAGTTAATAATTAAATCACTGAAGACTAAGGACTTTCATGGATATGATGAAGTGCCTAGAAGAATACTAGAGTGCTGTGCTGCACATGTCAGCCCTGTACTTAGCCATATTTGTAATTTTTCCTTTAAGAATAGTCAGTTTCCTGTGTAATTTTTCCATTAAGAATGGTCAGTTTCCTGAATGATTAAAGTACTCAGTAGCAGGGAGAACATAGACAATTTTAGACCTAGTTATATGCCATCAGTGTTTGCTAAAGTTATTGAAAAGGCTGTGTAATTAAGGATAATTGATTATTTTATATCACATATTTTGCTATCAAATGTACAGTTTTGTTTTAGAAGCAGTTTAACAACTGAAAATGCCATATTCTCATTTGTCTATGAGGCACTGGATGGATTAAACAAAAGGTTTCAAACACTAGGCATCTTTTTTGATTTAAATAACAAGTTTGATTGTGCTGATCACAAAATATTGTTCCAGAAGTTGGACCCTTATGGAACACGGGGAGTAGCTCACAGTTGGTTCACCCCTTACATTAACAACAGACAGTGCAAGGTCATTATCCACATTGTTGTGAATGGCTATGATGTGGGGTCTGAGTGGAGCACGGTCAAATGGGGGGTGTCCAGGGATCAGTGCTGCAGCCACTCTTGTTCCTTATTTATATAAATGATGTGATATAAAATATTTCTGTTTGCTGATGACACTAGGTTGGTAGTAAAGGATGCTGTGTATAACATTGCCACTGTTCCGAATAGTGCAGTTCATGACATAAGTTCATGTCTTCTAGAAAATAAACTAATGCTAAATCACAGTAAGACTAAGTTTTTACAGAAAAGTCAACAAAACTTGACATTTTAATATCACAGAATGGGCATATGATTAGTAAACTGAACAGTTCATATTTCTAGGTGTTCAGATAGGGAGTAAACTGTTGTGGAAAGCCCACATTCAATATCTTGTTCAAAGAGTTAATGCTACTATTTTTACTACTCAAACGGTACCTGAAGTAAGTGATAGTTTGACATGAAAAGTAGTCTACTTTGCTTATATTCATTCACTTATGACATATTGTATTACATTTTGGGGTAGCTCTTTCCCTTCTCAACAGATATTTTTGGCTCAGAAATGCACGGTTCAGGCAATAAGTGGAGTAAGTTCGCAAACCTCTTGTCAACCCCTGTTCATTAGTCTGGGCATTCTTACATTGTTCTCTCAATGTACATATTCTTTAATGTCATTTCTTGTCAACAATGTCAGCTTATTCCCATGAATTAGCAGCTTTCACTCAGTTAATACTAGGCAGAAATCCAGTCTGCTTTTGAATCGCACTTCCTTGACTCTTGTGCAGAAAGGTGCACAGTATACTGCTGCTGTCATTTTCAATGAGCTACCATAAGAATTCAAAAATCTTAGTAGTAATGCACACACTTTCAAATTGAAACCAAAGAGTTTCCTCATGTGTCATTCCTTCTATTCTGTTGAGGAGTTCCTTGAAAAATTAAGCTGATTCCCATGTTATATTGTTGGTTGCATTTACATAAACTTACGGTGTTTTTGGGTTCATAAACATTTTATTTTATCTGTTATTATTTTTATGTTGTAATTTCTTATATAGACACATTCCATGACATTGGAGATTTGCTCTTCAATTTGGTCCTAAGGAAACAGATTTGTAAAATAAAAAATAAAATAATAACAATATTATGTAAAGCAACGTTGCTACTCACCATATAGCGGAGATGCTAAGTCCTGTCACAAATAAAGCTTTTGGCCATTAAGGCCAAACAATAGACAATTGACACACACACACACACACACACACACACACACACAAACACACACACAAACACACACACAACCCGCACACATGAAAGCAGTCTCAGGCAACTGAAACCACACTGTGAGCAGCAACACCAGTGCATGATGGGACTGGCAACTGGGTGGGGGTAAGGAGGCTTGGGTGGGGAGGGGGAGGGATAGTATGGTGGGAGCGGCATACAGTGAAGTGCTGCAGGTTAGACAGAGGACAGGAGGTGTGTGTGTGTGTGTGTGTGTGTGTGTGTGTGTGTGTGTGTGTGTGTGGAGGGGGGGGGGGCGGGCGAGGAGCAGAAAAGGAGATAAATAAAAAGACTGGGAGTGATGGTGGAATGACGGCTGTGTAGTGCTGGAATGGGAACAGGGAAGGGGCTGGATGGGTCAGGACAGTGACTAATGAAGGTTGAGGCCAGGAGTGTCATGGGAATATGGGATGTATTGCAGGGAAAGTTCCCACCTGCGCAATTGAGATACGCTGGAGTTCATGGGAAGGATCCAAATGGTACAGCCCACAGAGCAGTCATTGAAATGAAGGATATCATGTGTAACAGCGTGTTCAGAAACAGGGTGGTCCACTTGTTTTTTGGCCACAGTTTGTCGGTGGCCATTCATGCAGACATACAGCTTGTTGGTTGTCATGTCTACATAGAGTGCAGCACAGTGATTGCAGATTAGCTTGTAGGTCACATGAATGGTGTCACAGGTAGCCCTGCCTTTGATGGGAAAGGTGATGTTAGTGACTGGACTGGAGTAGGTGGTGGTGGGAAGATGTATGGTACAGTTTTTGCATCTAGGTCTATTACAGGGGTATGAGCCAAGAGGTAAGGGATTGGGAGCAGGAGTTGTTTAGGGACTGACAAGCATATTGTTTTAGTTTGGTGGATGGCGGAATGCCACAGTGGAAGGGGTGGGAAGGATAGTGGGCAGGGCATTTTTCATTTCAGGACACGGCAAGAGGTAATCGAAACCCTGACAGAGAATGTAATTCCATTGCTCCAGTTCTGGGTGGTACTGAGTTACGAGGGGAATGCTCCTCTGTGGCCAGATGGTGGGACTTTGGAAGGCGGTGGGAGAGTGGATAGATAAGGCATGGGAGATTTGTTTTTGTACAAAGTTGGGTGGATAATTACGGTCTGTGTAGGCTTCAGTGTGACCCTCGATGTATTTTGAGAGGGACTGCTGTTTCGTCACTGCAGGATGCGATGACCACGGGTGGGGGCAGCTATCGAAGTGGTGGAATTGCCGGTGATTAGTAGGTCTGATATGGATGGAGCTACTGATGTAGCCATCTTTGAGGTGGAGGTCAAAATCTAAGAAGGTGGCTTGTTGGGTTGAGTAGGACCAGGTGAAGCAAATGGGGGAGAAGTTGTTGAGGTTCTGGAGAAATGTGGATAGGGTTTCCTCACCTTCAACCTAGATAGCAAAGATGTCATCAATGAATCTGAACCAGGTGAGGGATTTAGGATTCTGGGTTTTTAGGAAGGATTCCTCTAGATGGCCCTTGAATAGGTTGGCATAGGATGGTGCCATGCCCATAGCTGTACGCCAGACTTGTTTGTAGGTAATGTATGCAGAAGGTAGGAGTGTGGGGAGTGGTAGGGGTGAGTAGGGAGATGGACTTCGGGGAGAGGTTCTGGGATGGGCCTAAGAATTTGAGTAGTGACTGGAGATCCTGTGGATTTTTGGAATAGGGTCACTGTGGCAAGGTTTGTAGGTGGAAGTATCTGACAGCTGGCGGAGTCCTTCCACGAGGTAATCCTTGTGGTTCAAAACAATAGTGGTGGAGCCTTTGTCTGCAGATAAGATTGCAAGGTTGGGATCAGTTTTTAGATGGTGGACTGCAGTTCTTTCTGCAGATGTATGGTCGGTTTGCTTGTTGAGGGATTTGGGGAATGATGGCAAGACAAGGTTCTAGGCTAAGAAATTCTGGAAAGTTAACAGGGGGTGATATGGGGGCAGTGCGGGTGGATCACAGTTGGATGGAGGAGTGAACTGAATTAGGCATGGTTCAATATTGGTCATTGGTTGAGTCTGATTGGTAGGGTTGTTGGTGAAAAAGTGCTTCCACTGTAGAGACTGGGAGAAGGTTTTCAACTAGTCCTGCATGACTGAATTTGGGAGTGGAGCAAAAGGTGAGGTCTTTGGAAGGGACAGATATTTCTGTGGGGCTAAGGCTTCTGGAGGATAGGTTCATGACTGAGTTGCGGGTTTGTTTAGGTTTTCGATTCTGTGTGGTGGTGGGAGTGAGTGTTGGAGGGAGGGGTAAGTGAAGTAGGTCTGCGAGACAGGGTTTGTTAGCTATGAGGGGACATGGGGGAGGTTTGAGGGTTGTTGGTAGAGGTGGTGGACAGTGGTACTCCAAGGTAGGAGTAAGAAGTGACTGGCATGGAGAGCTTTTTGAGGTGGTGTTGTGCATGTTGTTCAAGTTCCGGCAGGGCAAGAGTTTCAATGTGTGTTATCGGTTCCAGGAATTCGAAACTGCATAGCAGGAGAATTTTATGTATGGAGAGAAGGTACTGCAAGGAGGTTTGGGCTTGGTTTTGCAGCACTATGTTGGTGTGGGCTAAGGATTGGCAACATCTGAACAGGTGGAGGTCATTGTGGAAGGAGGGGTGGTCGTCAGAGATGGGTTATTGGATGGTAAGGCTATCTGCTCCATATTAAGAAGTCCCTTCTGTACAGTCTCACCAACCCGTGGTTATCACTTCTGCAGTGACAAGCAGTCCCTCTTGAAATATATCGAGGGTCTCACTGAAGCCTTCACTGACTGTAATTAGCCTCCCAACTTTATCCAAAAACAAATTTTCCATGCCTTATCTTTCAGCTCTTCCACCACCTCCCAAAGTCCCACTGTCCGGCTACAGAGAAGCATTCCCCTAATTATTCAGTACCACACAGGACAGGAGCAACTGAATTACATTCTCCGCCAGGGTTTTGATTACATCTCGTGCCCTGATATGAAAAATGTCCTGCCCACTATCCTTCCCACCCCTCCCACAATGGTATTCTGCCATCCACCAAACCAACACAATATACTCGTTCATCCTTACACAACCCCTGCTCCCAATCCCTTGCCTCATGGCTCATACACTTGTAATAGACCTAGATGCAAGATGTCCCATACATCTTCCCACCACCACCTACTCCAATCTGGTCATTAAAATCACCTATCCCATAAAACGGAGGGCTACCTGTAAAACCAGTCATATGATCTACAAGCTAAGCCGCAACCACTGAGCTGCTGTCTGTGTAGGTATGATTACCAACAAGCTGTCTGTTCACACAAATGGCCACCAACAAACGTGGCTAAGAAACAAGTGGATCACCCTGTTGCTGAAAATGCTGCCAAACATGACATCCTTCATTTCAATGGCTGCTTCACAGGCTGTGCCATATGGATCCTTCCCATCAACACCAGCTTTTCTGAATTGCGCAGGTGGGAACTTTCCTTGCAAGACATCCCACAGTCCCATAACCCTCATGGCCTCAGCTTCATTAGTCACTTTCTTCATCCATCCAGCCCCTTCCCTGTTCCCATTCCAGCACTACACAGCTGTCATTCCACCACCACACCCGGTATTTTTATTTTTCTCCTTTTCCGCTACTTCCCCCCCCCCCCCCCCCCCGCCCCCACCCCACCTTTCTCCTGCCCTCTGTCTAACCCGGAGCACTTCACTGTCCGCCACCCCCACCATGCTATCCCCCCCTCTCTCCACCCAGTCGCCACTCCCACCATGCACTGGTGCTGCTTCTGGCAGTGTGGTTTCAGTTGCCTGAGACTGCAGTCGTGTGGTTTCGTTGTTTAAAATAAAGAAATGGTTATTTGTTCCATCCATCTAACCCATCATCAACATTTCATTTCCATAGTAGTCACTCAAGGTAAATACCTTTAGAAAGGTTGAAATCTATAGGTATTTTTACCAAATTTCGCTTTTTCAGAAACTCTTTTCTTGGTCTTGATAGTCTGCATCATCTGTTATTTTTATGCCCACATAGCAAACCTCATCAATAACTTTGGTGTCACATTTTCTAATCCAATTCCCTTAGCATTACATGATTTAATTCATTTATATTCCATTACCCTTGTTTTAATTCTGTTGATGTTCTTTTTGTAATCTCTTTTCAAACATTACCCATTCTGTTTAACAAGACATTATCCATTCCATTTAACTGCTCTTCCAAGTCCTTTGCCATCTCTGATGGTATTAAAATATCATCAGCAAACCTCAAAATTTTTATTTCTTCTCCATGAACTTTAATTTCCTTTACAAATTTTTCTCTGATTTCATTTACAGGCTTGCTAAATGTACAGACTGAAGAAAAATGGGGATATACTACAGCCTTGTCACACTCTTCTCAACTACTGCTTCCCTTTCATGTCTTTAGGCTTATATGTGGTCCATTCACATTTACAGGGCCAATGCCTATGGCATGCAATAACCACTCACACACAGCATGTACCAGTACTAGCAGTGGAGGATATATAAAGCATGTCCAGAGGATGCAGAATGCAGTGCACTCGTTGTCATAATGCGGAAACAGAACAATTTATATGATCTCAAAGTGGGCATGATCAGTGACTTTTGAGCCAAGGGTAAAAGCATATCCGAAATAGCCAACTATTTGAGTGTTGCTGTGGTTAAGGTATGACATACCTGCAGAATGGCGCTATCCAAAACCAGCACAGAGGTGACAGAGATTTACAATGGACCATAGATGACAAGGGTGAACAACAGATGCAGAAATGTGTACGGGTGAATAGATTTGAGCCACTGACCACCCAGCTGAAAATAAGGGGGCTACAACAGTGTCTCCACAACAAACTGCCTGGTTCATGCACCCATGCTGACTGCTGTTCATCAGTGACAAAGGCTGAAATTTGCAAGCCAGTGCTGTAAACGGACATTCACCGGGCAATGACAGGTGGTCTTTTCAGGTGAATAACGTTCTATGCTCTACTGGCGTAAAGCAAATACCACATAACAATCGTCAGAAGGGTCCAGGTTGGAGGAGGAAGTGTTTTGTTCTGGAGAATGTTTTCTTGGCATTCCCTGGATGATCTCATCATTCTGGAAGGCACAATGGATTAACATGAGTATGCATCTATCCCATGGGACCACTGCCATCCCTACATGCAGTTTGTTTTCCCTGTGCATTATGACATCTATCAGCAGGACAATGGAACCTGTCACACAGGTCAAAGTCTACAGGCATGGTTTGAAGAGTACTAGGAGAGTTTGCTGTACTCTTCTGGCCACCAAACTCCTTGGATTAAAACCCAATCATGAACGTATGAGACCATACCGTTAAGGCTATCTGTTCCATGGATCCTCTACCTAGAAAACTAGCATCGCTGCCTGCAGCACTGGAGTTGGCAAGGCCTCATATCTCTGTTTGGTACCTTCCAGAACCTCACTGCCTCTCATCCTGCATGCTGCACCCAGAAGGACAAGCCAGATTGTGATCATTGCTGGCAGGCAGGTAAATGGTACCACACATGTGAAAAGCAGAGGTTTGATGCTAAATGTGTCCACAGCCTTTGTGAAATTTTTAAATGAAATCATTCCACTTTTGGCTCTTAAAACATTATTTCTTGTGATTGCAATTTCAACATGTGGTCATCTTCAGTTGTTGTTGTAACCCAGTCAATAACGTAAAGCTGTGACATGCTGTGTAAGAGCTGTATCATGAGGTGGTATGCATTTATCTGCTGTTCCATAGACCATATATGTTATAGAGCTGGTGAAATAATAATGTAAACACTGAAGCTGAAATTTCATCATCATGATAATGATAATGATAATAATAATAATAATTATTATTATTATTATTATTATTATTGTTATTTTGTCAGAGCTGGTAAAATAATAATGTAAACACTGTAAGTTTAAATTTCATCATTGTTTCACTAGCCCTACAACATATGATATACAGAACAGCAAACAAATACAAAGCACCTAATGCAGCTTCTCTTACATGTCACAGGTTTACATCATTGAGTGGATTACATCCCACAATGATTGAAAAGACCACATGCGAAAAAAAGCAGTCACAATAAATAATGTTTTAAAAGGCAAATGCAGAATGATTTCATATAAAAATATATGAAATGATTACACTTTCCACAACAAAGGAGAAACGCATGGCCAAAAAAAGTACACATCAGTATGGTGTCGGGACACTGTGGTTGTGAATACAAATCTCAGTACATCATGGCACAGAGTTGTACAGGTCTCAGATGTAGTCCTATGATACTCTGTCCCGTACCTCTTGCACACGAGCATGCAGATCCCACAAATTAGTCGGTGGAGGTGGAGTCCTGGTGACACACTCCATTCTCCATTGGGGAGAGACTGGGTGATGCCCCTGGCCATGGGAGAGTATCTACAGCCATAAGGCACACTCAGAAGGTGGCAGCTGTACAAGGACATGAGTTACCCTTTTGAAATAGTGCATAGGTGTGAGCTTTCATGAACACTAGAGCTACTGGTTGCAGGACCTCATCTAGATACTGTGCAACTGTCACAGAGACCGTTAGCAACACGAACAGTGAACAGTCACAATAGGATATTGCTCCCCACATTATCTCACCAGCAGGTGTGACATTTGATGGGAAAACACAAACCCTTCTTTGTGGCACTCTCCACTGTGCCTCATGCATGCACCCAATAGTTGTCGACAAGGCAGAAGCAGGATTCATCTGAAAGATAACCTGCTGTCAATCTGCAGAGTGCCATGTCCATTGTTGCCAACACTATGTGAGTCAGACATGAAGCAGCATGGATGTCAGAGGCAACTGTCATAACATCTGGCATGTGGCAAACCCTGCATCATGCAACTGCCCACCAATGGTACTAGCACTTATGGGACATTGCATAGAAGGCAGAACAGCCTACTGGATGGCCCCTATCATCGCTGCTATTGGTTCTGTTCCCGCGTAGCAGACAATCCATCACTGCTTCCTCCTTGTGTAGGACCATCCAGCCCCTCACACCTACAAGATGCTGCCTCTCTCACACTCGTCTAGCTGTATAATTTGCTATCAAATGGATCACCTGGGCATAGTGCACATTCAGGTGATGCCCTAATGATGCTACTCACTACTGTATGGGTTGCCATGGCCGTTTGGGGCCCTCTTATATCAACCAACAGGCACAATGTCCTGGCTCCCCTTGTTATTCCCAAATGCACAGCTTATCCTAGAAAAGTAATCATTAGCACACCTGATGGTGTGGGACATACCAGTCCACTTTGCAGTGGATCAGTCAGGTCCTTTTCGGTGCTTTTTTATGACAATGAGTGCAAATTATGGGCAGAAGCAGTCTCTACTGCAGTCTACCTAATTACTAGATGTTCAATTAAGGCATTAAAAAACAAAAAAACAGAAGCTTAGGCAAACAAGAAGCAGAGATCTTTGACACCTCAGAATATTTGGAAGCAAGGCCTTTCTTTACATTCCAAGAGCCAACCAATGAAAATGGAAAAAAAATATTGAGTGTGCCTTTGTAGGATAATTTTAAGAATCAAATGGATACAAGATTTTAGAATTAAATCGCTAGAGTTTCATTAAAACGAGGGATGCAATTTTTCAGGACAGTACTTCTAAATTTTTTCTGAGTAATTGTACTGTTTAGAACCACAAAAGAACAGAAATAACAAGTGAATAAAGATGTCAACTGAAGATTTACATAGAAACACTCACGGGCACAATACGGGAGAGGAGATTAAAGTTTTACGATCATATTTACAGGATGAATGACAATAGAATAATAAATTTTTAATTTCATTTCCAAATTAAAAAGAACCATAGCTGATGGTATGGAACATACCTATCCACTTCACAGTGGAAAGTATGTTCCACACCATCAACTATGAGAAAAGACAAGAATGAATTTGAAAAAACTTAGTCACAGAAGACACCATTCAAGACAGGGAAAATTTCAGGCAACTGATCAATACTGCAAAATTCCCTATCCAAGAACAAAACCCGCACCCTAGGAAGGGTGATGTCAAATGAACAGAGGCAGTCCATCATCCATTGTATGAAGGAGTTCTGGTTAGATACGAAAAACAGATTGTATGGTAGTCTTTGGCTCTAAGTGGTCTACAATTGGCCAAGGCATGTACTACTACTACACGTGTCAGGGGATGCAGGAAACAGAGCAGTTGTTGTTGTAATGTGGAAATGGAGCAGTTTACCTTACATCCAAAAGGGCATGATCAGTGGCTTTTTGGCAAAGGGTGGAAGCATTTCCATAATGGCTAAGCTTCTCAACTGTTTGCATGCTGCCATGGCTAAAGTATACTGTGAATGGCAAAAAGGTGCTATCCACAGCAGGCACCAAGGCAACTGTGTTGCACCACAGACCATAGATGACAGGGGTGAACGATGGCTGCACAGATGTTTACGGGTGAACAGAGATGCAACTGACCTTCCACATGAACCAATAGTGAACCAACAGTGTCTTCTCAATGACCAGTCAGCAAACTTTGTTACATATAAGCCTCCACAGTAAGCACCTGGTCCATGCACCCCTGTTAACTGCTGTTCATTGGTGATAAAGCCTGGAATTTAGATTCCAATATCTCAGCTGGATGTCCACTGAGTGGCAGCGGGCAGCCTTTTCAGATGAATCACGTTTTATGCTCCATTGCACAGATGGCCACTGGTTTGGCAGAAGGGCCCAGGCTGAAAAAGGGAGCGTCATGGTCTGGGGAATGTTTTCGTGGCACTCGCTAGGTGATCTCATAATTCCGAAAGGCACAAAAGTATACATCTATCCCTTGAGACCATGTAGTTTGTTTTTGCTCAGCACATTGGCACCTACCAGTGGAACAATGCAACATGTCACATAGCTTTCAGTGTATGTGTGTGGTTCAAAGAGCACCAGGATGAGTTTAACATACTCCCCAGATTTAAATCCAATTGACAATCTGTGGTACCATGTCAATCCTGCTGTTCACACCACAGATCTTCAACCAAGAAACCTAGTGCAGCTGGCCACAATGCTGGAGTCAGCATGGCTCCACATCCCTGTCAATACATTTCAGGACCTCACTGACACTCTTCCTGCATGTCTCACAGCAATCCACACTGCAAAAGGTGGTTTTTCAGACTTTTGACAGGTGTTCACATTAATGTGACTGGACAGTGTAATAATAATAAAATATTAACAGTAGAAAGAATGAACTGATTCACAGGAACCAAACTCACTCTTCATGTCATTAACAGAACAGAAACAAACAAAATAACAATGACTGAACTAGAAGAAATTGAATTCGAACCTGAGACCATCACAGAAGTAATAGTGTATTATCTCACACAAATGTTTGTGTTCCACTCAGACATTGCCAGTAAATTACTTTGTTAACGACAACTACTTTCTTTAATTCAGTCATTACATTTAGGTTTCTTCCAGTATTGTGCTCATCATGTAAGTTTTCTCATTAAGTTTGTATTCTGTCATGACAATGGATGTGATAATTCCAGATATGCCCATTACAGCTACACTACAGTCATGAAGCAACACAAATATATCTATGCCCTATTTGGAAGCCTTTAAAATTCAATAGGATGATCAACACAATGGTCTCATAATACTTCCAAGGGTGGTGCAGTCCTAGTAGGAAATAAAATACAATATGTGTAGTTACATTTAAATAAGACAGCAAACTTTGATAACAAGGCGTTCATGCCAGGCTTTTTTATATTAATCTGTCCTACATATATACTGCTGAAAGTCATAATGTATTGATTTGTATTATTATTAATTTTTCTAATGCTGCTGCAGAACTAAAATTAGAGTTACATGAATAAAAGGTTTTATCATTCACCTATATTAATTTAGCAATATAAAACAATGCTGATAATCCAAATGACAGTTCGAGACCAATTGACAAAAGGATCTATCATATCTGCCTTGCCACAAATAAAGTCACAGGTCAGCCTCCAAATAAGAAGTTTAAGTTACTAAGGAATTTCTTGTACATACCAAAAAAGAAGAAATTGGACATAGTGCAGTCTGAACAACTGGAACACACAATTATAAAGTGGGATATGCTGGTGTGATATCACAGTTCAGTGCTGCCATTAAAATATACTTTTTGTCAGTAATTAATACTCTAAAAACCTTGAACAAAAGAATTTAAATGAAATACAACAGGTATCTCACGAGCATCAGTTGCATCTCTAAGCCATCATTGGAGCTAAGGGGTACAGTTATAATCATCTCTTAGGAGACTCAACTGTCTTATTGAAGATGTGTGTTGTGTATCTACCCAAGTAATACATATTGTACTTCGCTTGGGCTAATTCTAGACCACTTAGAACTTACAACAATCTATTTTTTTTCTTTTTCTTCTTCTTCTTCTTCTTCTTCTTCTTCTTATCTTCCATGAACTTCTTCATGCAATGATTGATGGCCTGCCTCTGTTCATTTGATATCACTATCCCAGGTAGTGGCTTTTGTTGTCAGACAGGAAACTTTGCGTATTGATCAATAGTCTGAAATTTTTCCAGTCTTGTATGGTGTATTCTGTGATGTTAAGTTTTCTCAAATCCCTTCTGTCTCTCCAAGCCACCCCATAGAGATTTTTAATTTGTAAATAAAACTGAAAATTTTCTTGGTTAGTCTTTTGTTCCTCAGTCTGTGAGTATGACCACAAAACTTAAATCTCCTCTTTCTTATTGTTTCTGTGACTGTTGCTATGTTTCTTTACAAATCTTCATTTGTCTTCTTCATCCAGTTGTTGTGTTGCTCTTTTGTGGTCCCATATTTTTCCTGTGTATTTTCCTTTCTTTCTTTTCCAGTTCTTCTTGTTCACCTCCTTAATTCATTGTAAGTGATTCAGATCCCTACAGTGCTTCTGGTTTAATTATTGCTGCCTAGGGTCTTATTTTTGCCTGGAACAATGCTGATCTTTTATTACATCAGTTCTGGGCAAGTTTGTATGCTAATTCCATTTTCTTTAATTTTTCATTTGCTTGTAATGTTATCTAATCCATTCTCCCAAATACTTGAAATTGTCAACTCTTTTAATGTTTTCGCGTTGTGTTTGTATATATTTTTCTCTGTTGTGCTTATGTACAATGTAACCTGTTTTCTCATATCATATTTGTAATCCAGTTTTAACTGCAATTTTGTGAAGTGTTTCTGTCATTATGTTTGCACTTGTTTTGCCCTTAGAGATTATTGCAAGATTGTTGGCAAAAGTAAAACATTTTACCTTGAATCTTCCTCTTCCTAGTCCCAGATGAATTCCTTCAATGTTTTTCTCTTGTAATTCATTATCACACTTTCTCATGACTGCTTCTTACACCAAATTGAAAAGAAATGCATCTTATGCCAAATTGAAAAGAAATGGTGAGAGCCCACTGCTCTGCCCAACACCTATGTTAATTCCAAAGGATTCAGAAATTTTCCTAGCACTTTAATAATCAGTTGGAAAGAAATTTTGGTACCCATTTGTTAATACTTACTATTACTATAAATGTTAAACAAGTCCTTATTACATTTGTTACTGTACACACTGCACAGTGAATCTATCAATGGTAGTATGGAATCACAATTTCACTATTTACGTTGGTAGCATATACCATTTGGTCATATTTATAATGTCACTAGTGTCTTCTTCATACAGGTTGGTAACATTTCCTGCCACTGAGAAAAATCCAGAGAGAAATATACTGTCAGCTTTAATGCTAACGTTTTGGACTCCACTTGCTTGTTGAATGATCTACATTAGGCAATAGACAGTACTTATCAGCTGCTTCATAAAAGTATTTTTCTGTAATGCCACTCTCCTTTAACATACACAGATATCAGTTGTTTCCTGTTTTTCCTAAAATAACTGGTGGGAGTTCTCTATTTGACACACATTTAAAAATCCTTTTATCAAAATGTGTAGAAAAGCAACATAACTGTCCTGGAAAGTCTGCTAGCTTTCATGTTATTACTCTTTTACTATTTTAAGTACACATTCTTCCATTATAATTATCGGTTGCGCTACCACCGAGGCTTTATGGATTGCCCAAAATTCATAAAGAAAATGTGCCGTTAAGACCGATACTAAGTGCCATCGGTTCGCCCACCGACTCGTTAGCCAAGTTTTTGACTATGCTGTTGAAACCACATGTGGGCCGTTCGGACTCTTATATAAAGAATTCGACACATTTCATCAGCAGATTGAATGGCATAGTGGTCCAGCCGGAGGACATATTGGTCAGCTTCGATGTGGTATCGCTGTTTACCATGGTTCCACTTAATGATGTATTGGAACAGCAGGATCAAATTTTTCCTGCCGATGTTTCAGAACTGTTTAAGTGTTATTTGATGACCACATACTTCAAGTGGAATGAACAGTTTTATGAGCAAACGGATGGCGTGGCTATGGGGAGCCCCCTAAGTCCCGTAATTGCAAACTTCTTTATGGAGAAATTCGAAGAACAGGCCTTAGGTACTGCCAGCAAAAAACCAAATGTATGGTTCCGATACGTGGATGACACGTTTGTGCTGTGGAGACATGGCAGGGAGGAACTAAGCCGGTTCCACGAACATCTGAACAGTATAAACTCGAGAATTCAGTTTACAATGGAGGAGGAGGTAGACGGCAAATTACATTTCCTCGATGTGCTTGTTTTTAGAAACGAAAATGGTAGTTTGGGCCACTCAGTATACCGCAAACCCGCGCACATGGACCGTTATTTGCACTGGGATTCGAACCACCACCCACAACAGAAGCGGGGTGTTATCAAGACATTAGCGGACAGAGCTAGAAATATTTGTGAACCTGAGTTGCTCGACACTGAGATGGAACATCTCCACAATGCACTAATGAAGAACGGATATGCGTCCACCGAAATAAAAAGTGCATTGAGGCAGCCATGCAGAAATCATACTGACGTACAGGCTACTGCAAAATCTAAGGTTTTCCTGCCATTTGTTAAAAATGTAACGGAAAGAGTAGGGAGGATCTTGACGAAGTGGAATATTACCGTAATTTACAAGCCCACCACGAAGATACAGGAATACCTTAAGCCTGCCAAGGACGCTCGCAAACCTTTGGAAAAAGTGTATAGGATCCCATGCAGCTGTGGTAATGTTTATGTGGGTACCACTAAAAGAACTGTTTCTAAACGTTTGGAAGAGCACAAGGGAAGTTGTAGAAGAGGAGAAACGGAATGATCAGCTGTTGCAGAGCATGCTTTCCAGTCAGGGAACCACAATATTCGTTTCGAGGAGACGCAAGTACTAGCGGCCACAAGCGGATACTATGAAAGGCTCTACAGGGAGGCAACTGAAATCGCTAAACACTCAAATAATTTCAACCGAAAGGAGGAGGGCGTGAAATTAAACGGTATATGGATGCCCGTGTTAAAGAAGATGTGTACCACCCGTCCACTAATGGGTGATGGCAACGGCGATCGACGGCGATGGATAGCGGCCAATTGCACTGATGTTTCCAAAACACGTGACGTCACGCCACAGCATGGGAGCGCGCGGACACGGAATTTAGCGGCAGTCAGTAGCGAGCCAGTGGGTGTGGGGTGTGTTGGACCTTCCATTGACCTACGAGCCCCCTTGAAGATGTCTCCTGCAGTCGGAGACGAAACGTTGGGAATTCAGACAAAATTCATCAACCGACCACGGCATAACAGCCCGGATAATTATAATGGACATGATATTTCCGGCCGTGAAAGTCTACATTTTAGTATAACACATTCTTCCACAAAGAACGATACAGGCACCCAAATTAACTCATCTGCAGCTGCAGCAACACTGATGTTTATAAGTGGTTGCTCAGGCTGACAAGAATGGGCAAAGGAGGGTGCAGAGGTGGGAGGGAGGGATGGTGGGAGGGGAGAAAAGATTGTAGTAACTGAGAAGGACTAAGGTGTCCATGGCAATGTATGTTAATGGGAAGCATGAGAGGGATGGACATGTGGCAAGAGCAAACTGAGTACAATAAAAAATGGCAATCTTAAAGTGGAGAGGGAGGTGGGAGGGTGAGTGGGCAGATAAATGTAGGGGAAAAGGTAAGTACAAGGACTGAACACAGGATTGTAAAGTGAAAAATGAGAGAGGATTAAAGGATACAGTGAGGGTAAGGGTAAATTAGTGGGAATGGAACTAGTAGAGAAAGTATGGAGAAGGGGATGCAGAGTGGGGATGGGGGGGGGGGGGGGGGTGGAAATGGAGGATGTGCGATGTGCTGGATGGATAGTTTGTACCTGCATTGTTCAAAAAATCTGCTCTTAAGAGGAATTACTGAAGCAGCTGTCGAAATCATAGGTATTGTGGAGGTCTCCAACTTCTCAACACCACTGCTTACAAACTTTACCATTATGATTCCATTTCAGAAATCCAACATGATCCTCCCCCCCCCCCCCCCAAGAACCATGGACCTAGCCATTGGTGGGGAGGCATGCGAGCCTCAGTGATACAGATGGCCGTACCGTAGGGCAACCACAATGGAGGGGCATCTGTTGAGAGGCCAGACAAACGTGTGGTTCCTGAACAGGGGCAGCAGCCTTTTCAATAGTTGCAGGGGCAACAGTCTGGATGATTGACTGATCTGGCCTTGTAACACTAACCAAAACGGCCTTGCTGTGCTGCTACTGCGAACAGCTGAAAGCAAGGGGAAACTACAGCCGTAATTTTTCCCTAAGGCATGCAGCTTTTCTGTATGGTTAAATGATGATGGCGTCCTTTTGGGTACAATTTTCTGGAGGTAAAATAGTCCCCCATTTGGATCTCCGGGCGGGGACTGCTCAAGAGGACATCATTATCAGGAGAGAAAACTGGCGTTCTACAGATCGGAGTGTGGAATGTCAGATTCCTTAATCAGGCAGGTATGTTAGAAAATTTAAAAAGGGAAATCGATAGGTTAAAGTTAGATATGGTGGGAATTAGTGAAGTTCGGTGGCAGGAGGAACAAGACTTTTGGTCAGGTGAATACAGGGTTATAAATACAAAATCAAATAGGGGTAATGCAGGAGTAGGTTTAATAATGAATAAAAAATAGGAGTGCAAGTAAGCTACTTCAAACAGCATACTGAACGCATTATTGTGGCCAAGATAGACACAAAGCCCATGCCTACTATAGTAGTACAAGTTTATATGCCAACTAGCTCTGCAGATGATGAAGAAATTGATGAAATGCATGATGAGATAAAAGAAATTATTCAGGTAGTGAAGGGAGACGAAAATTTAATAGTCGTGGGTGACTGGAATTCGAGAGTAGGAAAAGGGAAAGAAGGAAACATAGTAGGTGAATATGGATTGGGGCTAAGAAATGAAAGAGGAAGCCGCCTGGTAGAGTTTTGCACAGAGCATAACTTAATCATACCTAACATTTGATTCAAGAATCATGAAAGAAGGTTGTATACATGGCAGAATCATGGAGATACTAGAAGGTATCAGATAGATTATATAATGGTATGACAGAGATTTAGGAACCAGGTTTTAAATTGTAAGACATTTCCAGAGGCAGATGTGGACTCTGACCACAATCTATTGGTTATGAACTGTAGATTAAAACTGAAGAAACTGCAAAACGGTGGGGATCTAAGGAGATGGGACCTGGATAAACTGACTAAACCAGAGGTTGTACAGAGTTTCAGGGAGAGCATAAGGGAACAATTGACAGGAATGGGGGAAAGAAGTACAGCAGAAGATGAATGGGTAGCTATGAGGAATGAAATAGTGAAGGCAGCAGAGGATCAAGTAGGTAAAAAGATGAGCGCTAGTAGAAATCCTTGGGTAACAGAAGAAATATTGAATTTAGTTGATGAAAGGAGAAAATATAAAAACGCAGTAAATGAAGTAGGCAAAAAGGATTACAAACGTCTCAAAAATGAGGTCGACAGTATGTGCAAAATAGCTAAGCAGGGATGGCTAGAGGACAAATGTAAGGATGTAGAGGCTTAGCTCAGTAGGGGTAAGATAGATACTGCCTTCAGGAAAATTAAAAAGACCTTTGGAGGTAAGAGAACCACTTGTATGAATATCAAGAGCTCAGATGGAAACCCAGTTCTAAGCAAAGAAGGGAAAGCAGAAAGATGGAAGAAGTATATAGAGGGTCTATACAAGGGCGATGTACTTGAGGACAATATTATGGAAATGGAAGAGGATGTAGATGAAGATGAAATGGGAGATACGATACTGCATGGAGAGTTTGACAGAACACTGAAAGACCCGAGTCGAAACAAGGGCCTGGGAGTAGACAACATTCCATTAGAACTACTGACGGTCTTGGGAGAGCCAGTCCTGACAAAACTCTACCATCTGGTGAGCAAGATGTATGAGACAGGCGAAATACACTCAGACTTCAAGAAGAATATAATAATTCCAATACCAAAGAAAGCAGGTGTTGACAGATGTGAAAATAACTGAACTACCAGTTTAATAATCCACAGCTGCAAAATACTAACATGAATTCTTTACAGACGAATGGAAAAACTGGTAGAAGCCGACCTCGGGGAAGATCAGTTTGAATTCCGTAGAAATATTGGAACATGTGAGGCAATACTGACCTTACGACTTATCTTAGAAGAAAGATTAAGGAAAGGAAAACCTACGTTTCTAGCATTTGTAGACTTAGAGAAAGCTTTTGACAATGTTGACTGGAATACTCTCTTTCAAATTCTAAAGGTGGCAGGGGTAAAATACAGGGAGCGAAAGGCTATTTACAATTTGTACAGAAACCAGATGGCAGTTATAAGAGTCGACGGGCACGAAAGGGAAGCAGTGGTTGGGGAGGGAGTGAGATAGGGTTGTAACCTCTCCCCGATGTTATTCAATCTGTATATTGAGCAAGCAGTAAAGGAAACGAAAGAAAAATTCGGAGTAGGTATTAAAACCCATGGAGAAGAAATAAAAACATTGAAGTTCGCCGATGACATTGTAATTCTGTCAGAGACAGCAAAGGACTTGGAAGAGCAGTTGAACGGAATGGAGAGTTTCTTGAAAGGAGGATATAAAATGAACATCAACAAAAGCAAAACGAGAATAATGGAATGTAGTCGTATTAAGTTGGGTGATGCTGAGGGAATTAGATTAGGAAATGAGACACTTAAAGTAGTAAAGGAGTTTTGCTATTTGGGGAGCAAAATAACTGATGATGGTTGAAGTAGAGAAGATATAAAATGTAGACTGGCAATGGCGGTGCTACAGAAGAATGCTGAACATTAGATGGGTAGATCACATAACTAATGATGAAGTATTGAATAGAATTGGGGAGAAGAGGAGTTTGTGGCACAACTTGACACAAAGAAGGGACCGGTTAGTAGGACATGTGCTGAGGCATCAAGAGATCACAAATTTAGCATTGGAGGGCAGCATGGAGGGTAAAAATCGTAGAGGGAGACCAAGAAATGAATAAACTAAGCAGATTCAGAAGGATGTAGGTTGCAATAAGTACTGGGAGATGAAGAAGCTTGCACAGGATCTGCATCAAACCAGTCTCAGGACTGAAGACCACAACAACAACAACAACAACAACAACAACAAAACAACATGATCCTCAGCTGATCTTCAATCCCACAGAACTTGTCTGCTGAATCCATCTCCCTCTTTTTATTGGCAACACCATGTACATCCATCTTTTAACTGCTCACCAAGCTTCATAAACCCAACTCCAATGCCTCCCTCATACTTGCCCAACATGGCTAAATACAATACTACTACAAAAGATCATCTGTCTTTGATGACCTGCATTTCCAGTTAAGTATCTGCACTGGACCTTCCTACATCGAGGACATTAATCACTTTGTACACTACCTTCCTATAGTTCCTTTCCCGTTAACACCACACTCCTTGTTTATCACTGTAGATTCTATGCCTCCGTACACCAACAACCTCTATGTACATGGCTTTGCTATCATAGAACACTGCCTTTCGCACTACTCTACTGATGCCAAACCCACCACCTCCTTCCTAAATCTTTTGGCCAACCATATTCTGAGATATCCACTTTTTCTATCAGAACTTCGTCCTGTACTTCCAAATCTACTTCTCCCAGTACTTCTCAACTCAATGAGCTATATTCTTAGATGTTGACACACACTCTAAGATCTCTTTTTTGATAAATGTCATCTGCACCTCATTAAAAACTCCCTCCCCTGTAGCTTTGGCATTGGTAGGTTCATCATATGCAGTGGGAAACAAGTACCTATCACAATACAGCTGCAACCTTGTCCAGGCGCTTATTATCCTGCCTAGCTTGGGCAATAACAGATTTCCCATGTCATTTATTCCTGTGAGACCAATAAAGCCATTGTGAAGCAGCCACAAACTAATACTCTTTTTATCATGCAATAATACTGAGGGCTTGAGAAACTTGACTACACCCTTCACCACAAAGTTGACTCTTCCCCCCTCATGTCCCACCCACCCAAAACTGTACTGTCATCACCCAAGTAGTATTCCATTACCCAAAAACCTATGCAGTATCCTACACCATCACTATGCAATTCCTATTTCCAATCCTGCATCCCACAGGTCACTTCCCCATGGATAACATTGTTGTGAGACCTAAACTGTACATCCCACTTCGCCTCTTCTGCAGTTCACACACAGGTATTTCCTATCAAATAAAAGGTAGGGCCATGCATAAAAGCATCCATGTGGATCAATTACTGTGCAGAATTCTTATTCATTGTGATGACTACTAACCAGCCATATTTGCATGATTGGCCACTATCCAACTGGATCACCAAATTGCTCAACATGTTGCGATCGACACAACATTGCTGACCACAGCATAGCACAGATCAGTTGGTTCTTCCCCACTCCTAGCACCAGCACCTCACACTGGGTGGGTACCTTCGAACGCATGAATAGATATTGTTCGGACAGTGTGTACTTCAATCAGGGAGAGTGTGACAGCTCAAAGTAATATGTTGTGTGTGGTTAGGACCAAAGAGAACTAAACACAATTCTGTTACTCATTCCACCTTTCAAAGTGTCCAGCCCATACCCAAAAAAAGGTACAGTAAATTAAGATAAGGAGATCAGAAAAAGAAATGTGTAAGCAACAGTTTCCTCTGTAGGTAGGCATAAACAATATTCAGAATAAAGGATATCACAATCTTGAAAGCTTTGTGCGAGTCCTAGGCAGAGCTTGTTGTACATTTCAAAGACGGGACTGCATCTTAGGAAACAAGCCAGAAGTTAGTGATGAAATTAAAATAACTGAAAAGCCACGATCGCTTCAATCGTTTATTAGATGACCGGTTTCAGCACTCTGAAGGTGCCATCATCAGATCTGTGAAGGTCTAACATAACAGGTTTGAGGGAGGGCTTACATGAGTTCACTATATACATTACAATTATTACAGAACCACATACCTGAAATGTGGATTAACATTTATAAAACCATATGGACATCATGGCATATGAGGCAGGCCATCTGATAAAACCATTGTCACAACCAATAAAAAATAATAAAAAACTGCTCTCATGGTCGTTCTTTCCATAAAATATAAAACTGAAGCCACCAGATAAAACTACGACTGCTCGCCTATTGGTTGTGACAATGATTTTATCAGATGGTCTGCCTCATATGCCATGATGTCCATACAGTTTTATAAATGTTAATCCATGTTTCAGGTATGTGGTTCTGCAATAATTGTAATGTATATAGTTAACTCATGCAAGCCCTCGCTCAACCTGTTATGTTATACCTTCACAATTCTAATGATGGCACCTTCAGAGTGCTGAAACCGGTCATCTAATAAACGATTGAAGCAATCATGGCTTTTCAATTATTTTAAAAACAGAGTGATTGCCCCACGACACACCATGTGTTCGCTGCATTAGTGATGAAATGTTTTAAGCATCTATTATTCTGCATTGAAGATTCCACCTAATAGCAATTACACAAATTTAAACACTAATTTAACACAAAATAACCATGAAGTACTGAAATACTATTGCACAGTAGATATGGAATTAACTGATCACAGGGAAATACTCAGTGCACTTTAACAGAAGTCCGAAAGTGATTAAAAGTCATGGATATATCTTAAATAAACATATATGACACTATACCTTAGATTAGAAGTATTCCTATTACTAGCCACACTGTATACCAAATATGACTTTTTAAGAAAAGTATGCAAAATATGGAACAGCAGTTGGCAACAGGTGATACTGACTGACTGCATAAAACTGTGGGACAAATGGGAGAAAGGCATTTGATACATACCATAATTATGTTAGTTATATAAAGGGATGTGGTGCCATAATGAAATTTAATTCTGTAGGATATGATACAGGCAAAAGTGCAGTTAAATTTTGCTGTACTGTTAGTTTCTGTCATAGCCACTACCTTGAAAATAGGAACATATTCTGAAAGTACTGTAAACAGTGTGTGGCAATCATGAGTGTAAATACCATTTCTGCTCCTTTCAATTGCAACAATTTAAACTGTGCTGTCAGGTCCAAACCTAACCTCCACCTCCGCACTCATTAGATAGTCCAAAAATCCCACCAAAAGTAGATGGCAATGATGACTGTAAATGTCATTGCTGCTCATTTTACTCACAGCAATTTAACCTGTGCTGTTAGGGCCAAACCTAGCTATCGCTTAAGAAATTGCTATAAATTCTGAATAAAACATTGTGCCACACACATGACATATCTGCAAATAAAAGTTATTACATTTGTTTCACTAAATAATATCCCAATAAATACCACCCAGTTAATATATTAGAATATATTAGCTGCAAGATGCACCACATTTCCGATGGTTTAAAACCACTCGTACATTATCCGGAAATGTGCTAGCACAGCCCTTTTTATTGTTATTAAGTTTCCTTTTACTAAATTTCCCCAAAGACGATAAATTCTTAAGTTTAACCAACAATTCTATTAGCGCTACATATATACATGCATTACCGTGGAGCACCTAAAATATTTTACAGAACTAGGAACAGTTAAATAAGAGCATTGCTATAAAAAAGAGAACTTACATTGTAATAAACATAATAGATGAAGGGCTTTCACAGGAATCAGTTGGAAAGGCAATGAAGTCAGTATCAAAATTTGGGAATACGGGAGATGGGATATAATCCATTGAATTTAACCAATGACATCAGAATTTACCACAGATGATGAAATGGAAAGATTTAAAACCGTAGATGAATATTGAGAAAGAAATGATTGTGGTACAGAGAAAACAGATCATGGGCATTTATCATGTACATCCATATTTCCAACGTAATGTTGCATATCACTTTTTTCACAGTAGAAAATCCTAGTATCCTACTCTTCAGTTGACCTACATAGGTCAATGAAACCCAAAGAAGCAACATTCGTAATACTGGCATGGAGTACATCAGTTGACATATACAGGGTGAGTCACCTAACATTACCGCTGGATATATTTCTTAAACCACATCAAATACTGACGAATCGATTCCACAGACCGAACGTGAGGAGAGGGGCTAGTGTAATTGGTTAATACAAACCATTAAAAAAATGCACGGAAGTATGTTTTTTAACACAAACCTACATTTTTTTAAATGGAACCCCGTTAGTTTTGTTAGCACATCTGAACATATAAACAAATATGTAATAAATGCCGTTTGTTGCATTGTAAAATGTTAATTACATCCGGAGATATTGTAACCTAAATTTGACGCTTGAGTACCACTCCTCCGCTGTTCGATCGTGTATATCGGAGAGCACCGAATTACGTAGGGATCCAAAGGGAACGGTGATGGACCTTAGGTACAGAAGAGACTGGAACAGCACATTACGTCCACATGTTAACACCTTTTTATTGGTCTTTTTCACTGGCACACATGTACATTACCATGAGGGGTGAGGTACATGTTCAACGGGCGTTTCATAGGACATGGAGGACGCATAAATTGGCCAGCCCGTTCTACTGATCTTACACCTCTGGACTTCTTTCTGTGGGGTATGTTGAAGGAGAACGTGTACCGTGATGTGCCTACAACCCCAGAGGATATGAAACAATGTATTGTGGCAGCCTGCGGCGACATTACACCAGAAGTACTGCGGCGTGTACGACATTCATTACACCAGAGATTGCAATTGCGTGCAGCAAATGATGGTCACCACATTCAACATCTATTGGCCTGACATGGCGGGACACACTCTATTACACTCCATAATTGAAAACGGAAACCACGTGTGTACGTGTACCTCACCCCTCATGGTAATGTTCATGTGCGCCAGTGAAAAAGACCAATAAAAAGGTGTTAGCATGTGGACGTAATGTACTGTTCCAGTCTCTTCTGTACCTAAGGTCCATCACCGTTCCCTTTGGATCCCTACATAATTCGGTGCTCTCCGATACACACGATCGAACAGCAGAGGAGTGGTACTCAAGCGTCAACTTCAGGTAACAATATCTCTGGATGTAATTAACATTTTACAATGCAACAAATGGCACTGTTTACGTATTTGTTTATATGTTCAGATGTGCTAACAAAACTAACGGGGTTCCATTTAAAAAAACGTAGGTTTGTGTTAAAAAACATACTTCTGTGCATTTTTTTATGGTTTGTATTAACCAATTACACTAGCCCCTCTCCTCACGTTCGGTCTGTGGAATCGATTCGTCAGTATTTGATGTGGTTTACGAAATATATCCAGCGGTAACATTAGGTGACTCACCCTGTATACAAATTTTACATAAGTTAGTTTTTTCACTTTCGCTAGTACTAGTATCATCTGAAGAATAGGATACTAATAGTAGCAAAGATGAAAAAGAGACAAACATAAAATTTGTATACTATCTTTCAGTTGGTCAGCTGAAGAATAGGATACTAGTACTAGCGAAGGCAAAAAAAGTGACAACCATAAAATTTGTATCCTGTACTTCAGTTGATTTATGTAGCTCAACTGAAGAATAGGATAGAACCTTTGTAGTTCAACTGAGGTACACGATGCCAGTATTATGAACGTCATTTTTATTGCTTTCACCAGTACTAGTATCCTATTCTTCAGCTGACCTACATAGTGTAGGATATGAACCAATTGCAGAGGAAACAGTAGTTCAAATGAATCATTATCAGATGAAGGTATAATTCAAAACATACATGCAGATGATGTAAAATTACTATGAACGACAAAAAGCGTACGCAATGTCTGTCTCCTAACAACACATTCATTCATTTATTTCTATTTGCAATTATGATGCTTCACCACAGTAGATAAACAATGTATTATCTACAGCTCATAATAAGCCAATTACTATCTATGAGTAAAATATGTCATTGGTCAAAACCGATGAGTTGTATCTCATTCTTCAGTTGACCCCAAACTTTCAAATGTTTATTCCACAGTACACAATATCAGTTTCCATGAGAACTGTGGAACTCTTTGCTATTTTGTCACATGGAATACTAAAATAGTAATAATATATCTTATGCTGAGAAAGTTGGAGGCTGCTTATTTTACTTCTACAAAGCATGGGTATGCATCATATGTGGGCTAACCTACCATTGGAGTTTGGGCAGCATTTAGTACCTGGGATTCTTGAGCAAGGCACTCCTCAATCTCAGTTTGTCTATTTCTTAATGCTTGTAGCGCAAGGGGATGGACCTGTAAAGATTCTTAGTTTTGAAATTGCTAGTAAGTGGAAGATAAAATCACATATCAGAGCACAGAACGTTAAATATTAACTGATTCAGCAAAGATTATATGTGCAAGTTTGCAGCAGTTAAAAATAACAGTTACTTGACTTGTTATTTCTTATTAATTTTTTTTCTGTTCTATTATCTTCGGTTCACTGCATCCCTGTAACTTTTTGTAACACATAAGAAGTTGATAATGTGCAACAATACTTACAGTTACATTTAAACACCTGCAGACTGCTGGTGAAATATTTAATTCAGATTCTTACACAACTAATAAAACATTTACAAGTGAAAACAGAGTATTAGAGAAGTCAGCATTAATATCATTGGAGACAAAGAACAAACATCACTTACTAGCTGCAAGTGTGCATGTGTTGCAGTTGATGGGCAGTGAGCAATGTTATTGTAACTAAACAAAAGTTTAAGGAAGGACAAACTTTCACAGCACAATAAGAAGTGGAGAATCACATAGAAATGAAGTTGAATATTACCACACAACTTTTGACCTTTTATTCTTCTTTAGAGAGACAGATATTACATACAAATGCGTGCACACACACACACACACACACACACACACACACACACACACACACACACAGCTACATTCTCCCAACATTGTAGCTCGATTGAGGCAACTTTGTTTCTTGGGCCGGTTAGGTGAGGTGAACATAAAGATAGGGAGGGTCAATATGAAGGTTAAGGAGGAGAAAGGGCTGAAGTATGAGAACAGAGATGTTTTTTCCTCTGTAGGCTTATTATCTGTGTACAGTGTACGTGCAGTAACAAAAAATCCATTTCTGAATACGCAGAACACCTTGCTAAGGGTATTTTAACAAACATAATCCTGGAAAACTGGTAAAAAAATAAGAGATTCTGTGACATAATATTTCATTCTCTTAATAATCCACAACCAAGCAGAAAGGAGCACCAGTCACTCACACGATACCACTCTGTACTGACTTTTCACTGCACCCCGAAAAGCAGTTCTTTTCAAAATCCTTCTTACCCATCTAAAATTGGTATTCCATAGTTCATTGACTTTAGAAAAATATTCTAGTCCATCCTTATGCCGTGTCTACTTTCAGAATCTTACCATAATACAGTATGTCCTGTGTACCCATGCAGCCTATTTCAGCTGTGTCACTGCCACCTACTATTCCATTATGGGTACAGGCATCTCTGAATACAGCCAAGCCTTATATAAACATCACTGTCTGACAATCCAATT
Organism: Schistocerca americana; assembly: GCF_021461395.2. Taxonomy (NCBI): domain Eukaryota; kingdom Metazoa; phylum Arthropoda; class Insecta; order Orthoptera; family Acrididae; genus Schistocerca; species Schistocerca americana. Next base: position 283,376,836 of record NC_060122.1, read on the forward strand.
TTATGGAACAGTTCTCAGCAAACATCAATGGCTGCTTCAAACGGATGCCAGCTGGATTCTCCCATCTAACACTAGCTTGCCTGGATTTCACAGATGCATATTGTCACCCTGACGTATAATTTTGTTCAGCAAGTCTCTGTCCTCAGTCACTGGTAGTACCTGTCCTCCACTTGTTTCTCTTTCCTTCCTAATATCCTACTGACAATTCCCCTTTCTACTAGACAAGTTTCATACTTCCACTCAAATTACGTGAACAGTTAAATAAGAGCACTGCTATGATTAAAAGATAATATACATTCATTGAACATAATGGACGAAATGTTTTCAACACAAACCTCTTTCTCAGGAGCAAGAATATTGTATGTCTTCTTATCACCAACATTTCTGTTACTATCATTCCATCCAAAGTCAGTGAACACTGGTTGCTTCTGTTCCATGTAGGATTTGCGCCTAGTCCGTGACAACACAGAAAAACGTGGGCTTGGAGATCTTGATCTTCTGCATGGAGATGCGCTTCTAATTTTATCATAAGATCTTTGTAAAGAAGCACTCACTGGCCGCATATGTTTTGCAGTTTCAGGATCATCCAATTCTTTAACTGCTTTAGTTGGTTTATTGAATTTTGGTGAAAGAAAAGATGAACTCGATTTCTTCTGACTTCTTTCATATTTAACCTTTGTTTCTTCTGTGTTTGAAGCAACTGTGCTAAATTTCTTGTCTTTGAACTCCTTGTCGAGTAATACACTTAAAAGAGAATTAAGAAAAACTGTGAAAGATTTTTGTTTTAATGACTTGGCTTCTAGCAGATATCTATGTTCCAAAATGTATGACCAAAGATGAAAGCTGAGCACAATGCACACCTTTGAAATGACTAATAAATATGAAAATTAATACTTTTATTTCTGTAGCAGGGTGAAACGATAATTAAACTTCTGTACAAATTAAAACATATACACAAGATTGGGATTTGACTCTGGACTCTTGCTTTTCACAAGTAAGGTTCTTACCTAAGAACTTATTCTCATATGTCCCAAGACCAATTTCAAAGCTTCAAATTAGCAGTACCCCTCACCCACTTTAAGCACCAAAGAGGCTCTCCTGTAGTGGACATGAAAGGATGGAGCAAGAGTGCAAATGTCATTTCTGCACACTATTTTAATCTGCCAGTAAATTTCAGCATGAAAACTAATAGCAAGAGAGAATGATTCCATGCAGATTGTTACATCCAGTGTGAAGGTAACAATCAGTAAACCATAGTGACAGCTAAAAGCTACTTTAAGACTATGTTAGAGTGCTTAGAAGGGCATCTGCCACCATCACCTCATTTTAAAAGCAGTGGAATTTATGAAACTTTATATGGAACTAGATATAGATAATCTGAGTAATGAACTGTTCTGATCTGCATGTATGTATTTTGACACTACAGTTTTTAGTCTATGCTAGATGACTGCATTACTGCCTATAAGTTTTGTTAATGAACATGAGCTCTAGAAGTGAGTATTTCATTAACTGGCATGTCTTAATCTATACTCAATTTCTATTACCGATGGAACCCTGGGACAATGACAAGGAATGTCAATATCAGGAGATGCCATAACCACAGGATAAACTGTGCAAATGATGACAAATCAGTGAAAAAAAAAGAGTAGCAGTAGGGCCTGTAATTCATTGTGATCATAATCTTCCATTGTTGATAGTGTTATGCTGTGAAGCTACTACAGATGAAAACTATTCAAATGTGAACTGACTACCAGTGAAAATAATGGCTGAAATAACAGACATGACAGAAATTTATAGATGACTTGAGCTCCAGGATAGGGACAAAATGGTGATACTTGTGCCAAATTCCGGATTTGTGGAGAAGAATGAAACAAGTAAACAGGTAACTCAACTGTGATCTCAAGAAAGCTACTGGAAATACATGGAAAACGAACAGGATCAGGTACAATTGAATGGAAAGCAGTGAAAATACTCTTGCAAAAGAGAGGTACAGACATATAGTACAATGAGGTTGGACTGGATAGCCACAAAAATCATGAGCAGTATCACTAAGGAGATGGACAGAAAAATTTCATGGTGGAGCACAAAAATAGTTAGAGGAAGATGCATTAATTAAAAAAAGCTTCAAGAGGGACAGTTAAGGAAATATGGAAATTAAAATTTCAACTGCAGGAAAAAAGTAAAGATTCCAAAAACACAGGTAATTTGTCAGTTTAAACAGAACAGCAGCTGCAAAAGGAGGATGCCTTGCTAGAGAAATCGAACAGAAAAAATGTGTACATGAGAATGTTAAATAAGTCCAGTACATATAAAAATCTGTTGAAGACATTACAGAAGAAATGAGGTGCAAGGTTTTAAAATGAGGAAGAACTTCCTAACGTAAATGATAGGCAATTTAATATAAAAGGGAGCTTGCAACATTGTCTGCTGGAAGTCAGTTATAAGTTACCATACTGTATACCAAGTCCAGCAGTTCAGGCCACTGGATTGTATCCTCCCTACATCTTTCATAAAACAGTTTTGCTTTGCCCCACTGAGCTTTTGGGAAAGAAAAATGAGGCAAATGTGTGGAATATCAAACTAGCAAAAGATTGCAATAACAGCTAACATTTTGAATAAAGGAAGGTAGGAGACGAGATACTGGCAGAAGTAAAGCTGTGAGTACCGGGTGTGAGTCGTGCTTCGTTAGCTCAGATGGTAGAGCACTTGCCCGCGAAAGGCAAAGGTCCCGAGTTCGAGTCTCGGTCGGGCACACAGTTTTAATCTGCCAGGAAGTTTCATTTTGAATAAATGTTACTTGCAAACCAAGCAAATTTCAAGCTCAAGAAGAGGACACTAAGTAGAAAATAAACAGATGGAAGTCCGACAAGCAAAAGATAATGAAGAGATAGAATACTAGTAAGGAAAGAAGAAGAAGATGATGATGATGATGATGATGATGATGAAGAAGAAGGATGAGAGGAAGTAGAAGAAGTTATATACAAGAGAAGATAAATCAAGAGAAGGGGTATAAAAAGAGGAAGAAGCAAGGTAGACAGGAAGCAGAAATGTAAGAGTAAAGACAGTGCAAGAATGGAAGTTCAGAAGAAAGCAATGGAAGAAGCAAAAAATAAGAAAAGCTGAGGAAGAAGACACCTACTGAACAAACTGAGAGTACATAGCATCTCAGATGCTTTATGTCTAAGATCCACTTGGTACACATCATTTGAAAAATATTAACACATATTTACAAGTCTCAATAGAATTAAAGATCAGTCAGTATACCAATGAACAAAATTGAAAAATGCAGTATAATTTTGGAAACTGTTAACTGTTACACTGTGTAAATAAAACTGACACCATGACAGAATTGGAAAATGCGGACAATAGGATTGTTTATGTATTTAATTTTAAATTGGTTCAAAATGGTTCAAATGGCTCTGAGCACTATGGGACTTAACTTCTGAGGTCATCAGTCCCCTAGAACTTAGAACTACTTAAACCTAACTAACCTAAGGACAGCATACACATCCATGCCCGAGGCAGGATTCGAACCTGCGTCCGTAGCGGTAGCGTGGTAATTTTAAATTGCCTAGAACATGTAGCAGTATATAGGCAATGAACAACACAAAGTAGAAACCACCAAAAGCAAGTCATGGTCTAATGAAGAAAATGTTGGTACCATATACAAAGAATAATGGAGGAAGTTCAGAGTTTAATGGTCTATTGCTGAGATGGACATTAGAGATGGAATGCATGCTGGGATTGAGGAAAGAAATCAGTTATGTCCTTGCCTTAAACAATTTAGGGAAACCATAGAAAAACTACATCTCAATGTCTGGATGGGAATTTGAACTGCACTCCTTCTAAACGCAAGTGTCACTCGGTGCGACTGATATAGCCACAATTCTGCTGCACAGCAGCTTCCTTTGAAAAGTACTGAAATCCATGACACTTCATGTGTAAGTAAATGTAAATACTTTCAAGGTGTAGGAAGAATGTAATAATTCCAATTTGAAAGAAGGCAGGTGCTGACTGATGCGATTATTATATAACCAACAGTTCAGTAATCCAATGTAGCAAAATACTGGCACAGAATATTTATACATGAATAGACAGACTGGTAGAAGCCAACCTTGGGGATGATTAGTTTTGGTTCCAAGGTAATGCAGCAATATGTGAAGCAATACTGATCCTATGACTTATTTTAGAAGATAGACTCAATAATATGGCAAACCTACATTTATGATATTTGTAAATTTATAGAGAACTTCTGACACTGTTGAGTGGAAGACATTCTTTGAAATTCTCGAGGAATTAGGAATAAAATGTAGTGAGAGAAAGATAATTACAATTTGTACAGATGGCAGACTGCAGTCATAAGCCTTGAAAGACATGAAAGAGAAGCTGTAGGTAAGAAGAGAGTGAGACTTTTTTGTAGCTTACACCCCATGATATTCAATAAGTAACTGCGCAAGCAATAAAGTAAACCAAAGAGAAATTTGGAAAGGGAATTAAAGTTCAGGAAGATGAAATGAAAACTTTGAAGTTTGCTATTTCAATTCTATTAAAGACAGCAAAGGACTTGGAATATCCGTAAGCAGAATGGAAAGTGTCTTTAAAATTGGTTATAAGCCATTCTGCCCACAATCCAAAGAAAAATAGTCACCTTGTCCAAGAAATTGCCATATGTAGCAACTGTCCTCCTGTCAAATCACTGTACTGCAAAGTACATACCTAACAATGATTAGGGTAATGTCCACATTTTACATGGCCACTTCATTTGATGGAACTCACTCATATTCCTTTCAACTGGATCTGTCCTGTCTTTGTTTTTTGAAGAAGCAACTGTGGTTTTGTATCTGCCCCAGCTATCCAAGCTGTCATGTCTCAAAATAATACAAACTCTGCTCTCTGTCTTGGAGAACAGAATTCACTTGTCACCTCCCTCCCCCCTTGTCACTCGCGCCAAATTGAGAAATTGGTTGGAAATTGTTGCACAAACAGTGGGAAAAAATTCTATTGCCAACCATTGGGGACTCTACTGAATCCTGTGTGTAGGCACCCTCAGTATTGCAATGGATCTATACCATACTATAGTCTGTTTAAAATTACTTGATAGCTGACATCTATCACTTGGTACTGCAGTGTTGCCACACTGGCTATCAATTGGTTAAAGACAACACACAACCACAGCAGATCACTTCACAAGTGCTAAAATGCTTTTCATGTAACATGGTTTAATGTTGAAAGCTGCTCCCATCAGGCATGGTGGGAACATGAGATGTTCTGTCCACAGCTGATTTTAAATGGCCAATGACTTAACTGTGGTAGACAAAACATGTTTTGTAGCATTGAATTTATACTCATGTCATAACCTAACCACAACCTCTTGATGTGCAATGCATGAGTGTGGTTTGAAAAGTTCTCAGAATCACCACGAGAGGTCAGTGCTAGCGCAACGAGTTGTTCACTTCTTGGAGGAGAGCTGTTGCATTGATGTGGCTCTGTTGTAGTTCCCGCGTAGTGATTTGCAAAGATGGAAAAAAAATCGAGATTTGAGCAGTGATAAGTACTTCATAAAGAAAGGTATGAAAGCACACGACATTCATGCCAATTTCCAGAATACACTGGGGGCTCTGCTTCTTCATGTTCAACTGTTGCCAGGTGGAAAAATGAATTTAAATTTGGTTGGGAGAGCTTAGATGATTATCTGTGCAGTGGTTGGCCAAGATGGGTCTCAACTCCAGAAATCATTGCAAAAGTGCACAAAATGGTCGTGGAGGATCGCCGACTGAAAGTGCATAAAATTGCTCACACTTACCAGATGTCATCTGAAAAGGGTCACATTTTAACTGAAGAATTAGAAACGAAAAAATTATCTGCAAGATAGGTGCTGCAACTCTTGATGCTGGATCAAAAACGCATGAGAATGGATGTATCAGAACAATGTTTGGCCAATTTTAGGAGAAATGAACAAGATTTTTTGTGCCGGTTTGTGACCACAGATGAAACTTGGGTGCATTACTATACCCCAGAGACAAAACAACAGTCAAAGCAGTGGAAACATGCTACTCTCTGCCACCAAAGAAAACAAAGACAACTCCTTCAGCAGGAAAGGTCATGGCATCAGTGTTCTGGGATGCAAAAGGGATTCTGTCTGTAGATTATCTCCCCGCTGGGCAAACAAATACTTGAGAATACTATACTAACCTTCTGGACAAGTTTCAACAAAAGATACGCGAAAAAAGGCCAGGTTTTGCAAGGAAGAAAGTCATCTTCCCTCAAAACAATGGGTGCCCACACACATGTGCCATCGCCATGGAAAAATTACACGAACTAAGGTATGAATTTTGGCCACACCCACCATATTCACCTGATACGGCTCTGTCAGACTTTGATCCCTTCCCAAAACTGAAACTTTTTCTTGGTGGACGAAGATTCACTTCAAACGTAGAACTGATATCCGGAGTTGACAACTATTTTGCAGGCCTGGAGGAAACTAACTTTGAGGTGGTATCAAGGCACTGGAACATCATTGAACCAAGTGCATTCATCTACAAGGAGACTACACTGAAAAATAAAAAAAGTTTCAGTGATGTTTCTATTCCGTTCCGAGAACTTTTCAAACCACCCTCGTATCCAAGAAAATGGCGGTCGGCAATCTGCAGCAGAACTATTAATCATGCTCACTTTGCCCACGGTGATTAAAACTGTTCTTTATAAGCAAACTCAAGACAGAAAAAATTAAGTTTCAGTGCTAAAAGTAAACTGTAAAATCTTCTTTTTGATATAAGAGCTGACATGATGAGCAGTCCTGGTTGAAACTCGTTTGAAGGTTATATGTGACAAAGGCAGATTCCAGACAAAAAAAAGAATGATAAGAAAAAAATAAAGAAGTCAATACGATAATGAAAATGATGGAACAGAAGGTTAAAAATAAAAAAAATTATATTTCGTTTCCACCATGTCGTATGAAGTTTGCCTCCTGTAAGCCGATCTCTTGTGATGGTAATAACTGAATACGGGTAGCCAAATCATGTCTTATGCAAAAGAATCCAGCAGTCTTTGGCTAGTGGATTGTATGAAATGTGAGTTAATTCATTGCCATACTTTTGTTTGTGTTGCTTAGGGTGTGTTTATTATGTGAGACGAAATACGAAACCATCTAAAATTCCATAGCTTACAAAAATGATAAAAAAATCTTGTAAACAGAAAAGGGAAATTTATATTATAGCTAGAAGGAGTGATGATTCAGAAACAGTCACTACTGCACTGTATTAAGAAAAGTTGTTAAGAAGTCCAGAAGTGTGTGCACTGTGTCTGAGATTAGCACCACTGATAATGCAATTAAAATAATTTGGAATATTGTTAAAAGGGAAACAGGGCAACTGAGAGCACAGAACGATTGTATTTCTATCAGACTCAATGAAAAGTTTGTTAACAAAAAGAAGTGGAAAATATTTTAATAATAATATTGTAAGTGCTGTTTAAGACTTTCCGAATGTAGTAACTGCTTCACTGGTTCACAGGCTTTGTGTCGGATAATGTTGTGGAAACTGCACAATATTTCAACAAGACAGCTGCTCATCATCTTCAGGTGCTCACTGACGTGTTGCTGGAATGGCTCATGTTCTTGTCCTCATCTACCATGTTTCTCACTGCACTCTGTCCCAGTCTTCACCTCTATTCTTCACTCATTCCTTCATTCCAACAATAATCTCTCAGTCTTCTTCTAGAACTCTTGTCATTTCACAAGCCTGTCTCTGTATCCTCCAAACTCACATTCTTTTAATGTACCCATACCATCTCAATTTTGTCTTTTCTATGGTCACTTGCATGGGTTTCACTTTCACTTTTTCTCTGCATGGGTTTCACTTTCACTTTTTCTCTCATCGTCTCATTCCTTACTCTATCCATTCTAAGAAGTCCTATTTTGATTTTTTGAAATTTCTTCTAACAAGTTTGTGTCTTACTCACCTGCCTTTTCTACAGTACCAATATTTCTGATGCCTACATGTGTACCAGAGAATAATATATTTGGTGTAACATTTACTTACTTTTTGGCAATACATCCTTGTTTCATACCAGGCTTCTTATACTCCACAGGAGTCCCATGTAACTGCCTTCCCCTTTCACTAATCCCCTTATCGTTCCTCCCACTGTCTTCTAGTACACTTCCCAGGTACATGAAACTTTCCACTTTTTTAGTACTTGCCCACTAATACGTCTATCCATTGCTACTCTCATTTTATTGCTCATCGTCACTATCACTTCACACTTCTCTGCGTTAAATTTTAATCCTTACTGTCTCACCTCTTTCTCCTGTGGATTTATCCATTCTTGTGCCTCTCCTGCTCCACTGTGCTACACTATTGAATCATACGCAAAGAGTACTGCTCTCATATTTTCATCTCCTATTCGCACTGTCATTCCTGCCTTTCTCTCTTTCATAATGGTGATGGAAAGTAGCAGGGATGTTGCAGCCACTTACATCAGCCCATTTTTCTGTCAATCAGCCTTCCATTACCCTTTTTCTGTCGGGTTTCCCAGATCTTGCTTCTTCTCATACTATCATACGTCTTCTCAATGTCCAGGAAAACCTTATTAAACTCTTACCACATTCATGATGTTTCTCTAGGAGATGCCTTTTATTAAGTATCAGATCCATTTTCCAGTCTTCGGGAGTCCTTTCTTTCCATACTATTCTCATGACCCTATAGAGCCAATGCACTCCAGCAATGCCAGCTGCCCTCACCATCTCCACATTTGCTTCATCAAATCCAGGCACTTTTCCTCTTTTCATGGTCTCTAGCATTTCCTATATTTCAGTCCTGGTTAGGTCCAGAGTGGCATCCTTTACATTCCCAGGCTCCTCAATTTTCTCTCCCATATTTCCATTGGGATTTACTAACTTTTAAAAATGTTTCTTCCCCATCTCCTTGATTTCCTGTACATTCTTAACTTCTTTTCCTTCTTTACTGATCATCCTGATATTTTTCATCACGATTCTCCTGTTTGCATAACCATTCCTTAGAGGACTTTTTTACTTCCCTCACTGTCATCTTCTATCATTTTTAAGCACTTCCCCATTAATTTTTCTCTTCTCACCTACCATCATGCTCTTAACCACTTTCTTCTTCTCAGTGTATTACTTCCTTCCTTCCTCTGTTCTCTCCTGAAAGCATACAAGGAATGCTCCTTTTTCTTTGCAGCTTCCTCCCTTATTGTATTATTCCACAAGTGTGCTTCTTTTCCACTTTCAAGTGGAGCTGTTGGATTATTTCAACAACCAAAGCAACAACATCATACAAATTTCCCTTTAGTTATGAATTATTTTATTATGTTTGGTGCAGTCTAATTGGATCTCAACTAAATAGCACATTCTTAATACTCAGGAAGGTTTAAAAGTTCGTTCACTGTGTTTATATTTTTGAATGGAAAAAAAAATCGTTTTTCTTACTATATGGCACTTTATCTAATCAATAAGTCTATTTTGTTAAACCTTCTTTGGTGTAATTCACATTACTTTATAGTATACATTTCTGACTCTGCATTTTCTTAAATGATCAATTTGATGTTTGCCTTAACAAACTCTCTTACTTTTCTGTCCCTTCAGCATCAGTTACATCACATCATAGCATATTTTCTCAGTTTGCACTGAAGACTGTCAGTTTCATTTGAACAGTTGGGTTAGCTGATGTCACGACACTTCCTAATCATTATACTAGATGGCTATAGCATTACCATGCTAGTTTAGTAGCTTATCTATTTACTTCCTTTCTCCATGTGCACCTTTCCTTGTCCTGCTCTTGCTTGTGGGTTTGCCTCTGTTCTATTCAGTCCTGCAGCACATGGGGTCACAACATGTGACTTAAGTTTCGACCAATTATTCTGTGTTATGTCTTTCTCGATTACCCAGTCGCCACTGCTCTGTGACATTTCTTATATTTTTCACCACTACTAACCTAACTGCAAGTAGTATTTAAGGTAAGAAAGTTCTTATTAGTATCCACTGGCTTATGCTCATAAGCATTTGTGAAAAATTTTTCCTTAACGTTACCTTTATCTTGTTTTCAGTAATATTACACCTGATGATGGGCACCTTTTAGCCCGAAATTGTTTGTGATATTTACTCATATAAATGAACAAAATGTAATCTTGTTGGCATTTCACTAACAACCAACACCTCTTGGTTCTCAGGATCTGGATATATGAAACTGGCACAACAGAGGCTCACACTGTCATGTCAAATGTAGAGTCTGTGGAATAGCATGTTCCATTATTAACCACTATGCAAGTGAAAGATGTTTTGGGAAACTGCAAACGTTCTTTAGGTAGTTTTTAAGTGTGAAACATTACAGTGTGTGCACTCTGGCTTGCCATATATGTAGATGGATGCAAAACAAGTCTCCTCAGGACATCGACAAGGTGTGATGGTGAGTGTGCGTTCCCAACCTGCTAGGAAGGCCCGCTTTTGCTTTGACGTTCTGGCTTGGTGGTGCCTCGGAAGTTACAGAGGAAAAGGCCTGGGCGATAATGTCAATGACACAATAGCTGGAGATGATAAAGAACTGTCATTCTGAAATGTCAAATCAGTACAGCAATACATGTTATGATCTATTTGTGAGCTACTATTTGTTTGAGATCTGAATCACTTGCAATTGTAAATGAAATTGCATAGAGGAAACATTGTAATTATAACACAGAAGAGTTATTGCAAAACTGATTACATCATTTTAGTAGCTTGAATAGATCAGAGCTTTCAGCATTTGCCCATTGCAGAAGGTGAAGAAATCTCAACTCATGATCTAATGGCACTGCATAGCAGATCCAATTTACCAAATAATTTCAAGAATGGTGATTGAAAAGTATTGGTAACATACAAATTGTCACACATATCAACTAGGTGACAGATTGTGCATGGTGACAGATTGTGCATGGAGTGGAACACATCATAATCCGCTACAATTCAACACATCATATATCATCGTTTGAAGACTAGGGTAGCTGTCTGTTTTAACTTGTGAGCAACTTTCAACATGTAAAAAAAAAAATGTGTAACAAAAGCAAGATGTCAGATTATCATTCTCAGTACACGAACATTAAGCTTCATAAACAGGAATAAAAACTTTGTGCTGAGCAGTAACATGCACAGACTCATAATATTGAGGGGGGGGGGAACAAATTGAGATACAGAAGACAGGGGAGTCTTTTACTTTCAGATGAGAATGATGAGCTCATTAGAGTTGGAGCACAAGCTCAGAAGGGGAAAAGATATAGAAGGTAATTGGACTTCTTATTTTCAAAGGAACCATGCCAGCATTTGCCTTATGTGATTTCGGGAAACCACAGTAAACCCAAGTCTGGATGGCTGGGTTAGGATCTGAACTGTGTCCTCCTGAATGCGAGTCTAGTGTCTGTACAAGTTTACCTTAGTAAAGATTTTTAAAAAATTCAGCATACTTCTGAAGAGTGCAGACACAACTCAGAAGGAAATTGAACAGGTCTACAATTGCTCCACAGCAAAAAATGGAAGACTTAATCTTTGAAATGTTCATGTTGTGCAAGTGTAAATCGACACAAATGACCTACAATCACCACAGATTGATAGCTACACACTAACTGAAATACACTTTGTAAAATTCCATGGGATCCAGCTGAATAATTCATTAAAATGTAGTCAACACGAACATAAAGTAATCAAGAAGCTCAGTTCAAGATGTTATGCTCTTCAAAGCCTCTCTCATTCACTTGAACTAAAGACAAAACTGATAGACTGTTTTATAAATTTTCGTTCTGTGGTTTTATGGAATTTGGAATTATCTTCTGGAGCTGTCGACAAAATGTGAAGAAAGCATTTATTCAGCAGAAGTGAGCAGTGAGAGTATTTCATAATGGAAATAACTGCACATCTTTCAAAGGCCTCTAGAGATCTTGGGAAGAAGATTTGGGTTTAATGTACAGCACCATCATGATGAGCTCATTAGCGTGGGAGCAGAAGCTCAGAAGGTAGAAAGATATAGAAGGTAATTGGACTTCTTATTTTCAAAGGAACCATGCCAGCATTTGCCTTATGTGATTTCAGGAAACCACAGTAAACCCAAGTCTGGATGGCTGGGTTAGGATCTGAACTGTGTCCTCCTGAATGTGAGTCTAGTGTCTGGACAAGTTTACCTTAGTAAAGATTTTTAAAAAAAATTCTTGTACACAGTTCCCAGCATGTTTACTTGTAAATGGTTTTTGTTGTGATAATGAAAGTCAGCTTCAGATGAACTGTGATTTGCACACTCACAAGACAATTATTAGACTTTGCCTTCTTGTCTATGGTTGACTGGAGGTAGGTAGGTACTATGATGCAAAATTATTCATCAAACCCCCAAAACACATAAAGCAATAAATTGGGAATCTTTAACCAATTAGAAAATAAATTAAAATCATATATCGTTAGCCACTGTTTCTTCGTTATCTGGCTTACTTAGATTCAAGGATTGAAAATTCCTGTTAGCTACACAATAAATAGTTGTGTTCACTGTACAGCTGCATGACATGCAGTAGTATAACACAAACTAATCTTCATGGTTACGAGTGTTGATAGTTATTTTCTTTGAAAAATTTCAATATATTAATGCAAATATTATTAATATGGTATAAACAGTAGATATGCACAAAACTGAGGAAGCAGCAGCTTCTTTTTTCTTTTCTTTTCTTTTTTCTCCTCCTCCACCCCCCCCCCCCTCCCACCCCCTTAAGTAGTAGTAGCTTTCATTTTAATTTACTAAGTTAAAAACAATATTAACTATTAATGAGACTTACATGTCTTGCAGTTCAACTGTTTGCACACCAGTATCCTTTAATTTACATTTGTTGCCCTCAGCAACTGATTTCCCATTGTTCTGCTTTATAATGGGGACTTCTTGGATATTTTCAGTGTCACATGTTAATGCAGAAAGCCTGTTTTTCACTCTGTGGGGAAAGATGCACAGAAAATAATAACTATTAAAGGTATAGTGATTTATCCACTATTATGCACACTATCTATTCATATTATAAAAAGTACTTGCGTAATACAGGAGGAACTGTGGCTAAACATAAAGGAGCATTAACCTGAGCTTTAGATGGAACATTCTACCTTTATGACCAAGACAGTTGGACTGTCTACTGTTATAACAGCTATTTCATTCAGTGAACAGAAATATGCTTTATTTAGTTCCATTAATTGATTAGGCATATAAAATTCTATTGTAATACATAATTCCAGTTCTTGGCACTCTCAGTTGCATATGTTCACATAATCATAACAGCCTTTTATGCAGCTAACAGTGAATAATTGAAGTTTAGTAATTACATTGTTATCTACTTTCTTTGCTGCAGATAGGTCGTATATCTTATGTTCTTTACTTATTTGTATTCCTACAGACATTTACTTTTCACAGCTTTTCGTTTATTATCTTCAAATCATGTTCCCTGTGTAAATGATCTTGTTTTAGGTAATTTTTTTATCATCTACCTAAGTTGAACCAAAATTTCTCTTTTTTTCCTTTACCGCTGGACAATCTGTTCGATTTATGCTTTCGTTGCCCCTTATAGAAATTGTCTTATCACTTCGTTGGTTCTACCCCACCACAGTAGCAGACAGTGGCAATATTTTCCAAGTAAAAAAAGCCATTCACAAGAATTAAATTAATTTTTGTAAAACTGAGCACTGGAATGAAGTTCCAAATCCTTCTAATAACAGCTGTCATTGGTCCTGAATGAACAGTTGAGCTCTACTCACACTATTAGAAACTGATATCATGATGAAGGCCTGCAGTGATGAGCAGTCCTTGTCCAAGTATACCAACAGTCTTACTGTGGCCTTCAAAGACTGAAATTACCCACCCAACCTTGGACAGTAATAGATGTCCCCTGCCTTGTCTCTCCAGTCTACCACCTCCCACATACCCACCATCTGGCCACAAAAGTGCACTCCCCTTATGATTCAGTACCACCCAGGACTCGAGCAACTGAATCACTTTCTACACCAGAGTTTCTACTACCTTTGATTGTGTCCTGCAATGGGAAATATCATACCCACTATCCTTCCCACCCCTCCCACAGTGGTATTCCACCACCCACGAAAACTATGCAGTATTCTTGTCCATCCCTACTCCAACATCTTGCCTCAAGCCTGATATCCCTGAAATAGACCCAGATGCATCCTCCTAGGAACAGCTACTCCAGAAGTGGTCACAGGCATCTCCCATCCCATCATTGGTGGGGCTACCTGTGAAAGCAGCCATGTGACATACAAACTAAGCTGGAAACACTGTGCTGCTTTCTACATGAGCTTGACAACCATCCAGCTGTCTGTCTGCATGAATGGTCAGTGACAAACTGTAGCCAAGAGATGGACGGACCATTCATTAGCTGAACATACTGCCCAACACAGTGTACTTCACTTCAATGACTGCTTTACAGCCTGTGCCATCTGGATCCTTCCTAACACAACCAGTTTTTTTGTCTGCACAGATGGGACTCTCTCTGCAATATATCCCATGTTCCAGTAACACCTTCAACCTCAACCTTCACTAGTCCCTGTACTCCACTTAGCTATCCCCTTCCCTGACTGCATTTCAGCACAATGCAGCCTTCTATTTCACCAATGCACTCAGTCCTTTTCCCCTTCTCAACTTCTCTTCTTTTCTGTCCCCTCCTCCCCTACCTCCAAACTGCACCTAGCAGCCCTACCCTATCCCCACTACATTCCTGCCAACTCCCTCAAGCAGCACTACACATCCCCACACCCAATCTCGCTATCCCCCTCTCCCTGCGCCAAACCTTCTCCTTACCCCCACCACCAAATTGCTGCTCCCATCAAGCACAGTTATGACTAAGTCCAGAGACAGGGCCGTATGTGTGAGTTGTGTTTGTGTCAATGTGTATCTGTTTTCTGCTTCAGAAGGAAGCCATTTCACAAAAAGCTAGAATGTATAGCTGTCTTTTCCTTGTTCGTTACCCATCGAGTGGTTATTTTTGGGATATTGTCTGGACGTTCACAGTCATAAATTCTTAAAAATTGGTAAAATGGCTGATAAATATTTAATTTCTTATATTTCAATGTGATTACATTATGTTCTAATATGTTATCTTCTAATATATTCACACATTTGTGTTCCTTTTTGTTTTTTTTTGTTTCTTGTGGAGTTATCAGATTTGTTACCACACAATACTGTCTTTTGGACTTGTCGCATATCACTGCAGGGCTGTTCATCACATTGTATTCCTCCAAATGCCAGTAGTCACAACAAGATGACAGCAAGCACTGTCAGGAACCTCAACGCACTTTATTGTAATTCAAAAAATGAAACATTAAGCACTGCAATCAAACTATGTAACACATGTAAAGCAATTGTTAGTTGCTGTCTGGCTGGTGAATGATCTGTTTTCCTAACTGTCATAAAGTATGATTCATGGTGCTATTACGTTAATACTGACAAATAAAGAACAAACATCCAAAGTTCAATAAACAAACAATATGAGAAGTTACCAAAAGGAAATATTGTGAAATTGAGTGTTTGCTTTAAAGTGAATTGTATTTGTTTGCAATCCAAAACTGGGACTAATTTGCAGTTGCTCAAAAAGACAGAGGGGATGAGAACTAAGAATTATACAAGGAATTAAAATAAATCACTGCAACCAGAAATTACCATTTAAGTCATTGTTATAAATGTGAGCAGCAAATGTTTGACTGTAAAATTACAGAATAAGCTCATGAAAGAATTAGTCTTTCCATTGTGTCTTCCACCTTCTATATTGTACGGTTAATCTCAATCAGCAAATGAAAAAATAAATTAAAATGAAAGTTCCTGGTAGATAAAAACTGTGTGCATGAACCGTGACTCAAACTCTGGACTTTTGCCTTTCGCTGGCGAGTGCTCTACCGACAGAGTTACCCAAGGACGACTCACAACCTGTCCTCACTGTGTCAATTTTGCCAGTACCTTGTCTCCTACCTTCCAAACTTCACAAAAGCTCTCCTGCGAACCTTGCAGAACTAACACTCATGGAACTTTAGGATATTGTGGAGACATGGCTTAGCCACAGCCTGGAGGATGTTTCCAGAATGAAATTTTCACTCTGCAGTGGAGTGTGTGCTGATATGAAACTTCCTGGCAGATTAAAACTGTGTGCCAAAAAAAGACTCGAACTCGGGACCTTTGCCTTTTGTGGGCAAGTGCACGGCGAAGATCCTCAGCTCGAGTCTCGGTATGGCACACAGTTTTAATCTGCCAGGAAGGTTCATACCAGTGCACACACTGTTGCAGAGTGAAAATTTCATTCTGAAAAAATAAATTATTTTTACCAAACATTCTTAATCAGTTTACTGTAAAAGAATTATCCTTGTTATCTCATTTTCTGTGTTCCCTATCAATGAAGTCCAAGACAAAAATTAATAAGAATGTACAATTCAAAATTCAATATGAAGAGACTCAACAACCTATTTTCTTTTGCAGAGCCCAATTACAAAAAATTGAAGATGCAGTCATAATGTTAAAAAGGATTTAAAATAAAGGTAATTTGTTAGCTAAGAGTAAATAAAAGACAATACGCTAAGAAAAGAGAAGTAAACCAAGCTGATAGAGTACTGGAGGAAGATCGAAATATACTATTTTCAGAGATGTAGAGGAAAATCTCTTATCTGTCGAAATTTTGTTTCACTGTACATGTTCAGATTAATTATCCTATTTCCTCACAGTGAATGTAGAGTTTGTTCATTTATATTTATTTTCATTAACCAAAATCTGCAGGTTCTATGACTGTGAACACACTGGACTTCATAGATGTGGGGTAACGAAAACACGAAAACATGCAGTATCTCAACTGCAGCAAATTTATTAAGAATGCTGGATAAAATAAAATTCTTTTTTGTTTCATTCATGGGTTCATATTAATAAATGTGGCATAATTTGCACAAGAACAAATAAAATGGTGATATCTGGCTGTAGTGTTCTTTCCCTCTGAGTGGCTGCAAATTAATTTGAGCTTTCATTCCCTGGGGTTCAGAGTGGAATTATGTATTCTGGTGGCAAATATTCAACAAGCTCTTATGTAACATAAAGCTAGAAATTGGGAATCTGTGCCAGTTCAAAAGAAAATTAAAAACATAAACTATCTGAATATCTAGATTCATGAAGCGAAAAGTTTTGTTATTTACATGCCTTCACGGAAAGCTGTACCACAGGTAGTAATGTATAAGGAGCCATCAAAAAGTTTTCATTTGAAGGCCTTACAATCCAGAATCACTATGCCAAACAGGCAAAATCACTGAGAGCATTAAGGCTTTCATCCCACCAACCCAACCATTTGGTAAAACACTGTGTCCTGCTGCATGAAGTAGTCCGTAACTGCCTGCTGCAATTCCTCATCTGACAGGAATTGTCAACTAATTGAGGCATTCTTTTAATGGACTTACGGCTTGATTATTGCAAGGGGAGAGTCTTGTCAACATAGATTTGCCAATGGTCTTTTGTGCATGTCCCTAGTTTGCTCCTTTCAAGCAGTCTAGGGTATCACTGACAGTGGATAGACATCTTTCTTCTTGAAACTTCCTGGCAAATTAAAACTGTGTGCCGGACCGAGACTCGAACTCGGGTCCCCAGTTCCAGTCTCGGTCTACCACATAGTTTTAATTTGCCAGGAAGTTTCATATCAGCGCACACTCTGCTGCAGAGAGAAAATCTCATTCTGGATCTTTCTTCTTGATTTTGTTCAGTCATTGTAGCTGATGCAAAAACACCATGGTCTGTCCTTTTTTCTTCACAAGGTCCACAGAAGAGGACCAAGTACTCCCTGAAGGTTCAAGGATGTCATCTTGTAGCAACTTCTCCACCTTCTCTGGGATTAGCTGCTGTTCAGCTGGCAATACTCTATATGCGCAGTGGCTGCTAATTGGTGGGTAATACCAGTGTTGATGTGGTGTTTTTTCATGGACCACTTGGTCTGTCTCTTCTTCACTACAGATTTGATAGCATCCAAAAACTAATGCAGTACAGCAATCATTCACTGAAAGCTGTCCTTGCTGAACTGGTTTGGCAGCTCCTGTATACTTAGTTATATGGATGAGTTGTGGCTCATGATAATTAGTGATCCAAAGTTCTCCTTGACCACCTACAAAGGTTATGATCATCACTAGCATATAGATTTCTTTTGTGAACCTGAATAGCTTTATGCAATCAACAACAGCTTCACATTTTAACTGGGCACCTCGATTGACGACTGCAACTTGCCTTGTTGATGACAACGGGATAACATCCCAGATAACAAACTACTGTACAGAGCAATCTTTGTTACATGTGCTTGTTGGAATAGCTTCTTTAAACTGTGGCTCCCATCTTATATGGTCTATGACTGTTAGTAATACCGACAAAAAGTCCCACCTAAGAGTATCATTATGATTACATTCTGTTCAAACCATAAATTCAAAGGGCTATGTTCTGTCATTGATTGTTACCCTTGCAATACATGTTTCTGTTGATTGAAGTATTTTCTATTTGTGACTTTCAACACAACTGCTTTCATATCACAGTACACTGTCTTCTTCTTTAGTTGACAATTGTAAGTATCTGACATTACAGAAAAGGAATCCTCTGAGTTGACTAGTTGCCAAACAGGTTGGTCATTCATAATGTCGTCAATGAAATTTCCTGACATTGCGCTGACAGTTGTCCAAAGAGGATTTGCATCTGGGCAGCCACACCTCCAGAGACAGGGAAGTTGCTTGGTTCCCCTGAAGTTCCTCGTACTTCTGTACGGTGATGGTGAATGGCTACTGGGTGTTGGGGAGTAATCTCATCCTGGGTACACTATAATTACCTCCAGCTGACTGGCTTTAATAGAACTGTTGTGATGGTTGAAGTCTGGTGGCACAATAGTCATTGAAAATTCCCTTCTTTCTCTACAGTAGTTACAATGTGGGCAGAGCATCCACAGTGGGATCACACTGGTGTTACAAATGCTTGTTCTTCCATAGGGCTTTATTCTGGTGCAGGAGTTAGTCAGGTACTGGGTTGTCATTTGATGGCTGCAGCATAAGTTCAAGTTGGCTGAGTCCATTCTCCCTGGCACAATAGGTTGGTCATGAAGATTGTTGCTAAGGTTCGATATACCTCTTCTTCAACATTCTCTATTACTTTCTGACATAGAGGGCTAACACTCATGACTGCTATCTCTTGCTTACTCAGTCTGACAGCTCTCATTGCCATGAAATCCTGCATCTCTTCTCTCATTACCTGATGTATGAGAGAGGTGATGTTGCAGGTCTTCCACAACTGCCATAGGGACTACATTTACGAGTAGTCATATTTCCATGATCTGATTCTTTTATGTCAAATTTTCTTGATGTGATGGCACCACTTGACATATTCCTTGGTTGTTGTGACATCCTTTACTAGAAGAGCTTGGTACATGTATTCTGCAACTTCTGTCATATTTGGATTCACAATGTCACCTAAATCTTTTCAGCCATTTCATTAGATACTGACCAACATCTCTAAAGAACACTGACAGACACCTAACGTGAAGCTGATTCACTGCTGTTCTGAAATCCATGAGTCTCCTGAATAAAAGGACCATCGGAATGATACACCACTTGTATTCTGAAACCTGTCCACATAGGTGAAGGCTTTTATGTTTACCTAATTGGAGCCAAGGTGATGTAGATGTTTCAAATTACACAGCATCATCACCAAACAATGTTACATTGCAACTGCACTCAATTCCAAACCCAAAAGTAAGGTTGTCAATGAAATATGACACTACCGAAAACACATTTATTACGAACAACAACATACAGCCAGATGGAAGTGAACTCCTGGATGTAGAGTGCAGTTACTTATACCAACATTGAATATTTTAGATGGTTGGTATTTATACAAACATAGAAAATTCCAGAATATGCAAACATTACAAACATAAGATATTTCAAGAATCTTCCAGAACTGATACGTAATAAATAACAAATAATTGCTGGTGACCACGTTTAAACTGGTGAACAAGAGCACCTCAGTCAGCAGCTCTAACCACTATGGCACGCTGCACACACCACAGTTTGTGGTAATGTTATTAACAATATCCTGTAGAACATAAGCAATATAATGCTTTTCATTTAATATAATGTTGTTTACCAAGAACCAATGGAAGAATCAGTTAACAACAACATCACATAACATAAGTGCTATGCAATACTTGATGTCTACACATTTTTAGCATGATAATATGATCTGTATGTGCAAACACAGTAATTTTACCCTGATAATGCTTAGCTATAATAGCCTAGAAATTATTGTCATGTGTCACTAAGGAAGAACTTTATATTTTAAGTTCCATGGAGATTTACATACAATCAAATATTGCATTTCAGTACAAAAATGGTTGCTTAACAATGTTCCAGAAACTTCTCATGGCAACTGATTAGTATGCACCTGCACAGTCGTGTATGAAACTTAATCCAGGTCACTGTCTATCTGCACTATACAAGAACACATGTTACTCGTTTTTTTATGGTTGGAGGGAATGAAAAATCTGAAAAGTTCTACAACCTACAGTAAAAATAAAGACCAAAACTGACTAAGCAAATGGAATGATTGAGAAGATATATTAATAGAAGACACAATGCTAGTGATGAACAGAAGAGTCAAAAACCAGTTTGTGCAACATGATACAGTGAAACAGTAGATCAGCCAGTGAATCCATGCCAAGAGGCAGGTCGGTTTTGTTAAAATTGCTGTGGAATTCACTCAAAGCTGTAGCCCTACATATAATATCAACCATGGTAAACTTGGCTATAGCACAGTGTGTAACAGGCAGGTGCCAAGATTACTATCTGATGACCACAAGTGTGCATGGAAGACAGTGATTCTGGAGTAGAAGTCTGGATGCACAGTTATCAAACACAGAGTAAGAGGGATTGATGCAGTGGAAGCATGCATTGTGTCCCAGGCACCCACTGAGAAAGCCAATCTGACAATCTCTTCGAATGCTGAAGGCCATATAATGTTTCACGTTTAGAAGGGCGTAACTGTGGCTAGTTCTAACTATAGTGTCTTGTTGTCATGGCACTCAAAGCCAGACGTCTGATTGAATCACTAGGGACTTCTGCTATAATGTATACACGCCCTCATACTGAGCATACTGAGGATACATTACACCATCTGAAATTTGACTTTTGAAATATCCACTATGCAGCAGATTTGGCACAATCAGATTTTCACTCCTCTTGGCTTCTGAAAGAACATTTGAGGAGTCAAAAGTTTGCAGATGACAACGAGGCTATGAGGACGGTGCAAAGATAATTCTATCCCAAACAAATGAGATTTTTTCTGCCATGAGGACACGTGAAAACCTGTGAACAGATGGACCAAGTGTGTAGTAAGGCAGGTTAACTATGTAGTAAGGCAGGAATCATTTCTATATATTCATTAAAAACATTATAATAAAATGCCTGGTATTTCATGGCATGCCCTTGCATTTTAGGCAATGTAGTATGTCTATATTTGCATGTTTATGACGATTACTGGGCTGATTGATACATAAAATGTTTATCAGTTTTTTTGACATCTTTCACATATTCATTGTACTTATTCTGTTTTATTTCATTTACTTATATGTGGTTATTGAAACACTATTAACATTCTTCTTCTGACAAAAGTGGTATTGCCATCACACAACTGTTTCATTCTGAAAATTCTTTTGAAAGTCCTACCTTTCAGTGAAACTGTTTGCTTTATGGCAGGTGTTGGTCTCCAAGCATTTTAATTTCCATTTGTTCATCCAAGTGCTTATAAATCAAATTACTTATAATTCATTTCACTCACAGTAAATTGTATTGTTATGTACTTGTATTGTGTAACACACTGAAATCTCATATGGCATGAAGAAATAAAGCTTTAAAGAAAAACAGCAGTCAGCAGCAGTAAGAAGGCGTTGAGCTGTACTCATTTGCCAATGTTCATTGCCAACTGTGCAACATACTATTAACTAGTGTTGACTGCATTGTTGTCTGCTTTGTCACTGAACTGTGCTGCTTCTATTTGTGTTTTGTTGCACTGTTTCATTTGTGTTCCATTGCATAACATGTCAGTATGAACAGTGATCTCAATTTCAATACCCCAAAGTAATTATGCCCTCCACCTTTTCCCGCAACAAACAGTGTTCCCTCCCTGCTCCTCCCACTCAACAGATGTCAAGTTACAGTCTGCAAATAGTAATAATATGACATGGGAAATGTTTTGGTTTGTGAGAAATTGATTTTACTCTATTGTCCTTAACACCTTTAAAATGAAATTAAAATTACAATAGTTTTATATCAATTATTAAAAACCTTTAAGGAACTGTCTTTCCAAAAAAGATGTGGATTAAAGAGATTTAAATAGAAGTGGGAGTGAACAGGATTAAAAAAACAGCTATTCCAACTGATACGCCACCAGGAACATATGAGATGGCAGCACAGTCATGGGCAGAGCTACCATTTATATGTCATTTCCACTAAGTGTATACACCATATAAAGCTTAATGAAGCCACATCTCCAAATTTCTCTGTTCCCACCTGCCCCTCAAGGTTGTGAACCAACGTGGCTTGCACAGATGGACAGACAACTCCCGTACAGATAACAAAGGCTTTTAAGAGTGAATCTTTATTGACTAGTGTATACAACCTTTTTGGGGATAACAATAATTTGCTACTCCCTTCTAGAACTGCATCTGACTGACACACACACACAACAAAATTCATGGCCAGCCACCCAATTTCATTACCTTTTGATTACTTTCATAACCACCTGTTCATATTCATTACTTTTTCATGACTCTCATGAACTAAAGACACCCTGACAAACCAGTCCCAGTTACAAGCTGTAACAAATGTTTTCCTTAAAATTGTTGACCCCCTGAATGCAGAAGTATAACACTCATAATTCTGTGTTGATTTGTTACACTGTCTGTTGCTAGGAACATTTCCAGCAACATTAGATCTGTGCTGGATAAGTGTTATATTTCAGTGCCCAGTTTGATATTCTATGCACCAGTGATGAGACATCTTAAACGCTAAAGAAAAATATTGTATGGGACCATATAAAAAGGGTGAACAATATACAGCTATGAAACTCATGTTAGAGATTGTAAGCCTTTGCAGTGTACTTCTGAGACCAACCATGTACAAGTTCAGCTAGAAAAACTTCTTGTGGCAGTTATGTAAGCCTATATGTATATTACCACAGCCTACAAGACAAGTATACGATCACACAATATGTAACATCTGTAACAAAGCTGGTGGATTCTTCCCAGTCATAATGTTTTTTTCTTCCTCCAGAAATTATTATTATTCCACTTTGTTATATCTTCGATAATGTTATTTTTATAAGCCATGTGCACAATACCTAAAATTCAACACATTGACCCAGAGCTCATCGACATAACTTTATTATCTATTATGTTCCTTTGGTTATCATAAGTTAATGAGCTAACTAGTTTGTCTAAGGACTGTGCTAACTACAGAGTATCAGTAATTTTGGATTTCACTGTCATTGTTCATTTATGAACATATTCCTGATTAGACTTCTTGATAAAGTATATAAAAAAAGGAAAATAGGGGACATATGTCTACAACAAATGACCAAAATATGTTAGCAACTCTTGATTCTGGAGTGATTAAGATCCTTAGTTAAGCATTGTTACTGAAATAGAATCCATATTTAGGCAAACTAACCAGTATAATCCCATAGAAATCATTGTTGTATCTAAAAGTCATTTTTAAAACCAATCTCCCTCTTCATTTGCTTATAAATGTAAATCTTTAATTGTAATTTGTGGAAATCTAGTAAACAACAATAGCTAAGGTCATGCCTATTATTATTGTAAATCTATATAACCAGCTTGTTGGAAGCCACTTTAAGTCAGTCTGTGGTGAATTTGAAAGGAGCAAGACCTATGTCCACCAATACAGGGAAAGATACTGCAGACAATGTAGTATAAATTAAAATTTATCTAGTTTTATTTTCCATTAGTTGATTCAATAATTCAGTGACCATTTTAAATGATTAACTGGATAGTGAATGTGTAATTAGTGTCATGGACTGTGTCAGACTTTAATAATGCTAACTGTGAAAATAGGGTGAACTGTGTTATTTCCTAATGATGATTACTGTGCACATCGTTTTTGGATTGATCTGACTGGATGATGTCAAGAAAGGTTATTTGACAAATTTATACAGTGACTGTGTTAAGTTTGGTTTTGTCAACTGGGGGGGGGGGGGGGGGGGGCAAACAGTGAGGTCCTGGTCCCGTGATCTACAATGGCAGAAATCAAGGGAGGAACAACACAAACAGCACAGTCCAGTCAATGAGGAGGGATTATGGGCAAACAAAGAGGAAAAAGGGATGTCAGGTCAATAGAAAGAGGAAAGAATAGGAAAGGGGTGGGTGGAAGTGGGAAAAACAGGGGCACCCAATGGGAGAAACAGGGACACCCCAGAAACGGAATGGGCGGTGGGTCACCAGCACCACCACTGACCTGTCCTGACACCTACACCATACCATTATCACAATACAATGAGGCAACACAAGGGGAAAAAGACAGAAGGAAATGGGAAACAAAACTGCATAACAGACCAGACAGAATGAACAGAAAAGCCAGGGTGAACTTGGCCAGTGTGGAGGCAAGGTCAGGAACTCTACAACCAACACCTACACTATCTGAGGGACTTAAATTCCAGAGGAAAATCCAAGGCCTTAAATCTGAGAGGACATACCACTTTTGTGAAGAACCGAGGACAGATGTCACACCGATGCCTCTTTTTTAGTCTTCTTCTTGTTTCTTGTTTATCCCGGCATCTTGAGATCTCTTGTGAAGAGACACGATATAACATGTTCAGCAGTAGTGTGGCACAATCAATGAAGCTACACAAAAGTTAATAATTTATCTTCTGAAACTGCCAGTTTATTGGCATTTCTGGAAATAATATCACTCTCATACTCTCATGCGGTCAGCAAATTTTGTGTAACAGTTTGTATGTGTAATGGGACTTATTGCGTCACAAATTGTTCTAATGAATTAACTAATCTGCATTGCAGTGTTGCTAACCAATGTGATCAACAAGGTGATATGTGTCTTAATTAAAACAGAACCTTGATAATTTGAATAAACTTTTGGTCCATTTTTGTCAAAATCAGCACTTGTCTCAAAATTAAGTTTTAACTTTGTGCATTAAGTCCAAGCGTGTTTGCAACTATTGTACGCGAATCACTGGAAAGTTTGATCATGCACTAGTGTGTTTAACATATTTCAAATCGAGCGCACAGGTTTCAGTTTTCCCTAATGGGCTAAACGACTCTTCTGTAATAGCGTGATGTGTCTATCTCACGTAAAGTCCAAATGAAACTGGATTTGTCTCCATTCAGGTCAAAATCACACAAAATAAAATTCACTGTGCAGGTCAGCGAATTGTACATGCGCACTTTTAGCACTCTAAGTGATAGCTCGCTTCAGAGTAAAAGCCGCACGTAAATTCACACTTTTTCATGCACACAAAATTCAAAACACATTTATATTAAACAGATAAATTATGGCCATCAATTGCTAATTAACATTTCCCATTCTGAATAAACTTCAAGAACTTGTATTTCATAATCAACAAAATTTTATTGCCTGAAAGAAACTATTAGTTTGCTAAAACAGAAAAATACTGTCCGTTGAGTAATGTATTCACTTTTATAACAAATTTGGTACCCCTTGCATAGCTACAATGTAACTATGTGAGGGTTGAATGCTAACACCTGAGACAAGGATGGTGGGAGGGCACATTTAGTGCTAAGGTCCAAATGGCAGGGGCAGTCCAGCAAAATATGGGTCACTGCGAGGGAACCCCGCAATTACAAATGGAGGGGACAGGGGCTTATTGCAGATTAAAAAAACCATGTGTCAACCTAGACCAGCCAATATGAAGACAGCAGAGGATGGTAGATCAGTCAGCCCACAACTGAGCAAAAAGGGATTTGATGTAAAGCCACAAATCCGCCCCCAGAGGGAGGTGAAGGACACTGAGTTTACAAAAACAGCCAACCTTCAGGTAGCAGATATAGGGCATTCAACTAAGCTTGTAGTCAAAATGAAGACCTAAGAAAACAGTGTGTGTGTGTGTGTGTGTGTGTGTGTGTCCAGATGGCACCCTGGAGCTGGCATTCTGCAGGGGGTAGGTGGCCGCCCACCCTCAGGCAGACAAGCAACAAGTTCATTACCTGGGATCTGTATATGGCCAGGAATCCAAAGAAAATCACCTGAACAAGCAGCATTACCAATATCAGCCAGAAGATCGTGGATGCCAGAGACCAAGGGGTGGTGGGAAAAACTCCCAGCAATAGCGTAAAGACGACTCACTGATTCCTTATATAACAAAGCATGGGAGAGTGAGGACTGTTTAATGAAACAGAGGGCCCGAAAAGTGGCCATCAATTTTGCAGTGAACACCACACATGAAGCAGGCAAGAAGACAACAGAGGATGTGATACATGTCATCCTGAAACTCCCGTAAGAGTTTCAGAACAAACAATGGAACACATTTGGTGTGATGGAGGCTTTCGGATCCCGGAAGAGATCTATCTGAATCCAGGGCTGAGGAACTAACTAAGCGAGGTGGTCAGGAGAGAACATGGGGAAGAGGACAAGTAGGGGAGATGTAACTTATGGCAGAGAGAAGCGACGTGGAGCCCAACCAGTAAAACCACCACATGGTGGGCGGCAGGTAGGCTAGAAGAATAGAATAGGACGTGTGCGCAGGTGAAAAGCAGATAGTGATGGCATAGGACACGACAAGCTGGGACCACTAAATCGAAAGGGGAGGGATCCCAGCATCAACCAGAAGACTATCAACAGCGCTAATGTGAAAGGCACCATAGGATAAATGGATACCACATCGGTGAACCGGATGAAAGGTGAACAATGTCGAAGAGGCAGCTGATCCATAAACTTGACAACTACAGTCCAGACAACAGAGAACTAATGTCCAGTAAATGTGAAGAAGGGTTGAACGATTTGTTCCCCAAGAGGTGTAGGCAAAGGAGCAAAGGACACTGAGTTTAAGAAAACAACCAACCTTCAGATAACAGATATGGAGCAACCAACTAAGCTTGCATTCAAAATGAAGACCTAAGAAATTGAACTGATGGGCCATGGTCATGTGTTGGGTGTAGAGGTAGAGCTCTGGATGAGGATGGCAATAGTATGGTGACAGAAATGGACCACCGTTGACTTAAGGGGAGAGAATTGAAAACAGTGTGAGACTGTCCACATGGAAGTGTGCCGGATGGCATCCTGGAGCTGTCATTCTGCATAGGCCACTGAGTGGGAGCTATCCCAAATACAGAAATGATCCACAACAAGGCAGGGGTGAGCAATGTTCTGGCAGATGCCACAAGTCCATTAACAGTGTTGAGAAATACGGAGCTCTGTGGAATGTCATTCCCTGGGTCTGCAGAGAGCTGACAACAGTGCCCACCTGAACTCTGAATGACTGGTGGAACAGAAAGTGGTGAACAAAACTCAGGAGGCGGCCCCAAAGACTCCATTCAGGGAGTGTAAGCAGGACATGATAGCACAAAGACCATCCCTCCCAAAAGCTGCAGTGATAAGGTCCCGAGATTCAAGGACCCAATTAAGCCGACAAGCCACCATCCATTCTCGTAACTTGCAGGGGACATTGGTCAGCCTGACTGGGCAGTAACTTTCAAGAGACGATGGATCCTTGCCAGGCTTAATGACAGGAACCACAATACTGTCTCTGCATAGAGAGGGGAAAATGGCTTTGAGCCAAATAAGGTTAAACACCTGGAGGAGATGTTGTCATTGTGGAGGATTGAGCTGTTGAAACAATTGGTTGTGGATAGAATCAGGGGCAGGAGCGGACTCATGGGGAGCAGAGACAGCAAGAAGAAGCTCCCATTCATTAAAAGGTTCATTGCAGGATTCCACCCGACAATGGGTAAAACGTGATCAGGAAGCTTCAGCCCACTATTTCCACAGGACAAAAGCAGCTGGATAGAGTTGCGAGTTGTTCTGTGAGAAGTGATGGATCTGTACGAAGGCCACATGGAAGGGCAAGGCCCAGAATGTAAGACTGCCGCTGACAATCTCAGAGGGTGCAGAGGGAGTCCACACCCATGATGAAGGGACAGAAGAACCTAGACAGGAGACAAAGCATTCCAAACACACCTGCTTGCTCTGTTTGATTAAGTAATGAGATTTGGCATGAAGAAATTTAAAGATAATAAGACCGGCAGAGAATGGGTGCTGCTTAAGATGTGGCAAAGCATGAAGACAATCACAGATACAGTGGCAATGGCCATGCTCCACCACGGAACTGGTCGATGGTGAATGGGGCCTGACAAGCAGGGAGAAGGTGAATTTTTGAAATAGAACAAGATCTAAAGCCAACAGATTCTCCTGGTTTCTTTCAAAATGCCCAGGGAAGCATATTATGAGAAACCAATCAGTGACTTATGTCCAACATTTTTTACTCTTTGCTTCCTTGATTTTTGCTGGAAGGTCATCATAAAGGAAACCAACTCTAAATAATGAAAAGTGTGATGTCACCCACATGAGTACTAAATGGAATATGCTAAATTACAGTTACATGATAAACCACACAAATCTAAAGGTGTCAATTCCACTACATGCTTAGGGATTATGATTAGGAATAATGTGAATTAGAACAATCACACAGATAATGTAGGGAAAGCTGTCACTCACTGGAAGAACACTCAGAAGAAGCAAAAGGTCTATTAAAGACACTACCTACACTACACTTACCCATGCTCTTCTGGAGTACTGCTGCACAATGTAGGATCCACATCATACAGGACTGAAGGAGGACATCAAAAGAGTTCGGAGAAGAGCAGGTCGTTTTGTATTATCATGAAACGGGGGAGGGGAGCACCAGGGCTATGATACGTGAGTTAGGGTGACAATCATTTAAAAAATGTTATTTTCAATGTTACAGGATCTTTTCACGAAATTTCAGTAACTAACTTTCTTCTCTGAATGCGAAAATATTTTGTTAGTGCACACCTACATAAGGAGAAATGATCATTGCAATAAAATAAGAGAAATCAGGGCTTGCACTGAAAGATTTATGACTTCATTTTTCCCACGCACTGTTCAAGAGTGAAACGCAACAGAAACAGCTTGAAGTTGGTTGGATGAAACCTCTGCCAGGCTGTTAAGCCGTTAACTCTGAATTGCAGAGTGTTGATGTACATGTAGATGTAGATGCAGTTCAAGTTGCATGACTAATACCTTTGTCTGAAAGGTAATCCCATTCAGCTTTGTATCGTCAGTTCTTAAAATGTTAAATATTAATACTGATATTCAGAAATTAAACTTATCAAAGGTCTGTTTGCAGAATATCCACAAACTGAACTCCAGTGATATACTGAACGAAACTTGTTTTCCTTGAAAGTGGTTGTTGGTGGGCATCTGCAAGAAGAATTTCTTTCATGTACAAATTTATTCAAGAAAGGGAAAACTATGGCCATGAGAAGAAAAGAATTTCCCAATGCCAAATGCTCTCACTCATGGCATTTCTTCAGAAATATCATTTCACACAAATTCTCACATTGCTTCAATTGGTCTATCTGTTTCATCCAATAATCCTATACTTGAAAATAGTTAAAAACATTTATGTACCCAACCAGAGTGGTCACTTCTTTACTTTGATCAGTTTCTTCATCATCAGAGTCACTTGTTTCTACCAGCTGATAGCTCCAAAAATGGTCAGCTTGATTCACAGCTCGACGCAGCTCCCTGAAAAAGAAAACTTTCATACAGAATAAAATTTGATTTCATTCATACATATTAAACAGAATGTAATGGTGAAGGATGAGTTCACCTCTAGACTACAAGTGCAATACTGCACACAGTATCTCAATCATAATATGACACTGTTCTCATGATTTGCAATGCAAGTAATTTTTTGTCCATATAGCAAGCCATTAGTATTTGCTAACATAATGTCATATCAGTGTATTCTTCACTCAATCATACACTTCCAAACGGAAGCAAATCCAAAGTTTAGGTGAGCTGAAGTCTAATATTACCACTGTCAAAAGACATACAGCGGAATCCTGAATAAGGCATTCAACTTATTTTCTGAACATTCAGAAAGTTACAGTAAATGCTTTTTAAAGGACAGCCTTGGTCTTAGGGTCTATTCTGAGTGCGGGCAGATCATTTGTACTGTCAGGGTTGTGTGCAGAACAGTTGACACCACATTAAACGCTACAAATTTTAAAAGTCAGTGCTTACTGAACGCAACTTCACCAGCAAGGATGGATTTATTTTTATGAAAATAAAAGTAACAAACTTCAAAATGCCATTTTCATGTTAGTAGAGCATTCACTCAGATTACCGACTTTGGCAAAACTATGTTGGCATATTCAGATCTTATCCATTACACTTCAAAGTACCATGGCTATGTGTGCAAAATGGCATGCATAATGGTATTGCACACAATGATCGTTTTACCTTTTACATGCCTATACTATGTTATGCATGTTCATGGAATTTCTATTTATTATGTGTGACGAATTACTGTACACATGAACAAGATGCTGTGATGTGTAGTGCATAAGATCCGAAGATGGCAACATAGTTTTTCCCAAACTGGTAACCTAAGTGGTCTTCTAAAGTGATCATGGCATTTTGAAGTTTGTTATTTCTGTTTTGATATTTAAACTGCCCCCACACTGGAATAATGTCACGCACATACAAGATTTATCTTTGATGAGACAAAAATCTTGTCCTATGGAACAATCTATTTGGCTTCGTTATCATGGAAACTACTGCAATGAGACTGGGTGACAACTTTCACTGGGACATCATTGTACCCTTAGCAGTACATGTAAGTGGGTGTTTGATGCTGAGAGGCTATAAGGGAATACATTGAGTGGAACGTTTTTCAATGAGATCAGTGGCACTCCTCTGCGGACATTCTCATAATCTCCTGGACTTTATTTTAACTCCTATACCTTTGCATTACAGAACCATGATGTAAGTTATAAGCCTGTTGCATATAAAATACAACAGCACTTCCATTGTCTTTGGTAGTATGCGTTAGTTTCTGTATTTGAGGTGATATAATCTGATCCCTGACAGTTGCAGTGGGGTGGGAACAGTAGTTTCCGGGGCTTTCTCAACCAATAATGTAATGCAATTTTGTGAATGTCTCCATTTTGTTGTTTTCAGAGCTCTGTAGACAGCTACTGTTTTGACCTGCAGCTGTCAGAACTTTTCAGATGAAAGCTGGCAAAGGGGATGTGAGCTGTCAGGGATCTACTTACATCGTCTCAATTATAAGCCTTTATATGATGCCACAACAGTATATATCCACCAGCTCTTACACATAAAATATCATCATTACATCAGTTACAATAGTCAGCTTGGTACAATAATCATGTAGAGGACTCAAGTTTAAAAGAATAGCTGACCATGCACTGGACACGTATGTACCCAGTAGAACAGTTCATAATGGGAGGTAACCCCCATGGTATACAATCACTGTAAAGAAACTTCCAAATAAACAGAGATTAGCATATGGCTGTCAAGGGAGCAATGTGTGATGCCTTCAGTGACTACCATAGCAGAACATTGTCAAGTAATCTTTCATAGAACCCAAAGAAATTCTGGTTGTGTGTAAAGATGTGGCACATAGACAGGAACTGAAATTAAGGGCAGCAAAGCAAAAGCTGAAATGCTTAACTCCATTTTCAAACGTTTTACCAAGGAAAACCCAGGGAATTGCCCAATTTAATCCTCATACCACTAAAAATATGAATGAAATAAATATTAGTGTCAGTGATGTTGAGAAACAGATGATATTTTTGAAGAAGAAGCTGAGTAGCACCGTGTTGTAGTGGTTATGAAATTACACTGTTGCATGGAGGGTCATGAGTTCAAAACTCACTTGGACTGTACAATTTTAATTTCTATATTCGATTCAAGTACATTCTAGAAGTATCCACAAATGTCAAGAATCATTGTACTGGAATGTTCTGTAGTTGTATATACAGGGTGGTCCATTGATCGTGACCGGGCCAAATATCTAACGAAATAAGCATCAAACAAAAAAACTACAAAGAATGAAACTTGTCTAGCCTGAAGGCGAAAACCAGATGGCGCTATGGTTGGCCCGCTAGATGGCGCTGCCATAGGTCAAATGGATATCAACTGCATTTTTTAAAATAGGAGCCCCCATTTTTTATTACATATTCGTGCAGTACGTAAAGAAATAGGAATGTTTTAGTTGGACCACTTTTTTCGCTTTGTGATAGACGGCATTGTAATAGTCACAAACATATGGCTCACAATTTTAGACAAACAGTTGGTAACAGGTAGGTTTTTTAAATTAAAATACAGAATGTTGGTACATTTGAACATTTTATTTCGGTTGTGCCAATGTGATACATGTACCTTTGTGAACTTATCATTTCTGAGAATGCATGCTGTTACAGCGTGATTACCTGTAAATACCACATTAATGCAATAAATGCTCAAAATGATGTCTGTCAACCTCAATCCATTTGGCAATATGTGTAACAACACTCCTCCCAACAGTGAGTAGTTCGCCTTCCGTAATGTTCGCACATGCATTGACAATGAGCTGACGCATGTTGTCAGGCATTGTCAGTGGATCATGACAGCAAATATCCTTCAACTTTCCCCACAGAAAGAAATCCGGGGACATCAGATCCGGTGAACGTGCAGGCCATGGTATGGTGCTTTGACGACCAATCCTCCTGTCATGAAATATGCTATTCAATACTGCTTCACCCACACGCGAGCTATGTGCCGGACATCCATCATGTTGGAAATACATTGCCATTCTGTCATGCAGTGAAACATCTTGTAGAAACATCGGTAGAACATTACGTAGGAAATCAGCATATATTGCACTATTTAGATTGCCATCGATAAAATTGGGGCC
This sequence comes from Schistocerca americana, assembly GCF_021461395.2. Taxonomy (NCBI): domain Eukaryota; kingdom Metazoa; phylum Arthropoda; class Insecta; order Orthoptera; family Acrididae; genus Schistocerca; species Schistocerca americana. The sequence goes on from NC_060122.1 coordinate 283,409,823, forward strand.
AATTAACCTTCCTCCCATAATGCCGCACCATACATTAACCCACCAAGGTTGCTGATGTTCTACTTGTCGCAGCCATCGTGGATTTTCCATTGCCCAATACTGCATGTTATTCCGGTTTACGTTACCGCTGTTGGTGAATGACGCTTCGTCGCTAAATAGAATGCATGCAAAAAATCTGTCATCATCCCGTAATTTCTCTTGTGTTCAGTGGCAGAACTGTACACAACGTTCAAAGTCGTCACCATGCAATTCCTGGTGCATAGAAATATGATACGGGTGCAATCAATGTTGATGTAGCATTCTCAACACCGACGTTTTTGAGATTCCCGATTCTCACGCAATTTGTCTGCTACTGATATGTGGATTAGCCACGACAGCATCTAAAACACCTACTTAGGCATCACCATTTGTTGCAGGTCGTGGTTGACGTTTCACGTGTGGCTGAACACTTCCTGTTTCCTTAAATAACGTAAATATCCAGCGAATGGTCCAGACACTTGGATGATGTCGTCCAGGATACCGAGCAGCATACATAGCACACGCCCGTAGGGCATTTTGATCACAATAGCCATACATCAACACGATATCGACCTTTTCCGCAATTGGTAAACAGTCCATTTTAACACGGGTAATGTATCGCGAAGCAAATACCATCAGAACTGACGGAATGTTACGTGATACCACGTACTTTTATGTTTGTGACTATTACAGCACCATCTACTACAAAGTGAAAAAAGTGTCCAACTATAACATTCATATTTGTTTACATACTACATGAATATGTAATAAAAAATGGAGGTTCCTATTTTTAAAAAATGCATTTGATATCCGTTTGACCTATGGCAGCACCATCTAGCAGGCCAACCATAGCGCCATCTGGTTTCCCCAGCTAGACGAGTTTCGTTCTCTGTAGTTTTTTTGTTTGATGCTTATTTCGTGAGATATTTGGCCCGGTCACTATCAATGGACCATCCTGTATACTGTATGTGTTTTGGCCAGAGGAAGTTTGCTCCGCAGTCTTGTATGTGCAAATGCTGAATAAACCTTCATTAAGTGAAGTTAGTGTTCGTCATTCATCTAATTACACCCTATTCTATGTGACATTATTCTGGTGCAGACGCTGGGTATTGGAACTTGTGATAGCCCACATTGTCGATGACACAGTGGATCACATCAGGCCGCAACAGAGCCGCCATTTACGTGGCGAGTAACCCGAGTTGGAGCCATATTCAACAGATCGCAATCTATCGGAGACAGAAGAAGAAGAAGAGGACATTACAATGACAGCAACTGTGTGCCACCCCATGAGACATCCTTCCGAGTTCTCTGGTGATGATGGCCAAGATCCAAATAAGTGGCTGAAGGTATATGAGCGTATAGCAAAATTTAACAAGTGGGATGACACCGTGTGTTTGGCTAACGTATTTTTCTACTTGGAGGGAACTGCCAAGCAATGGTACGAGAACAAAGGAGCAATTCACAAGCTGAGAAGTATTCCAGGTGGAACTGCACAAGTACTTCAGTGACACACAAGCACAGAAGTGCAAGGCTGAAGAGAAATTAAAGTGCAGGGCACAGCGTCCAGGAGAAACTATACAGCATACTACATTCAAGACATCTTGGAGCTGCGTAAAATAGTGTTCTCAGAGATATTTGATGAACATATAAAAAGACTGAGGGCCATTTGTAAGTGTCTCCAACAAGGCAGACTGAAACTTAATCCAAGAAAGTGTCTCTTTGGAACAAAAGGAATCACAATACTTGGCCACCTTGTGTCAAACGCAGGTGTGAGGCCAGACCCAGAAAAGGTGAGGTCTATAATGTAATTTCTTATTCCTAAAAGTATTAGAGATGTGAGAAGCTTCCTCGGATTATGTTCTTATTACTGTCATTTTATCAAACACTTTTGTATCAAAGCCAGGACATGCCAAGAGTTGTTAAAAGCTGATGCTAAATTTATCTGGGGTGGTGCTCAACAAGATTCTTTCGATGTGCTGCGAAAAGCTCTGGCGACTGACCCTGTACTTGGTCTGTATGATGAGAAAGCACCTACACAACTACACACAGATGCCAGGGGATATGGGATCAGTGCTGTTCTGGTGCAAATTTCGGATGGAAAAGAGAAGGTTATAGCCTATGCTTTTAGGACACTTACAAAAGCCGAGAGAAACTACTCAACTACAGAAAGAGACCGTCTTGCTGTGATCCGAGCCATGTGCAAATTTCGACAGTATCTCTATGGAAGGCCATTCACAGTCGTTACAGACCACCATTCACTTTGAAACTTCCTGGCAAATTAAAACTGTGTGCCAGACCGAGACTCGAGCTCGGGACCGACGGGTCGTGAGTCGTGCTTGGGTAGCTCAGTTAGTAGAGCACTTGCCCACGCAAGGCAAAGGTCCCGAGTTTGAGTCTCAGTCCAGCACACAGTTTTAATCTGCCACGAAGTTTCATAACAGCACACACTCCGCTGTATAGTGAAAATCTCATTCTGGAAACATCCCCCAGGCTGTGGCTAAGCCATGTCTCCGCAATATCCTTTCTTTCAGAAGTGCTAGTTCTGCAAGGTTCGCAGAAGAGCTTCTGTGCAGATTGGAAGATAGGAGACAAGGTACTGACAGAACTGAAGCTGTGAGGATGGGTCGTGAGTGGTGCTTGGGTAGCTCAGTTGGTAGAGCACTAGCCGCAAAAGGCAAAGGTTCTGAGTTTGAGTCTAGGTCCGGCAAACAGTTTTAATCGGCCAGGGAGTTTCATAACAGTGCACACTCGGCTGCAGAGTGAAAATCTCATTCTTGACCATTCACTTTGTTGGCTGACAGGTCTTAAGGATCCAACAGGACAACTCGCCAGGTGGGCACTATGTCTTCAAGAGTATGACATTTCCATAGTGTACGAAAGTGAAAGAAAACACCAAGATGCTAACTGTCTCTCAAGAAACCCTGTGCAAGACCCTCAAGACTTTGATGAAGATAGTGACTGTCTCGCTGCACTCCAGGATCTCTCTGCTGAGCAGGAGGAGGACACCAAGATATGTCAAATTATGCTCACCTTAAATCAGTCAGAGGATGTGACTTAAATCAGTCAGAGGATGTGAAAGGACAATTTACAGTAGTTAATGGATTACTTTGCAAGAAAAATTTTGATCCGTTTGGAAAGAGGTGGCTACCAGTAATTCCTAAACACATGTGCTTAGATGTTCTACAGAAATTCCATGACACACCTGAAGCCAAACATTTAGGATTTATTAAGACCTATGATAGAATCGATTTTTCTGGCCAGGTTTATTTAGGAGTGTCCGTCACTATGTGTCGCACTGTAGAGAGTGCCAGAGGAGAAAGGCAGTTCTTCAGAAACTACCTGGCCAACTCATGCCAATTCCACCAGCCAAAACGCCTTTCCAGTGTGTTGGAATTGACCTCCTCGGATGATTTACAGCTTCTGCTAGTGGCAATAGATGGGTTATTGTTTGCACTGATTATCTGACATGCTATGCCATTACAAAAGCCGTGAAAACAGCAGAAGTGTCTGAGGTAGCCAAATTCATCATGGAAGACATTGTATTAAAACACGGTGCCCCAAGGTTGTTAATTACGGATCGAGGGAAAGTTTTTCAATCGAATCTTGTGACGGAGATAAACTGTCAGTGCAACATTACTCAACACGACAACTCCTACCATCCACAAACAAACGGGCTTACTGAATGCCTTAATAAGACATTGGCCAACATGCTATCAATGTTTGTTAATGCTGAGCAGAGCAACTGGGATGAGGTACTACCTTTCGTGACATTTGCCTACAACACTGCCAAACAAGACACCACAGGATTTACGCCAGATGCCTGGGCCTGAGGTGACTACAACAATGGGTACTGTGTTTCCATTACATCCTGATGACGTGGACAACGACTACATCGACCAGGTGTTAACCAGAGCTGAGGAAGCTCGGCAGTTAGCTCGACTCCGCATGCTGCAGGCTCAAGAAAACGATTGCCAAAGCTATGACACGAGCCACCGCCCTGTTGTCCACCAGCCTAATGACCTCGTCTGGATCTTCACTCCTGTTCGGCAGGTTGGTCTCTCTGAGAAGCTCCTCAGGTACTACTTCGGACCATATAAGGTTGTAAGACAGTTGTCTGATGTTACTTATGAAGTTGAAGATTTCGCAAGACGATGAAAGATCAGAGATACAGTCCACGTCCTTCGAATGAAGCCCCACAAGGATCCTGCCACTCACGGTAAATTCGAAGCTCCAACAACAGGCAAGAAGCGGTAAGGTGATGAAGAGCATAGCAGCAAAAGAAGTTCTAAGAAGATCACCGTCAGGGCGAGCATCAGTCATCGGGAGTCGGAGAATGACCGATGACTCATTCCCGGACTAGGGCAACGTAACACTGAGATGCTGTTCTCTTAAGCAGGGAGCAATGTCGCAGAAGAAGTTGAGTAGCACCATGGTGTAGTGGTTATGATGCTAAGCTGTTGCATGGAGGGTTGTGAGTTCAAAACTCACCTGGACTATACAACGTTAATTTCTATATTTGGTTCAAGTACATTATAGAAGTATCCACAAATGTCACGACTCATTGTACTGGAATGTTCTGTGGCTGTATATATACTATAATGTGTTCTGGCTGGAGGCAGTTCACTCCACGCTCTTGTATGTGCAAATGCTGAATAAACCTTCATTACGTGAAGTTAGTGTTCGTCATTCATCTAATTACACCTTCTTCTATGTGACAATATCATTAAAACTGAACAAAGTTTCAAGTCCCGTTGGAATCCCTGTCAGATTATATACTGAATTTTCAACTGAGTTAGGCCCTCTTCTAACTGTAATCTATGATAGATCCATCGAACAAAAAACCATGCCCAGTTCTTGGAAAAAGACACAGGTCACCACCGTCTACAAGAAGGGTAGTAGAAGTGATTCACAAAACTACCATCCAACATTCTTGACGCTGATTTGTTGTAGAATCTTAGAACATATTCTAAATCTACATCTAAGTGATTACTGTGCTATTCACAATAAAGTGCCTGGCAGAGGGTTCAATGAACCACCTTCAAGCTGTCTCTCTACTGCTCCAGTCTCGAATGGCCCGCAGGAAAAACAAGCACTTAAATTTTTCTGTGCAAGCCCAGATTTCTCTTATTTCATCATGATGATCATTTTTCCCTATGTAGGTGGGTGCCAACAGAATGTTTTTGCAATCGGAGGAGAAAACTGCTGATTGAAATTTCATGAAAAGATCTCATCCCAAAAAAAGCCTTTGTTTTAATGACTGCCACTCCAATTCATGTATCATGTCTGTGGCACTATCGTCCCTATTTCACGATAGTACAAAATGAGCCGCATTCCTTTGAACTTTTTCAATGTCACCTGTCAGTCCCACCTGATGCAGATTCTACACCACACAGCAATACTCCAGAATAAGGTGGACAAGTGTGGTGTAAGCAGTCTCTTTAGTAGACGTGTTGCATCTTCTAAGTGTTCTGCCAATGAATCACAGACTTTGGTTTGCTCTACCCACAACATTATCTATGTGATTGTTCCAATTTGTAATTGTAATCCCTAAGTATTTAGTTGAATTTACAGCCTTCAGGTTTGTGTGACTTACCGCATAATCGAAATTTAGCGGATTTCTTTTAGCTCTCATGTGAATAACTTCACACTTTTCTTTATTCAGGGTCAATTTCCACTTTTTGCACCATACAGATAATTATCTAAATCATTTTGCAATTTGTTTTGGTCATCTGATTACTTAACAAGACGGTAAATGACAGCATCCTCTGCAAACAATCTAATAGGGCTACTCTGATTGTATCCTATGTCATTAATATAGATCAGGAACAACAGAGGGCCAATAACACTTCCTTGGGGAATGCCGGATATTACTTCAGTTTTACTCGATGACTTTCCATCTATTACTACTAACTGTGACCTTTCTGACAGGAAATCACGAATCCAGTCGCACAACTGAGGTGATATTCCATAAGCAAACAGTTTGGTTCGAAGACGATTGTGAGGAACAGTGTCAAAAGCTTTCTGAGCTCAAACATAATGTGGTATCTTGAATAGAATGACCTCCTCCATGCCAACCAGCATGGAGTTCAAAACCTCAATCATGTGAAACCTGACCCACACTTTTCACACATGACGTAATGAAAGTTTTGGTTCAAGGCAATAAGGTAGATGCTGTATTTCTTAATTTCTGTACAGCATTTGACTCGGTACCACATTTACGGTTACTGACAAAAGTATGACCATATGGGGTATCGAGTAAAACTTGTGACCGGACTGCAGACATTTTGGTAGGGAGGACACAACATGTTATCTTGCATGGAGAGTGGTCATCAGATGAAGAAGTAACTTTGGATGTGCCCGAGGAGATTAGATTAGATTAGAGCAGATTCAGTTTTTGTTCCATACATCAAAAAATGGGATGACTCTCATAGGTGCAGAACATGTCAGAAAGTATAACATAACAAACATAAAACATTTGAATATAATTTACACTACCCATATTATTTGTCAAGAGATCATCAAAGTAGGTGAATACATTACAGTGAACTGAATCAGCTAATATTTATAGAATTAATACACTGTTAGAATGAAACATAGTTATGCACTTTTAATAAATTTATCATACACAAATTACCTAATCTTGATTGCTGTGACCAATTACTGTCAAAACAGACATTTTTACTTAATTAGGTTTAACAGTTCCTGTTAAGATATTCATCTATAGAGTAGAACGTGTTGCCTACCAAAAAGTCTTTCCAGCTCTGTTCAAACTGTGCTCTATCTGAAACTAAGTTTTTAGAGGTTGCTGGCAATTTACTGAAAATGAGTGTTCCTAAATATTGGACCCCTTTTTGGACCAAGGTAAAGGATTGTAGGTCTTTATATAGATTTTTCTTACTCCTACTATTGATACTATGTATTAAGCTATTGGTTGGAAGTAAAGATATATTACTTGTAACAAATTTCATTAAGGAATAAATAAACTGAGAAGCAGTGGTTAGAATACAAAGTTCCTTGAACAGGTTCCTACATGATGTTCTTGAATTTACACTACAAATAATTCATATTACACGCTTTGGCATGCAAAAAACTTTTGCTCAGTTTGATGAGTTACCCCAGAATACAAACTTATATGAGATAATAGAATGGAAGTATGTAAATTATGCAAGTTTTTTTTATATCTCCTACATCTGACATCATTTTCACTGCAAATACAGACTTGTTTAGGTGCTTCAGCAATTCTGTGGTATACCCTTTCCGACTGAATTTATTATCGAGTTGTAATCCCAGAAATTTAATATTGTCAACATTTTCAATCTGCAAGTCCTCATATGTTATACACCATGTGATCAAAAGTATCCGGACACCCCCTCAAAACAAACGTTTTTCACATTAGGTGCATTGTGCTGCCACCTACTGCCAGGTACCCCATAAAAGCGACCTCAGTAGTCATTAGACATAGTGAAAGAGCAGAATGGGGCACTCCCCGGAACTCATGGACTTCAAATGTGGTCAGGTGATTGGGTGTCACTTGTGTCATATGTCTGAACATAAGATTTCCACACCCCTAAACATCCCTTGGTCCACTGTTTCTGATGTGATAGTAAAGTGGAAACGTGAACGGAGATGTACAGCACAAAGGAGTGCAGACTGACCTTGTCTGTTGACTGACAGAGACCACCAATAGTTGAAGAGGGTCCTAATGTGTAATAGGCAGACATCTATCCAGACCATCACACAGGAATTTCAAACTGCATCAGGATCCACTGGAAGTGCTATGACAGTTAAGCGGGAGGTGAGAAAACTTGGATTTCATGGTCAAGCAGCTGCTCATAAGCCACACTTCATGCCAAACGACACCTTCCTTGGTGTAACAAGCATAAAAATTGGACGATTGAACAGTGGAAAAATGTTGCGTGGAGTGACGAATCACGGTACACAATGTGGCGATCCGATTGCATGGTGCAGGTATGCTGACTGCCCAGTGAACGTCACCTGCCAGCACGTATAGTGCCAACAGTAAAATTCGAAGGCGGTGGTGTTATGGTGTGGTCATGTTTTTCACAGAGGGGCTTGCACCCCTTGTTATTTTGCATGGCACTATCAAATCATAGGCCTACACTGATGTTTTTTAAGCACCTTATTGATTCCCACTATTGAAGAGCAATTCAGGGGTGCCGATTGCATCTTTCAACATGATCGAGCACCTGTTCATAGTGCACAGCCAGTGGTGGAGTGGTTACAAGACAATAACATCCCTGTAATGGACTGGCCTAACGGAGTCCTGACCTGAATCCTACAGAACACCTTTGAGATATTTTGTAATGCTGACTTCATCCCAGGTCTCACTAACCGACATTGATACCTCTCCTCGGTACAGCACTCCTTGAAGAATGGGCTGCCATTCCCCAAGAAACCTTCCAGCACCTGATTGAACACATGCCTGCGAGAGTGGAAGCTGCCATCAAGGCTAAGGGTAGGCCAACACCATACTGAATTTCTGCATTACCGATGGAGGGTGCCATGAACTTTTAAGTCTTTTTCATGTAGGTGTCTGGATACTTTTCATCACATAGTGTACACATACTGGAAGGAAATCTCTTACAGGTTATGAACTGCATATAATGGGTCTTGTGAAAGTTTAATTACAGTGAATTAGGTTTAAGCCATTTATTAATGTCAGTGAAAATTTGATTAGCAGTATTGAAACATTTGTGTCATCTGCAATATAAACAAACTTAGCACCTGATAATGTAACAGATAATAGGTCATTAATGTACACAAGAAAAAGTAACGGACCTAAGATGGCCTTGAGGAATACCATCTGTAATTAATTCCCAATCAGGGAAGTACGATGGGATCCCTGCTATTTATGTTAGATATTAATGACCTTGTAGACAATATTAATAGTAAAATCAGGATTTTTGCAGATGATGCAGTTATCTATAATGAAGTACTATGTGAGAGAAGCTGCTTAAATATTCACTCAGATCTCGATAAGATTTCAAAGTGGTGCAGTGATTAGCAACTTGCATTAAATGTTCAGAAATGTAAAATTTTGCACTTCACAAAATGAAAAAAATGTAGGATCCTATGACTATACTATCAATGAGTCACTGTTGGACTCAGGAAACTCATACAAATATCTGGATGAAGCACTTTGTAGGGATATGAAATGGAATGATCACGTAGGTTCAGTTGTAGGCAAAGGAGATGGTAAACTTCGGTTTATTGGTAGAACATTGGGGAAATCCTATCAATCTACAAAGGAGATGACTTACAAGTCACTCATGCAACCTGTTCTAGAATATTACTCCAGTGTGCGGAACCTGTACCAAGTAGGACTACCAGGGGATATTGAAAGTTATACAGAATATCGCAGAACGAATGGTCACAGGTTTGTTCAGTCCATGGGACAGTCACAGAGATTTTGAAGAAATTGAACTGGAAGACTCTTGAAGACACATAAAGCATCCCAAGAAAGCCTATTAAAGTTTCAAGAACCAGGTTTATGTGACGACTTTAGGAATACACTACAAGCCCCTACATATAATTGACATACGGATCGTAAAGATTAGTTTTGAATAATTACAGCAGGCACAGAGGCATTCAGACAATCATTATTTCTGCACTCCAAATGTGAATGGAACAGGAAGAAACCCTAATAACTGGTACAATGGTGGGTACCATTTGCCATGCACTTCACGGTGGTTTGCAGAGTATAGATGTAAATGTAGATGTACACATAGAGGAAGTTATCAAAAGCTTAAGTTATCACTGAAACCTTAAGCAGCAAGAAAATCTCAAGAAATTGCTCTAATATCTGTTGTTGCCTTATGCTAAATAAGGCCCCATGATGTACACATTTAACAAGTGACAATTTTGACACTTCCAAGGTTTCAGTTCAAACACATTTTACACTCAAGATGAACATTGTAAACAATATTTCTTGGCTAAGTAACTTTTCTAAAGTCACTTTTATATGACAGTTCAAAGACAAGATGAGAAGTTCTCAGCCTGGCAGTGAAACACTGTATTCTTAGGCAAAAAATGTAATTTTTTTGACTGTTCTTCTTTGCCTAACGAACATTTCACCAGTGAGTAAATTCCATCTCTGAAGTGTAATTCTGGGAGGTTAGCCAATCATCCACCTGCAGCTGCCATAAGTACACCTTTTGAAGTAGAGTGGCAGTGCCTGCACACTGCAGTCAACCAGGACAATGTGGATGTACCTGTACATTCTATAGCTCTAAAGAAGAATTTATCTGAAACCTAGTAATGGAATCTTATTGCTCTACCTATTTTAGATTCAGCACCTCAACTATTTGCTGTTTGGTTACTCCCCCACAATCAGCCTGTATGACTGGTTTGATACAGCCCACCCGAATTCCTCTATGGTGTCAAACATTTTGGAGTAGCATTTGCACTCTTTGTTTTCAGTTATTTGTTGGGCGTATTCTGCTCTCTGTTTCCCACTAAAATTTTATTCTTTGCAACTCCGTCTAGCACCAGGGAAGTTATTGCCTGATGGTTTAAAACATCTTCTATCATCCTGTCCCTTCATCTTTTCCATTAGTTCCTTTCTTCACTGATTGTACGGAGAAACTCCTCACTCCTTATTTTATCAGGCCACCTAATCTTTAACATTCGTCTGTAGGATTACATCTAAACTGCTTCAGTTCTCTTCTTTCGTAGTTCTCCCACAAGCCATGGTTCACGACTATACAATGCTGCACTCCAAACGTACATTCTCAGAAATTTCTTCCTCAAATAAAGGCCTATGTAGACTTCTCTATGGAATGTCCTTCCCGCCTGTGCTAGTTTGATTTTTATGTCATGGGTTATTTCACTTCCGATATAAGCAAAATTCCTTAACTTTATCTGTTTTGTGATCACCAATTTTGCTATTAAGCTTCTCGGTATTCTTACTTATTCTACTTCTCATTACTTTCTTCTTTCTTTGGTTTACTCTCAGTTCTTATTCTGTACTTGTTAAACAATTCATCCCATTCAACAGGTCCTGTAATTCTTCTTTACCTTCAATGAGGATAGAAATGTCATCATTAATCTTATGTCATGGGTTATTTCACTTCCAATATAAGCAAAATTCCTTAACTTTATCTGTTTTGTGATCACCAATTTTGCTATTAAGCTTCTCGGTATTCTTACTTATTCTACTTCTCATTACTTTCTTCTTTCTTTGGTTTACTCTCAGTTCTTATTCTGTACTTGTTAAACAATTCATCCCATTCAACAGGTCCTGTGATTCTTCTTTACCTTCAATGAGGATAGAAATGTCATCATTAATCTTATCACTGATGTCCTTTCACCCTGAATCTTAAACCCACTCTTGGACCTTTCTTTTATTTCTGTCACTGCTTCTTCAATGAAAAGATTGAATAGTAGGGTTGAAAGACTGCATAACTGTTTTATACACTTTTGAATCTGAGCACTTTGTTCTCGGTCTTATAGTTCCCTCTTGATGCTTGTACACCCCATATATGAGGTTCATTCAAAAGAAATCTGGTCAGTGCATCTACCTTTGCCTTACACGTAAGGTGGCACCACGTAACTGCGGGTATGGTGGTGCCATCTATTCGTAGAGAGACTGACGTGTGCACAGTTTGAGGTTGCATAGCACCAGTGTGGTTTCATGCCGAAGAGAAGGTGGTCACACAATTTATCATCCACTACCAAACAAGCAGGCAAGTAAGCAGGAACAACAAGAAGTGACTCGATTTTTGGCAGCGGAGGGTGTTGGAGGCTGTGGAATGTATCGGCGAATGAAGACTGTACAGTGAGTACAGTCTAAGCCGTTCAAGTGTTGTGGAATGACGCAAATGATTCCTTGAGGGACAAGAGTCACTGGAAGACGATGCTCGTCCTGGACAAGCTCATTGTATCACTACACTGGAAATGGTTGTGGAAGTGAGTGCTTTAGTCTTGGACAACCACATTTTTGAGTTAATAAAATCATTACCATTACTTTACACTAGTGACCGGGTTTCATCTGAATGCCCCTTATATTTTATAAATGCAAAAGTTTGTTTGTATCTTTGTTACTCCTTCATGCTGAAATTGCTGGACAACTTTGGAAGATATCTGAAACTGAATTAGCTTATACCCTGAATTAACACATAGGCTACTTATAAAAGTGAGATATTTCTTGATTTGAAGAATATAACGTGAAACACAGAACAATAATTACTTTTAGAAAAAGCTAATTACTCTTGACTTTTGAACTGTGTTGTATTTATGAAAATGCTTTTACTTTTTAATACGACCTACATAATATGATTCAACATAAAGAATGCAATGCTTATACACTCCTCAAAGTGTGTAATCCATAGCTCCATACAAGCCTATTTTTTGCATTTTAGCCACTGAGCATCACACATCTTATAGCTTCTAAAACACTTGAAGACTGGCAGCAGTATCATTCCTTTACATGTAGAATGTGGTAGACTTTTAGTGAGTCTGGATCTGATTATGACATGTGAGAGTGTCTACTGCTAACAGGCCCACATGTGAAGGCAGATGACACTGTTGCACACACAAATATTATAAAATTTCTGATGCACTGAACTAGAAATTATTTTCTTTCTTCAGCAAGTTAATATGTTTGTTACTCCTTAACACTGAAGTGGCTAGGCAGATTTGGATGAACTTTGGAATGGTGATAGCCTATACCCTTTTATTCTGGAAAAAATCACTGCTCCTTTGAGATGGTCAGTGTGGCTACTTTTAATTATTCTCGTGTCAGAAACATACAGGTACATTTACATTTTACACAGTTATGATTAAATTATTTTTGACCAAAACTTGGCCACTTCCAGTGCATTTTCTGTTGCTTGTTGAAAATCATCATCTGTAGAGGAGACTGGGCACAATCAACACCGAAGCATGTGCCGAACTGTCTGTTCTCCTCCACAGTCACACCAAGTATCATTTGGGTCAGTGTATCCTCATCTTGCCAAGTTAACTTTTGATCTTCCAACTCCAGATCTCAGTCTATTCAGGGACTTCTAAGTTGTCCATTCCCTGTCATGGCCTGGATGTAAAGCTTCAACAACTCTTTTCCAACCCAGGGGGAAAGTAGGTCGTTGCCCTCCAAAGTTGTAACCCAGCTTTTTCAGTGGTTCTAAGTTCCTTCGAGTCCTAAGGAAACTCATCCTCCACTTCAGTTGTTGCAGATGTGATTCATGCCCATGCAGAGGATGGGTAACTTCCTGTTCTGCTGCCTTTCTTTCCTTGTTCGCAGCTATCTCTCTTCGAACAGGTGGTGGTGCTATTCCTGCAAGGTGGTAAAGCCGTTGAACTGGAGTGGACTTCAAGCAACCTGTTATAATTTTGCAAGTCTCGTTGAGTGCTACATCCACCTGCTTGGCATGAGTTGAATAATACCAAACAGGTCAGACAAACTCTGCTGCAGAATAGCATAGTGCCATTGCAGATGTTCGGTTTGTTTCAGGTTGACTACCCCACTGTGATCTGGCCAGTTTCTGTAGGAGATTGTTCCTGGTGGAAACTTTTGACTTGCATTTCATATGGTGCTTTTTGAAAGTGAGAGATCTGTCATGTGTCACTCCTACGTATTTTGGAGTCTTGTAGTGTTCCAGTTTGACCCCTGACCATACTATTTTCAATTTGCAAGTGGCTTCCTCGTTTCTCAAATGAAAAGCACGCACTTGGGTGTTTGAAGGGTTTGGTTTAAGCTGGTTTGTGTTTTAGTATCTTCATAGATCCTCAAGGACATTCTTGAGGTTGTTCTCCACTGATTCAAAATCTGTGCTCTGGGTGGCTAGCGCAAGGTCATCAGCATATAAGAAGCTCCTGGTGTTTGGGGCTATAGGTTGGTTGTTTGTGTATATGTTAAACAGAATTGGAGCCAAAACACTTCCTTGCAGGAGGCCATTCTTCTGTAGTCTCCATCGACTACACTGTCCTTGAAAGTTGACGAAGAACCTGTCATTCTGCAGAAGGGAGGCGATGAGTCTGGTTAGACCTAAATCTTTGGTCAGATTTTAGACCTTGACTAGTAGTAGCTGGTGAATGACCATATCATATGCCACTGATAAGTTGACAAATACCACTCCTGTCACCTTCTGAGCTTCAGAGTCATCTTCTATAAACTGTGTGAGATTTAGCAATTCTCCAGTACAGCTTTTACCTGGACGAAATTCAGATTGCTAAGATATAAGTGAGGGGTCAATTGCAGGTGATAGGCGATTTAAAATCAGTCTTTCCAGCATTTTGTAAGGATGACAAAGTAGTGCAACTGGTTTAAAATTCTTTGGATCATTTCCTTCTTTGCCGGGTTTCAGCGAAGCAATCACTCGACTCTTCCACCATATCTTTGGAATTTGGTTTCTACTTACACAGTTATCGAAAAGTAGAAGAATCCATCTCTTTGTATTTAAGCCGAAGTGTTTAATTTGCTCAGTTCGTATATCATCCAAGCCAGCTGCTTTACCATTTTTACTTTGTTTGATAGCCTTCTGTAGTTTTTCCATGCTGAATGATGTAAGGTCATTACTCTCCTCTTTGCAATTTTGGTTTTTGCGATTTGTGTGTTGGCTTCCCATTCATCAGTAACAGATGTGCTATTTGATTGGCAGTAATATTATGATGTGTAATGGTCTTAGTTGGATCATTGTTTAGGCGTCTCACAAGTCTCCAAGCTTTATGGCTGTCTCTTTTCAGATCCAAGTTTTCTATGGTTTTTATCCACTTTTCCCTTTTTGTCTCCCTTATAGAGGAAATAAGCTTGTTCCCTGCTTCCACAGTTGCTTCACTGAAAGGTATTTTTTTCCCCAAATAAGTAGATATATTCTGCTAGTAACATGGCTTAGTCTGAAGTAAGCCCGGGGATATGAGATGTTAGACAGCCGCGAGGGATAGACATTCTCGAACATCTCTTTACAGCCACAGTGAAGGTGTCATAGCATTCGGGTATTGATTCTATGTAAGTTACTTCTATGTCCAGCAATTCCACAAATCTTGACCAGCCTTCTTAAAATTAAACCTTCTCCAAAAAGTGGTCTTATAGCAGCAAATAATTGACACATTATTGGTCTGTGCTGCGAGTTGGGTATTGGGGAGCAGACAGATGTTACACATTGTTGGCTGATACTGCTACTACCAAAAATTAGGTCAGGATTTTACGCTTGCTTCCACCAGCCGCTGTTAAAAGACCAGGCAGTTTTCCATCATGGTTTAAAGTCAGGTGACTTGCTTCTGCCCATACTTGTACTGCTGTAACATTCTCATCTTCATGATCACAGGCCCAAACGGTACTATGGCTGCTGAAATCATTGATCACAATCTGCACGTTTGTTTAGAAAATTGGGTGGTTTGTTAACAATTAATTCAGTACCAGGTGGTTTATAATGTGATGTAATGATGCAATTAACTGTGTCTAGAGTGAGAATTTCAATATTGTTTTCCTCCATGAATGCTGTGGATAGGATATAGATATCTGGATGAACAAAGATAGCACTTGCATACTTATCATGTGGTCTTTCAATGGCGAGACACATTCCATCTATTTTTGGTCTATGCATGTCACAACTTCTATGTGCCTCCTCTTCTATGTTAATAGAAATAATCGTTAACTGTGGCCCTGAAAATGTGACTACTGATCCCAAGCGATGAGTATCATGATTGAAAAGTCATTAATGAAAGTTAAATATCAAATTATTGCATTTAGTTTAAAATAAAGATTAGTTTTCAACTAAAAGAATAAGTACAGCCCCTGGCCAATTTATTAGACGCACTACAGTTTTTAAGTAAATTTTGATTTATGTGTAACAATTTTTTTTTTAATACATAAATTGTGATAAAATGATTATGTGTAGTCTACTTCATAACTAAGGTGATATAACAAATAAATAAGGCATAATATTTGTTGAAAATATTTTATTTCAATAATTGCAACAAAAATTAAAAATTGTGAAAGTGGAAACATTAGTTTCAATATCTTGTTGAGCCACCTTTTGCAGCCATGAAAGCCTTCATAAGTTGTGGCATGCTGTCGATGCAGGACTGTACTGTGGATGATAATAGCACACATGGATGATCTTCTCTAAGAGCTGTGTTTTTGTTGTGATGACACCTTTTGCCATCTCCCTCTTCATCAGTTCCCATACATTTTCTGTGGAGTTCATGTCAGAACTATTACCTGGCCAGTCTAACAGTGGGATATTTTGTTCCTTCAGAAAGGATTTAATTCACCTGGCTGTGTGACAGGGAGCTCCATCCTGCATAAAAATAAATGGTTCCCCATTCGGGAACCATTCTCTGAGCTGTGGTATTAACCGTTTTTGCAGGACTTTCTTGTACTGGTCTTGCCTCATTATGCCTTTAACCACGAATAGATGTCCTGTACCCTTGCCACAGATGACAGATCAAATCATCACCTTAGTTGCATGTTTTACAGTCTGAATAATGCAGTCGGGATGAAATTTTTCTCCTGTTCGACAGTGCACATACTGAGATTTGTTAGTTAAAATATCAAACGCGCTTTCATCGCTGAAGCATACCTGTATAAATCAAGAAACATAATTAATATAGTATGAATAAATGTACGTAGGTTATAACATATCACAAATAATAATTTTAAAGTTAAATTACCGATCTCCAAAAGTCCACATCCTTATCACACCACTGTTTAGCTCACTTCAGACACTTTGCTTTCATTGTGGCTGTTAACTTTGGTTTCCTAGCGGGTTGACAGGCCTTGAAATCAACATCCTCCAACTTTCTGTGAACAGTGCATTCAGATGCATTCACATTAGCCTCTTCCAGTTGAGATTTTATCTGTTTCGTTGCTGCAAATCTGTTTTCTAGGCAATTTATTTTGAGAAATCTTTCTGATCTTGGGGTGAAAATTGGAATTCTTCCACATTTATTCTTCCTTCTGGGGCTCAATTCTTCACCTGTATCATTTTTCTTCTTTATGCGCCTCACACTAGCTTCTGACATTTCCAACCTTCGAGAAATTTCTCAATTGGAATACATTTTTGTATTAACGAGGGTTCTGACCTCAGCTTTTTTATGTGGTGATATGTCCCCTCTTTTACCCATTTTAAAAGGTCACAATTAGTAATATATGGCTATTAAACAATCAATTGTGATGTCAACATTACAAAATTGATAATCAAAGCAAACAAAGTATTACACCAGTTACACGCGAAAACGTAACTGAACAGGTCCTTTCCTGTACGCTGTACTCTGCACACCTACAATAAGTCAATAATCCAATGTCACATAGCAACAGTAGATACAAAATTCAACAACGTAGTAAGTGCTCAGAATAACTGTCATAATTTTTCTGAATAATCACATTAAATATAGTACACAACACATAATTATTACAAATAACATTAAAATGTGCAGTGTGTCTAATAATTTGGCCAGAGACAGTATGTACATAAATCTAGGACAGCAGAAATATTCCTGTTGGATAAAATCATCACTAAACTCTGTAAAAATGTATATGCATGGAAATATTTTGCAACACACAGAATGTTTGGGAAGTGTATTAGAATGTGATATTATCGGGATTCTTAAATAGTGACTTGGCTTTTCTGTTTAGAGTTGAAGGACTTATAATTTTTTGTAGATTTAATTGTTTCTTGGGTCTCAATAGTTCAGAAGAATTAATGTTGAAAACTTGGATTGTGGAAGTGTGTTGAATTATGATATTATCATGATTCTTGAACAATGGCATAGTTTTCTTACTGCAGTTTTCTGTCTTTGTCAGACAGATGACTTTGCTCAAACTTTGGTGTATGCAGAAGTGCCAAAATGTTTCAGATGGAATGTGCCACAGAAAGAATGGAAACTTTGTGCGTACGGCATCTTCTGCGAAAGGTTGGCAATGTGTGAAGGTGTCAGATGTCTTAACACACTTTGAATGTTACTGTGTACGAACGCTGCTGAACTGCATCCAGTGTCCCATCCGTTTTCAGGCCCTCAAAACAGTTGATGGATAGGAAAAATCCATGTTCCAGGAATCATGTGAGGCAATGGGAAGATAAGGGCCACACGGTGCCTATGATGGAGGATGCCATATTGTGTTGATCATTGGCCAAGTTACGAGAGCTCTTCGTTATCATGTTGAGTACCTGCGGACTCTCAAATCTCATGACACTTTGGAAAAAATATAAAACAGCATTATCAAAATAAATTGAATACCGGTACCAAGGGACAGCACATGCCAGCGACAATGTATATTTCAATAAAGCACAGAAACTTATTGAGGATAAAATTTTCTCAGTCATGGGATAATGGCTGTCTGATTTCAGCATGCCCATCCCACAACAAGCAGGACAGTTGTTCACTAGTTTGATCAGGGAGCTCAGTTATGGCACTGCAGCCTAGGGGGTTCAAGTTGCCCAAACCGAACCCCAACTATTACCAGAGCAAGGGGCATGACATTCCAGTTGAACTTGCAACTGGTGCAGTTGTGCAAGGACAGGAATGTCGCAATAGTTGTTGCATCCTCTGGGATAGCTGCAATCTTGCTCACTGGATGAAAATCTGTCCACTCTGTGTTCAAGCATCCGCTGAATCTTGTGAATGAGAAAACCCCCACCTGCAATATAAGCAAGAACAGTGGTCACATTGTTCTGCTGTATCAGTGCAAATTGATCATGCAAGATAAATGCTCAATGACACACAAGAGTGCAATTGAGGCACTCAATCAGGGCTTGCAAGACATCTGCTGTAACTGCATGTTGACGGGTAGATTGAGTGTCTTGCTCACAAGCTATTTCTGACAGACGCTGCTGGTCATCAGGCGAGGCAATGCAGCAGATGAGAACATTGTGCATCTCAATCTTTGCCTCTGTGGGCAAATGTAATAAAAAGAAAAAAAAAAAATGCACCTCACAACTAATGTAAGAGTCCAGCTCTACAGTGACAGAGTCTGAGCTCTTTGTTCAATACCTCCTTGAGGTTGGCGAGGGCTGCATGGCAATGAGTGTGGAAGGTCTGATAAGTTTTGAAATTGCTTCTGCAATGTTGTAAGCTTGGAAGATAGCCTAATAAACGAGATTTCTCTATGCTTACAGAAAAACGAGAAACAAAGAGTGGTTATGTGAAACAGCAACACTTGTGCCCAAGAACGAATCTGTGGGAAGCACCGGTAAAAAAATTATTGATTAGGTACCTGGTGAGGTGAACACTTACACGTCAGTCAATACAGTGATGACAAGAGACAATGCTACTACATATCCTGTGGAGCTACTAAGTTCATTAGAGCTATTGGGAGCACTGTCCCACAAGTTGGAACTGAAGGTGGGTGTGCCTGTCATACTAATGTGTACCCTGAATGCAGCAAGATTGTGTAATGGCACCAGGTTATGCTTCACGGAACTGCATCATGTAGGCGATCATCATAGCACAGCCAAATGAGAAACAATGTTGATACCATGAATTCCTGTCATCCCAACAAACTTGCCTTTCCACTTCAAATGCCTGCAGTTCCCTTTGAAAGTGGCAGATTTGAGTATAAACGTCAACACTCGCAGGTATTCATCTAGGCACACCACATGTTTTTTGCACAGACAGCTCTACATTGGCTCCTGACATATATATGCAGAGACCAATAAGTCTCAGAATGTTGTTTAAAGAGACATATTACAGTAGATTTCTGCACACCAAGACAATTATGATCATTTCCATGACAGGTATGTTGCAAACAGTCATAAAATTATTCACTCCCTATCCTGGCACATTTCGTAATTCACAACTTGACCGTGTAATTTTTTTTTTTCTTCTTAAATAAATGAATGAGTTGTGAGTGACGTATATTGAAAGCATACATGAGAATGTGCCAGGAATCTGAGAATGTTTTGTCTGCACTAGTGTTTTAGCTCGATAATCAAGACGGCATACATTGTGTCTATGCTAGAGGATTGCTGGGAAGGCATGTCTGTAGGTAAGGCCTACCTGTGTTGTAAGTAATACAGATAGTGGCAGGTGTTGTGGGCAACATTATTTAACTCCACCTTGAAGTATGTGTATGTGTTGTCCATGTTCAGTGGTGTTACCAGGCCTGGTAGTGTATACAAAGGGCGTGAATGGCATTGTGTTTTGAGTGACCATTGACAGAGGTTGAAAGAGGCCTCACTGTTAGTCTCCAAAGTTTGTGTACTGATGGTGATGACTTGCTGCTACAATCTCATCACTGTGGATTTTTATGTGTGACATTGTTTGCATCTCAATTTTTTTTCATCACCTTTGTATTTTGCTCTGACAGTGATGGGCTCTGTACGAAACACAAAATGACATAAAGAAATTCAACTAACATCTTGTGACTGTTATCAGTGACCTATCAACATTTATTATCATTTTTGTAAGGATAAGGAGGTGTGGGGAACCATCCCATATGACTTCAGGTCACGTCTGGTAGAGATTGAGGGAACTATGACACCACAACGATATATCATGGGCATCCTGTGCCTCCATATGTTACCTCTCATGCAACAGTAGGTGATGCCTCTTTTAGCAGGATAAATCTCACCCACATTTCACACATATCTCTACGAACTACCTGTATCTGTTGAGGTACTTCCATGGTGAACAAGGTCCCCAGACCTGTAGGTCATAGAACACATGCGGCGCCAGCTCAGATGCCAACTTCATCCCGATGCCAGTGTGCAGGCTATCAAGTAACACAGTTGTGGACCAGCTTGTCTCAGGAGAGGATATGATGGCTTAACGACTCTCTTCCCAAACAAATCAGTCCAGGTTTCAGACATCAGCGGGGAATGCAACATCATACTGATAAGTGAGCTCATACTACCAAATGCTTTGAAACATTGACTTGATTTTGTAATCACTGAAGTAACGTCACTTATCCTCTCAACCAATGAAGTTAGTTTGTTTCTCCCCTTGTGTGTGCTTTGTCAGGCAGAGAGAGAGAGAGAGAGAGAGATAGAGAGAGAGAGAGAGAGAGAGAGAGAGAGAGAAAATTTTATAAATGATTTTGTTTTACGACAGTACTAAAACTGTTGCATTTGTAAAATAAGATTTATATATAGTGTAACTTTTGGGAGTACTATTTTCATTACCTGAATCTGAGATTTTCTTGCCATATTTGCTTCCTCAAGTCATTGGGCAAGACATTGAACTGTAGCCTGTACTCCGATTTCTTGTGTACCATGCTGCTAAAACAAACCAGGTATTAGAATATGCCATGATAAAATTAATGCTACTTATATATATTATTAATATAAAATGCCTTAGCAAACGAGATGACGAAATCAAAGAATTATGTACATTACTGAAATCAGCTCGATATGGCATATCAATTGTCTTTCACAAAGTTCCCCATGAAAAACTTCCCCAGGAATGAAGTTGATAATTACATTTTTATCTTCAATCTGAGAATATTTAACTGGACCTGCAAGTGGCAATTCAGCTCACTGGGCATAATGTATGTTCATTTAAGGTTTTTCTTGTTTGTTGGTGTGGTCTTCAGTTCAAAGACTGGATTGGTGCAGCTCTTCATACAGTTTAACCTGTGCAGGCCTCTTCATCTCTGCATAACTACTGCCTGTTTACTATAGCATGACTGTCCATTACCAAATTTTTGATTCTTTGATGCCTCAGGGTATGTCCTGTCAAACCCCTTCTTCCCATCAAGCTTTTTCTCTTAGTCCTGTAGAACATCCAGAGTAACAACCACCATTCCACTTAAGTTAATATACGTCATGCAATAATCTGATGGTACATTATATAATGTACAGACTGAATGCTTAGTTTGTGGTCCAATGAGAGGCACAGTACGAAAACATTTCTTAGTGTTTCCTTGCGTTTGCTAAAAATCACTTTTTGTCAAAATGTCCTTTGATAGCTATTTGTCAATTACACAGTCATGTATGGTTATTTTAGTAAAAGGTATATAAATCTAACATTTACTTTGTTGTATTACTTTATGCTTTAATGGGCACTAAAACAATTTCCTCTCATGTTGTTCATCATGCATTCAAAATTGTGTTACAAGAATTCTATTTTTCTATAATCAAGCATAAATTTCAAGGTATGGTAAATATGGAATGGCAAAAAGAAGCAATAGTCTCAGGAAGGCACACAGCTAAAAAAAGTAACAAATTCATGTTCTACTCTCACAACTGCTGTGATGCTTGTGAAGTTTGAAGGGGGGACAACCACGTTGTCAGTAGGCTGCTGGTTTGTATAAAGTAATTCTCATACAGACAATTGGTATGTCATGCTAATACATAACACTACTACTACTACTACTACTACTACTACTACACTGTTATTTTTGTCTGCACAGCTCTTGTAACAGTTCTTCTTTTGGTGATGATATACCTTCTATATTCATCGATATGATGGTCAACTGTGGTCCTGAAAAGGCGGGTGTGAAAATCTTTAAACAGATTACGATCAGGAGTTGGATGATCCAGAGACAACCTGAAGAGATGGGGCTTCATAACAGAAGATACGTCCTGTGATTGTGGACAAGAACAAACCACAAGCCACATGCTCCAGTGCCTTTTGTGCCCTACATCCTGCATGAAGATTGATCTCTTGCAGGCCACTCCAAGCGCCTTGGGGCACATGTAATATAAATACAATTTGTGTATATATATGTACATATTTATTGATGTGTATGGCTACTGTAAATTTGTATGTTTCTGATTCGAGAATAATAATAACTGTTACTTTTCATGCACTAAATGTGGTATATATGACCATATGTATAATATATCTTCATAACTAGAACCATCTAATAAAAAAGTGTAAGAGATAATGTAGAAAAGTGCAAGCCAGTACCCTTGCTACCACTGGTGTCTGATATGGTGACATTAAGAGAAAAACAACACACTCAGTAGGTATAATTTGTTGGCTGACAGGCAGTTTGGTTTCAGGAAAGGAGCATCAACAAAGGAAAAAAATTAATCTTTCCCATACAGGGCACCGTCAGTGCTAAATGGTAAGATGAAGACACTATCTTCTCTGATTAAACAAATGCACTGAATTTTGTGAATCACACTATATCACTGCATAAGCTGGAACAGTATGGAATTATGTGAAAAGCCAGACAATAAGTTCATTTCATAGATAAAAAATAGGAAATAGAAGGCTGGTCTCTAGTGTCAATACACATGGAACAGATATCAATCTCACTTGAATGCAGTTAACTGGGGGCCACAGGGCTCTGTTCAGAGTCCCCCATTTTCCTTAATATATACCAGTATCAATGATAAGCCATTTAATTTTTTTTTTCAGGTGCATGACTGCAGACATAATACACAAAGAAATACCTATGCCAGAGTACCATAGCATGTTGCCAGAGAAGGCAAGACACAATAGAGCAGCCTATTGATGAAATGGAATATTGTGCAGTAATCATTTTCAGCAGCGATGAAAACGTTGTAGCATATTAATGAATAGCTGCGTCAGTTGCTCAAATGTACATTTATTTCAGTCAATGAGCAGTTTAGGTCTTCACATCCAGGCCATTTTCAAGTGGATCTGAACTGCTATTGTTAATACATAATACGGTGGATGTACAAATATTTTACATAATAAGAGATGGAAAATGGAGCTTACATATGTACAATGTAAGACCAGAAACAATACCTATCTTGCTTTGTGCTGTTTTGAAGCAATGTCATATAATAAAAAAGTAAAAGGCTGATGGATTTAAAAGTTATGTGCCCAGCAATATAGTGAGAAAAATGGGCATGTCACAATTATAACATGCTGTACAATTTGATATATTAGAAGTACTGGCATGCTTTAGCTTTAAAAGGAATTATATCCTGGCATGTTTGAAATTTAAAACTGCATACTTTAACAGTGAAAATTATAAGTAAATTTTTTGTTTAATAAAAATCTAATACAGTAGCAGTGGACACGTATACTAACATCTAGATGCAGTTACAAAGTTGGAGAGTAAAGGAAGTTGTCAATAACAGGGTGGCATATTTCCAAGAAGCTGGTATTTTTTAATGTGCACAGCTCATTTAGTGTCTTTTTCCTGGATCTGTTTCAGGTAGGTGGAAATTTCAATTTCTTCATATATTTCTGTAAAGTATCTTTTCTTCATTGTATGAAGAATTACAAGGTTATTTTCATTACTGGGCACCCTATGAACATTTTGTGTGAGGTGAGCTGGATTTACTCCTTACTTTTTTTCTTCTTCTTCTTTTAAATAGTGTGTGCTCCTTGTATCACATTTTAAAATTCCTTCCCATTTATCTGATGTAGCTAGCCTTACAGTCAGGGTAGTAAATTTGTATATGACACCAATTTGAAGGGATATTTTAAGGAGATTCACAATGTGAATACAAATTTACACTCTCCTGCAAAAATCCAGGGATGTTCAATCAGCAGTGCACACTAACAAACGGCAGTTTCTTTTGTTCACTCATGCTAGAAGATGTGACTTTGCACCGACTTTACACCTGATTGGATGCACCACCTACTGTGACTATTTTATACTTTAATTAAATCTAGAAATTACTTTTAGCTTTTTATAGTAAAGCATTCAATCTGAAATTTCAAACATGCCGGAATAAAGCTCCTTTTAAAGCAATGTCAACATTTTAATACATGGGAACAGTTTTTATAATCATGACACCCCCCCCCTTTTTTTGCCCCCCCCGCCCCCATATCATTGGACCTTTAACTTTTAGATCCGCCAGTGCCTCAAAACTGCAAAATGTAAGATACATATTCTTTCTGTACTTACCACATACATGTTTAAATTTTATTTGTCGGCTCATTATAACTGCATAGGCTTCTGCGGCCAGAGTCAGTTGAAATAAAAGTTTTCTGAGTGTCATACCACATCATAATGTAAAAAATGAGTGGGAGAGTTAAAATTAATTTTAAATGAGTCATGTGTGTGTGTGAGGTGCATTTCTGTGTGTGTGTGTGTGTGTGTGTGTGTGTGTGTGTGTTTGCTGTCTAATTCTGAAGAAGGCCTTACTAGCTGAAAGCTGCTATTTGTGACAGTCTTTTTGCTGTGCCTATATGTGACTCAGCATCTCCACTATATGGTGAGTAGCAACTTTCCTTTTCACAATATTGTTAGAGTCCATCCTGTATTTTCGATTGTTTAATTTTACTGCATTAATTTACAGCAGAATCACTAGTTAACATATTTAGACCTCATTTCCTATTTAAATAACCTGGTAGGGAAGTTTGTGTTGCCTATAAATAAGATCTACATCTACATGGATACTCTGCAAATTACATTTAAGTGCCGTACTCCGTCAGTCCTATTTGGTAAGGATCCCACACCATGCAGCAGTATTCTAAAAGATAATGGACAAGTGTAGTGTAGGTAGTCTTTCAATACAGTATTACTTTAAATATCTGAGTACCTAATTATTTAAATTTAAAAATCTACACTTAAAAAACTACATTGGTTACTACCCATTCAGTTTCAAAAAACCCATATTTCCTGGAAATTCGTAATACAAGGTATTTCTAACATGTTTGACGTCTGGACTTGGAAGTAGAGCAAGAACTTGTTCACACACTATGTAGGCTACATCCTTCTCATTAACTTTGATCACCTTCACCACGTACAGTACAGATCTTATACACATACTCTGTATTTCTCAATTATCTTCAAGAGCCATCTGAGCAATCACAGCAGACTTTTATTTGCCCAGTTTCTTTCTTGAGGCTTGAAAGTCCAACAAAATAAATGTTCTTGCCAAGGTCTTTTTGACAGCTTGCTTTGACCCTGTAAATTCTTCACAATTATGTCACTGTGGGTATATGAAATATTGTTGTTCATCACTCACCTCAGAATCTGTATAGATGAGAGAAACGCACACTGTGTGTAAGTCGCAAAACTTGATTTCATTTTCTGGGTATTCTTGCTTAAAAAATGGAAAAAAAGCTTCCTTTACTGTCATATGTATGTAACATTTCTGCAAGCTAACTCTTTTCCCACTTCTTGGTCCTACAATAGGCCCAATTTCCTTCACATCAGGTAATTGGATACTGATTTTACCACTTGTGAAAAAGTTTTGTACTTTGTGCAGATTGCCACCTGTAAGTTTAAAGCTGAAGTTTTCTTGTCACCTAAGAAAATCTGCTTGCTACCTTTTGTAGGTAGTCTTTCCCATAGAAGACTTTTTTATGACTGCTGATTTTTTTGAGGGTTGGAAGGAAGCACTTTCTTTATCTGAGAAACAGTTTTGCTAAGGGATTGAACACTTTCATATGGACCTATCTGGGAAAAACAGGTCTTCAACTCATCTTCAGTTGGTACAAATTTTAGTTCAAGCCTCTACTTTATTTTTCTTTCAGCTTCATTCTTACGACATTCAATTAAAAATTTTTCATAAAGGAATCTTCATATCGATCCATCTTTTTCTATCCTGTTCTCTTTCTTTTTCTTTATGGGTGTTGTATTTCGTGGGATTTTTCTGCAACTTGTCTCGTGTACTCTGCTGACATTGTTTTTCTCATATTCTAAATAAATAATAAGTCAACAGTAGTGTAAACCATCAAGGCACTAGTTATGCCAATGAATGTAACTTAAGAATGACAAGAAGTGTTATATTGTTTAGATTTTGGTAACAACCCAAAAAAACTATCAGGGGAGGTACATAATTATTTTATATCATTTACATATTAACACTGCCTTATGGATCACTAGATGTGCTTACCAGGTTTCCAGGTTTCACAAAAAATTGACAGAACTGCTGAGTTACAGAGTAAACTTTTTCATGTTTTTTGTCACAGGTGGGGGGCTAAATGCAAAATTTAACTTTTGTAGATTCAGGAAACCATGATATAAATTTTATTAAAAATAAAATTTTAAAAAGTAATCTCAGGCTCACTTACACATGAAAACATCCTTAAATAAAGTACATATCAACAAGTGGGGGTGGCCCTTCATTAATTGAATATACAGCTGCAGGACAACAGTGCACCCTGTACACAGAGAAACTAATAACACTATAGCTATCAGACCAATCTAGACAAGTAAAGATGTCACAGATTAGACACAGCCGCAACATTTTATTTGCAGATGACAAAAAATTGTTCAAATGGCTCTGAGCACTATGGGACTTAACATCTATGGTCATCAGTCCCCTAGAACTTAGAACTACTTAAACCTAACTAACCTAAGGACATCACACAACACCCAGTCATCACGAGGCAGAGGTAATCCCTGACCCCGCCAGGAGTCGAACCCGGGAACCCGGGCGTGGGAAGCGAGAGCGCTACCGCACGACCACGAGCTGCGGACTGCAGGTGACACATTTCTGATTGTGTGTACACAGAGAAACTAATAACGCTATAGCCATCAGACCAATCCAGACAAGTAAAGATGTCACAGATTAGACACAGCTGCAATATTTTATTTGCAGGTGATACAATTGTGATTGTGAAAGACATGAAATGTAATGTGAATGATACAGCAAACAGAACAGTGAATAACATCAGCTTAAACATCTGATGATTAACTGCACTAAACCACAGTGCATACAGTTTTCAACACAGAGCAGTGAAATTTTATTGTCTCAAGATAATCAAATAATCAGTGAAGTTGAACACTTTAAATTCTTAGGACAGATTCCAGATGAAAGCCCTCTTGGAAGCATCCAGAAACTGTGCAGTAATTAAATGTTGTGCTTACAGTAAGAATAATCTCCACAGCCACCAGCTCTGACATTCAAAGGCTTGGTTCGCTGTATACTTTCACACTGTTAGAGCCTAAAGTATCAAGTATTGGGGCAAGTCTGTGTTTTCACAAAGAATATTCTTAGTCCAGAAAAGAGTAGTGTGAATGATCTGCTATGACAGTTCATGAACTTTGTACAAGCTGCTGTTCAAGTGTCTCACAATTCTAACTCTGCAACCCCTGTGTGTATAGTCCCTCATGGTATTTGTTAATAATATGGAGTCAAGCAAAAGGTATCGTCACATTCTTTCAATGGACGATAGCCAGAAAAATAATACATTCTTGGATAACACTCCTCTAACTACAGTATAGAAAGTTGTGCACCACTCTCCAGGTTTAATTTTTATAGGCTTCTAGCCGAGCTGACAGATGTGATTGATAAATCCAAGATTTTCAATTCTACGTTGAAAGACTCCTTGGGGCACACAGTTTTCATTCTCTAAATGAGTTCCTCGCAGTAGCTTAGAGCCTTGTATTGTGACATATTATTTATTGTATGTACATTTTTGTATCAGCTTTTTTTAGTTTAGTAGTCTCTTTTGTTTTTAAATATTCCAATCAGTTTTATTGGGGCTTTGCAGTGATTTATTCCATGACACAGTAACTGCTGTTAGCATAACCCATGCACACTGAATAATTGATTTAAACTGTGCAATTAACTGTAATGGAATACTAATATGAAGCTACGTACGGAATATACTGATTCTCAGGCGCTTAGCAGGAAAGCACAGACTCTGAACATTTAACCGAGTTTAGAAATATCTATGAACAGTGATGAAAGTTATTGTACAACAAACCTGATGTTCAGAGAGAATTCCAAAAATAGCATACTTTGTCAAATTCCAGCTCAGCAGAGTTACAACAAGTAATATTTATTCTGACATTAAAACAAATATGGATTTGGCCTACAGTGGTAGCGTCAGCATTGCATTCACTAAGAAAGTCTGTGTTTATGCAAATTCTTTTTTCATGAAAATCCACAAATATGAAGTGTCAGAACCTAAGGAACGTCATTTATTTGGACTAAATGTGTTAAACAGGATGGAACTATCGAGAATTTTAAGTTTTCTGGCTAACTAATAAAGCTAATAACAGATTTAAAATGGTGAGAAAGCATACATGAATTACCTAAGACACGTGCCCTACAAACTTATGCCTCCCTTTTATCACACAATTTGTAAAAGATACACAATGCTATTCTTTTAAGCAATGAGCTTCTGTACCAATTACTTGAGGAAAAAGGTCATCAAAATTAACTACAATAAATAATGACATCTTCCCCATTCCCAACCCCCCCCCCCCCCCAAAAAAAAAAGCAAACACCTGCTTGCCAAACAAAAAGTTGTGTGGATGCTAGATTTAAGAACAAAATATTCTTCATCTAATGTGAGAGGTAATGTTTAAAATTGTGGTGTACTAGTATATGACATTACTTTGTTGCAGAAATTACAATTAAAATTCATATCCTAAAAACGGATACCACCAACTATTACAATTAATTAGTCATAAATTAACTTCAAGTCTTAATATAAATAAAGGAATGCCTGCCTAGCCTCGCAAGTTCCACCAAGTGTCAACAGCATTCATGGTTAATATGAACGGCATCCAGAATTTTCCATCACTGGAGCATTGTCAGATCACTCTAGTGCTACAGATGAAGAGGTGTGTGGTAGGCTACTGACATCTTCAGAGGGTCAATGCTGGTGACATGTCATAAGCATTCATCCTTGTCACATGGGCAAGCTGCAGTAAAGAACAACTTTAGTCTAGTGGTTAGCTACAGTAGGTAAACTGTTAGTATCTAAATCAAATATCATTTAGCAGTGAGAATGGTATGCCTACTTTAAACCAGCTGTCAAATAATGACCACAGTGAACTTATATTGCATTTCATCTGTCACTGGCAAAATTTGGTAGTCAGAGGGTCTATATAAAGCAAGGAGTTTGTTTTTTGGAAGTTTTCCCAATGTAATGAATACTCTGTGAGATTTTGGGATTGCAGTTCGTAATGTCATCTTCTTGCCTTGATATTTCAGCTGACAACCAGATAGTTCCCTTCAGGTGAAATTTACAACTGGAGATTACTGTGGAACATCTCTATGTTAATAATGTAAATTGGCATAACACAGCATGCACGTAGCTCTTGGCTCCATGACCACCTTCTTTTGAAGTACAAGTGTGTATTTTCTTGCGTCTGGCTACCGCCACCCTTCACAAACTTCAGGCTGGTGCACTGGGCACATGTTGTGTCCAATAGGAATAGTCTTCCAAAGGAGTTGAAATTCCTACAGTATATATTCAAGAATACTGTATATCCTTTGCACCAAATTTGCACAACTTTATTGCCAGTTATAAGATAAAGAGCTGCTCAGGTGTAGGGCACCCCTTCCATATGCTGGCAACACTTTACCTAAACTACGCAGCCTCATAAAAATCATTATTTAAAAATAGTTCTCCAGTCATCCATAAAAACCTGTGAATGCCCACACTCAGTTACGGACAGTGTGAGTGTGTGGGGAAGTGGAGCCAACAGAATATTTTGTGACTATAGCAAGGACTACACTGAACAGTTCACAAGGGCAGCATGCAAGTATTCTAGGATCTGATTTTTACGGACTGTTGAAATACAATATGCTGAAGTCCTTATCAATCAGGATGGTAGCTTTCAACTGGGTAACACATGGGAGCTGATCATCTCTTTATTTTCTTCAGAAAGTTAAAATATTACACACACTAACATTTATGTTTATCAGCTGAACCACTGAATGTTGAATCTCCGAAATGGCATGCAATAACACAGTTAAACATGCATTTGTGTACCACAGATGAAGCAAAATTTCACAGATATTACTAAATTTGACTGGGCAGTTATTCAGCTAATAACTATGTGCATGTGACACCACTTCATTTCATTTCTTTATACCAAAATAGTAATGTACATCAATAATATCCAGTTGTAAAACTCAGCTGAAGGTGGCTGCCTGTTGTAAAACTCAGCTGAAGGTGGCTGCCTGGTTGCAACTAAAATACTGTGGCAAGAAGCCAGTATCAACTGGATGCAATCCATAAATCTTGTGTAAAGCCAAGGAGAGTCAGTGTAAAATAGAAAAATGAAGGAAATCCAAAATTTACTGGATATTTGTAGTTTACATATGATTTTCAAGTGATACTGACTCGCCTTCAATTTCCGTAGCACAAATAACTTCCACAAAGCCTCACGCAGTGCTGCTGGGGCAACTACAGGATGGAGTGTGAAAGGGGTAACAACTTTTACAGTAGATAATTTTGTATAGTAATAACATTTTTGGTGAATTTTAGCCTGTTAGACATAATCCTTATCATTTAAGGCGAGTCTCAGATGCTATTGAATTTAGCATATGTTAAAATTCAGGAGTAAGTATGAAACATGTAATTATTTTGTTTTCCCCAAAAAAATTCTTGCCCTGAGATACAGGCCTCCAAAGATGACACACTGAACACCATTTTGAAGATGCAAATTTTGGAAAAAATTTTAAAATGCTGTATCTCTGTAACTGTTCTAGATATTTTGTTAGAGTTTTTTTATTTGAAAGATAACTGCTTTATAATTAAAATGGTATCCTCCATTTGGACATATCTGTCAAAGTTCTTTCACTGTCACCTTTTGAATCTTTTTTTATGTAGCAGATAACTTTGCAGAAATTACATATGTGACATGGGAGAAAAATACACTAATTAAGAAAACTTATCTCTGACAGTTTCATTGATGAACTTGGTAAAAGGTCAGTGAAAGCAGTAACACAACAGCATTTGCAAAAATTGCAACAACACATTGGAAAAATGAAAGGGTGTGTACAGGCTGAACAACTATTTCTAGTGCTTCACTGTGATTTTGCTGAGAATTGGTCTGTAACTCTCCCACAAGAAGTACAAGGGTATCATTGGAGTAATGGCCAGGTTTCAGTTTTTACAGGAGTGCCATATTTTCAAAACAAGACCACAAGTGTTGCAGTTATAAGTGATGACACAGGACATGATCCAGCACATGCTTTGCTAGAAATGCGCAAAATTCTTCAACTGCAAACAGGGGCAGAGAAGATCATCATTATTTTTGAGGGTGTTCCTAGTCATTTCAAAAATCGTTACCAGCTGTTTGAACTAAGTAAGTCACTTGTGCCAACTGGCTGGGTATACAGTGGGTCACGGGAAGGGGCCTTGTGATTGTGTAGGAGACCTGCTAAAGCACCATGTTACAAAACATAATCTTTCCAGACAAAATACAGCTGTGATTCAGAATGCTGAGGATTTTACAAGAGTTGTGAAATGTTACACATCCAGCCCTCACTCTTTTGTCCAAATAGATAATCGAAGAATTCTGTGAGCAGAAGAAAGAAGACAGGTCCAAACAAACTACTCCTGTGAAAAGAATTCAGAAGACACATTTTTGGACTCAAAGTGAAGGGCGAACTCATAGTTACTTTAAAGAGCAAGAAAGAAGAAATTACGTTTGTTTGTCCAACACCTCAGAAACAGCAGGATATTATTCAGACTCACAACCTGAGAAGGAGCATGTTGTGACCGGCAGAATGCAGATATTATAGACACCAGTTATGAGTTAAAGGAAACTGTAGTGAACTTT
Organism: Schistocerca americana; assembly: GCF_021461395.2. Taxonomy (NCBI): domain Eukaryota; kingdom Metazoa; phylum Arthropoda; class Insecta; order Orthoptera; family Acrididae; genus Schistocerca; species Schistocerca americana. The sequence goes on from NC_060122.1 coordinate 283,442,152, forward strand.
ATGCTACCACATGGACCAACCGCTGGATATAGGTTTCCAGCTGAAGGACAGCAACAACACCATCAGTGCTCACTTCCTGTTCACAATGTTTTAAAGATTGTAAGTGCTCCAGTTCCTATTGTTTCAACACGAAGGCATCATTCAACACCAAAGGAAGATACCGAAGCAGTGGAACACATTTTTAGTTCATTGATGGCTAATATCAGTACAAAACTGAGTGCACAGAAGTTGTAGATACTGAAACATTAAAATCTTTGGTTCTTTCACATACATTTTGGAATCATTTAAAATGCTTGAAAAATGAGTCTCTTACTCATCTTTCAAAACAAAAATTATCTGAAATAAGGCTATGTTTTGATTTTTATGAGCCTGTTATGTGATAATAAAACAGGTTTTATGTATGGCAAAAATTTCAATTGTTTATAAAACCTAAATGTAGAACTACATGGTGCTAGTCAAAAGAAAAAAAAATTATGTATTGGCATTTCTGAAGAAAAAAAATTCCATAAATTATTAAAAAAATCAGAATGCTATAATAAAAGAACTTTGACAGATAAGCCCAACTGGAGGATTTCTTTGTAATCATAAAGTAATTATTTTTCAAATAAAAAAACCCTAACAAAATATCTAGAACTGTCGAAGAGATACAGCATTTTAAAATTTTTTCCCAACTTCACATCTTCAAATTGGTATATGCATGTCATCTTTTGAGGCCTGTATCTCAGGGCAGGAACTTTTTTTTTGGGAAAAAAAACATGTTCTTACTCCTGAATTTTAACATATGCTAAATTCAAAAACACCTGAGACTATGGAATTCAGTTAAACATACAAGTTTGCTTAAAACTTCACAATTTTGTGTACACATACAAGTTTAAAGCTATGAACAGTGGGCACCAAAATGTAAAAGGTGAGGATCAGTAAGTAAAGGACAAGGAATGTGAAATGTTATTTTTTATGTCATTCAGTGCCTAAACTTTACAAAGATCTGTCCACATGCTGCATCAATCACACCACCCTTTGCAGGAGCTGATTATGTTCTGAACATCAGAGAATAATTGGAGTTCCCGTATTATACATAATAATGTTATGCCTGGTTTATAAATTACATGCCACTAGCACATTAAAACATGGACAAAAACCGATTTGACTTCCATGTTCCCAATTATCAAGAACACTGTCACTGCCACATTCTGAAGTTCTCCCATTCTAAAATCAGCAACACTTTCCATATATAGTTGCACGCTGATAATTTCGTACTGAAAGCAAGTAAAATGTTATCATAACAACAGACTGTAGGTGCTCCTTTCCCCTAGTTCTTTAATAATATAGTCCTCCAGTTAGATCTCATGTAGTCCATGAAATAAGCTAGTAAAAGATCAGTCAAATGAACCTTCAGGGACATATTCAACGTTCTCTCTGCGAATATTGTGTATTTAGTTCTTGGAGAAACCCAAGGTACTTTCCTTAAATCAAAATCAACTAACAGTATCTGCTACTTGTAAGTCGAATCTCACATCCATTTGAGATTAGCGGACATTATTCTGATTCCTCAGTGAAAATGTTATCTATAGCAGCTGTCACTGTTGATCAATAACCCAAAAGAATTATAATTTTAACTGTCACACGATTTGTCTTGCAGTGGGCAAGTTTTCCAGTTATCATGATGGTTTTCTTTCCAAATGATAAACTCAACTCAAGAATTTGGCTACTTTTTTCTACCAATGTACGGTTCCGGTATCAATGAAGGAAAAATATAAAATAATGATCCGCACTTGTAACAACAAATAAGAAAATGCGTGTAATTAGGCACCCGGGACTAAGACACAGATTAAATACTTCAACAACCAACTGATATATAAGATCAGGTCGGACTGAAACAATTAACAGTTATATAATTGTATGTAGGACTCACTGTAACTCATCAGCATATACTTCGAATAGGCACTCAAATACGCGGAACACCAATAAATACTATACAATAGCGTCAAACAAAACGGTCACAACGCTGCCGTTGACGTTTGAAGAACTCGACTTTATCGTATAAATAAAGCAATCGATAGTAAGATATCATTTCTGGTTGCATTTCGACCTAACATTTTCGATCTTAGCTCGTCGTGCGGACGCCACACGATAAAGCTATCGACATATAGTTGTTTGTATATTTTGAAGGAAGTGATACGACTCATACGAGTGTTAAGACATAATTCTGATAGGTTAGCAGTATATACTTGTTTACCTCACTTTTTTCCCCGCTCAAGAGTCAGAAATATTTGAAATTGACAGTTTAAAAAGGTTAGTGTAATTGTAATAGAGTATCGACTCGTTTTGTGTATTTTAGGAAAAATTTGTTTGAAAAATTTCAGACCTTACCTACACTACATTTCATGATTCCTCAATAACCTTTGAATTCCGATAGAAATATGATCAACCTTGGTACAGAACTGGTTTTGTTCGTTTGTTTTTCACTGAATCTCTGAAATGAAAATTTATATGCACTCTGAATGCAATGGAAAATAACAGCGAAAGTTAATAACACAGATTTTCACTTAAGCAAAGCAATCAACCCAGTCATCTTTCTTAAATAGAAGACAGCCAGAAACGAACAATGACGAATACGTTTTAACACACATGCCGGTACACAAATAATCATGTAACATTGTTGCAGAATGAGTTGATTGATGTAATAAACTTTTATTTTTAACATCCATGTCAAAAAAATTCAGTTTCACTCATGCTAAATATAAAATATATAAAATGCAGTTTGGAAAAACACAACATTAGATTTCATTGTCCCATCTGAGAAGATGGTAATTTATAAATGGTTTTGCTAGGTTGCATTGCGGTAGGCCTATAGTATGAACATACATGTTTGTCAATTATCAGCATAGGTATTTTTATGTGAAGATGTTATGTAGATATAATGGAGCAGGATCACCTTTAGGAATGAGAAATGAGTTCATATATACATCAAGAAACAACACAAAAACCTTTTAAGAAATTTAAGCTGTGTACTGCATTAACAATAAATTGTATTACATAACCCTACTGCTTATTCTTAAGTTAGCTAAGTTTAATCTAATAAGTTGGAATCTTAAAAAATGTGCTGCTTCCCCAGTTTTATTGATAGCTATGTTTATATACTGTCGGTAACATATGCATGAATATATTTAGTATTTTTCAAAGAAAATAGTTACCTGTGTTCATTACAACAAAAGCCTACTTCCAATACAGTGTTATTCATCATGCAGCCTTACAATGAATACTGCTATTTCCCATGGGCTTGCTAGAACTTTTTGAGCCTTGGATACAGATTAGCAGATTTGTAGAAATAGTGACTAATGATGCAAAATGTTAATTGTCTTTGGAATTGGTAGGGGTTCCATATCTCTTGGTGTTATGTAAATAATTGACAAGATGACAATAACAAACCAAGTATTTGAGGTACTGAGTCATTGAGGGGCACATAAACAAGACTGAAAATGTTCCCATCTTTCTGATGTTTTACCAGAGCTGTAGTGTGTAACTGTGAAGAAGGATTCCACTATAAGCCAACAACATTCTCAGTCTTGTTTATGGGCTGATCAATGACTCAGTGTCTGAATCATTCAGTGAGTTGTTGTCATTACACCTTCCAATATTCAAATTCCACCAAGGACTTGCTTTGTGGTTGTGCAAATCACACTTTAGTCAACACTTATTTGTATTATCGGCAACAAACATCTTTAAGGACTAAATAGGTTTGCAAGTGAATGTAAGAACTCAGTGATCCATTTAAAGAGACCATATCAAGATGTGTGATAATCTACATAGCACAATATTTCTACTGCTGCTTCTGCTGATTAAGTACTTCATTCACTTTAGATGCATTGGCTGTTTATGATAATTCTATAAATCAACAGGAAGTGAAAATAAGCAAACATCTTTATCTTTAGCTCAACTTAATGACAGAGTTATAAGAGCAAAACATGCAGAGTTAATCTTCTTCATTAATTTATCTCTGTGTTGACTCCATTTTGCTTGCCATCAAATTGAACCACAAGGAATTTTACATGCAGCATTTTGTTTAGTGTGTGTTACCATTAATGCCTACTTTAACTGCCAGCAGGTTGCTTTTGTTCTGGATTTATACGTGGTTGAATGGGAGCTTTGGCTTTACTCAGTTTCAGCTATGAAATGTTGGCTGAGCCTTTTTTTTATTTTTCACATTTGTTTCTTTGCAATTGTGCATCATGAGTCCTTATTAGGTTAAGATTTAAAATGTGGTGAGAACAAGTTATATCCTTTTTACCTATTATGTGAACTGTGTCTAGTAAGGTTTATTTTTGGCATTAATTTTCGTGCATCATCAGCAAGCATTACTGTTCCAAACCATCCTAAAAGTCCTTCGAAGATCATTCATGTAGGCCGAGGACAAAAGGAGATCCAGAACCAATTCTTGTAGTGGCTTGACCCCCAATGTCTTCCCATTCTGATGTTAGTTTCATTCCTGTGACAGTGTGTCAATGTGATACACTGTTTCTTGTTTTTGTGGCGACACTCCATCTGTGGATGATGGATGCAGTTAATGCCGTAACATCTTTTTGAGTACAGTCTATGGTCCACAGTAACAAAGTCTTTGGAAAAGTCGCAAAATACGTTGTTGTTGTTTTGGCCTTCAGTCCAGAGACTGGTCTCGTGCAACTCTCTGTGCTACTCTATCCTGTGCAGGCCTCATCATCTCCAAATAACTGCTGCAACCTACATCCTTCTGAATCTGCTTAGTGTCTTCATCTCTTAGTCTCCCTCTATGATTTTTAGCCTCCACGCTTCCCTCCAATATTAAATTGGTCATCCCTTGATGCCTCAGAATGTGTCCTACCAAACAATTCCTTCTTCTAGTCATGTTGTGCCACAAATTCCTCTTCTCCCCGGTTCTATTCAGTACCTCCTCATTAGTTATGTGATCTACCCATCTAATCTTCAGCATTCTTCTGTAGCATAACATTTCGAAAGCTTCTATTCTCTTCTGGTCTACACTGTTCATCACCTAAGTTTCACTTCCATACATGGATACAATCCATACAAATACTTTCAGAAAAGACTTCCTGACACTCAAATATATACTCGATGTTAACAAGCTTCTCTTCTTCGGAAAAGCTTTCCTTGCTATGGCCAATCTACATTTTATATCCTCTTTACTTTGACTATCATCAGTTATTTTGCTCCCCAAATAGCAAAACTTATTTACTGCTTTAAGTGTCTCTTTTCTTAATCTAATCCCCTTAGCATAACCTGATTTAATTTGAATACATTCCATTATCCTGATTTTGCTTTTGTTGCTTTTCATCTTTTATCTTCCTTTCAAGATACTGTCCATTCTGTTCAGCTGCTCTTCCAGGTCCTTTCCTGTCTCTGACATCATCGGCAAACCTCAATGTTTTTATATCTTCTCCATGGATTTTAATTCCTATTCCAAATTTTTCTTTCATTTCCTTTACTGCTTGCTCAATATACATATTGAATAACATCGGGGATAGGCTACAACCCTGTCTCACTCCCTTCCCCAACCCCTGCTTCCCTTTCATACCTCGACTCTTATAACTGCCTTCTAGTTTCTGTATAAACTGTAAATATCTTTTCACTCCCTGTGTTTTACATGTTCCACCTCCAGAATTTAAAATAGAGTATTCCAGTCAGCATTGTCAAGAGCATTCTCCAAGTCTACAAATGCTAGAAACGTAGCTTTGCCTTTCCTTAATTTATTGTCTAAGATACGTCGTAGGGTCAGTATTCCCTCGCGTGTTCCAAAATTTCTACAGAATCTGAACTGATCGTCCCTGGGGTCGGCTTCTACCACTTTTTCCATTTATTTGTAAGGAATTCGTGTTAGTATTTTGCAACCAAGGCTTATTAAACTGATAGTTTGGTAATTTTCACATCTGTCAACACCTGCTTTCTTTGGGATTGGAATTATTATATTCTTCTTGAAGCCCAGAGGTATTTCACCTGTCTAATACACCTTTCTTACCACAAAATTTTGCTTCCACAAAATATATTGGTAGGATAATTTTTATTGCTTAGCTCTGCCAAGGATTTATCTGCGAGGCACTCTTCACCTTCATATGTGGAGGAGCCTTTATGAAAGCCATAGTGAGTGGCATCATTCCATGTCAGATCCCAAATATTGTGGTGGATTCTAAGGTAACCATTTCAGAATTTAATCATACCTACATGTTTCAATAGTAAAACTCCCTAACTCTAACCATTTTTGATAAATTTTGGTTTTGGATGCTAAAGGGTGTGTACCCGGTCATTAGTCAGGCACTAATCTACCTATTTTCAGAGACCTACTACTCAGTAATGAGTTAACCTACAGACCTAAATTGTTTTATTCATCTATTATGTGCACCACTGCATTGATATAATGTATAAAAAGTAGGATACAACACTCGAATTTTTATGAAGAATGTTGAAAAAAACACTTTTTACATTCTGTGCTTCAAATTTGTAATTTTTTAAAAGTCATAACTTCACACAGGGGAACAGTAGAGACTTCATCCTGTGCAGTAACTCATCTGTCCTAGTATTAAGTATAAATAACAATTAAAAGAATTTAGCATTACAATTAGTAGTTCCTACCTTCACTTAAAGATGACTCCATCACAAAAGAATGTCAAATTTGATTAATTTCAAAGTTCTTAGAGGGTGAGGGGTAGGGGATACATAGACAGTTGAACCTTAACTTGATTTTTTGCTGAAATGTTTACATATCTGGTAGCAATCTTAGGTGTAAACAAGGCTATCCCAACTAACTTTATTCATTGGCACAGAATAAAATGAAAATGTCACTGACACTTGCAGCCCATCTTCAACACTATAGGACACTGCTAATTGAAAACCATGTAAACTCCATTGAAAATGATTTCCGAGGTATTCTTAGTTGACCTGTAGGTCAGAATTGGAAGCAGGTGAGAGTTGAATACAGTTAGCAGTCTTTTTTTCCAATTTGTATGTTATATTTCACTGTTAATTGTCTTTTCACTGTAAGAAATTACAAGAGACAGCTTAGGAGTGCGAATGAGGTGATGAATCCTCCTTCTGCTTCTGTAAATTAAGTAGGGACTTCAGTGAAACATAAGAAAAGATGCAAGCTGCAATGAGAGACTTCAATAAGTTATGAAATATATGCTGCTACATACAGATACAAAAATTCTACAAAGAATAGTATCGTTAACAATTTCAAATATATAGAAGGGAATTGTATTTTTAAAACTCTTCCAGCTGGCATATAACTTTGTTTTTCTTGACATTTTGATGCAAAAACGAAATGAGTTCACTTAAAGATGAGAGATATGATTTTTTCATAGCACTAATTGTCAAGTTGTGATCCAGCAGTAGGCATGCAGTTAATCTCAACATCTTTAAATTCATGTGATGCCTGGGAAATGTCTCCTATGTACCAGATTTCATCATACTTGAAAGCCACATTATGCCCGACGTGCAGCTGTTCCCACAAAGCATTTTCGTGAGCTTCCACAGCAACAGTGCTCCCATTTTCATCTATTGTAAGTCTCTTCAGTAGAAAGGTATTAGCAGCAGTGACTAGAAATGCATGATTTGATCATGTTCTTGAACTGTTTCCCCCCCGTGAACCACGGACCTTGCCGTTGGTGGGGAGGCTTGCGTGCCTCAGCGATACAGATGGCCGTACCGTAGGTGCAACCACAACGGAGGGGTATCTGTTGAGAGGCCAGACAAACGTGTGGTTCCTGAAGAGGGGCAGCAGCCTTTTCAGTAGTTGCAGGGGAACAGTCTGGATGATTGACTGATCTGGCCTTGTAACATTAACCAAAACGGCCTTGCTGTGCTGGTACTGCGAACGGCTGAAAGCAAGGGGAAACTACAGCCGTAATTTTTCCCGAGGACATGCAGCTTTACTGTATGATTAAATGATGATGGCGTCCTCTTGGGTAAAATATTCCGGAGGTAAAATAGTCCCCCATTTGGATCTCCGGGCGGGGACTACTCAAGAGAACGTCATTATCAGGAGAAAGAAAACTGGCATTCTACGGATCGGAGCGTGGAATGTCAGATCCCTTAATCGGGCAGGTAGGTTAGAAAATTTAAAAAGGGAAATGGGTAGGTTAAAGTTAGATATAGTGGGAATTAGTGAAGTTCGGTGGCAGGAGGAACAAGACTTTTGGTCAGACGAATACAGGGTTATAAATACAAAATCAAATAGGGGTAATGCAGGAGTAGGTTTAATAATGAATAAAAAAATAGGAGTGCGGGTTAGCTACTACAAACAGCATAGTGAACGCATTATTGTGGCCAAGATAGACACAAAGCCCATGCCTACTGCAGTAGTACAAGTTTATATGCCAACTAGCTCTGCAGATGATGAAGAAATAGATGAAATGTATGATGAGATAAAAGAAATTATTCAGGTAGTGAAGGGAGACGAAAATTTAATAGTCATGGGTGACTGGAATTCGTCAGTAGGAAAAGGGAGAGAAGGAAACATAGTAGGTGAATATGGATTGGGGGGAAGGAATGAGAGAGGAAGCCGCCTTGTAGAATTTTGCACAGAGCATGACTTAATCATAGCTAACACTTGGTTCAAGAATCATAAAAGAAGGTTGTACACCTGAAAGAATCCTGGAGATACTAAAAGGTATCAGATAGATTATATAATGGTAAGACAGAGATTTAGGAACCAGGTTTTAAATTGTAAGACATTTCCTGGGGCAGATGTGGATTCTGACCACAATCTGTTGGTTATGAACTGCAGATTGAAACTGAAGAAACTGCAAAAAGGTGGGAATTTAAGGAGATGGGACATGGATAAACTGAAAGAACCAGAGGTTGTAGAGAGTTTCAGGGAGAGCATAAGGGAACAATTGACAGGAATGGGGGAAAGAAATACAGTAGAAGAAGAATGGGTAGCTCTGAGGGATGAAGTAGTGAAGGCAGCAGACGATCAAGTAGGTAAAAAGACGAGGGCTGATAGAAATCCTTGGGTAACAGAAGAAATATTGAATTTAATTGATGAAAGGAGAAAATATAAAAATGCAGTAAATGAAGCAGGCAAAAAGGAATACAAACGTCTCAAAAATGAGATCGACAGGAAGTGCAAAATGGCTAAGCAGGGATGGCTAGAGCACAAATGTAAGGATGTAGAGGCTTGTCTCACTAGGGGTAAGATAGACACTGCCTACAGGAAAATTAAAGAGACCTTTGGAGAGAAGAGAACGACTTGTATGAATATCAAGAGCTCAGATGGCAACCCAGTTCTAAGCAAAGAAGGGAAGGCAGAAAGGTGGAAGGAGTATATAGAGGGTTTATACAAGGGCAATGTATTTGAGGACAATATTATGAAAACGGAAGAGGATGTAGATGAAGACGAAATGGGAGATAAGATACTGCGTGAAGAGTTTGACAGAACACTGAAAGACCCGAGTCGAAACAAGGCCCCCGGAGTAGACAACATTCCATTAGAACTACTGATGGCCTCGGGAGAGCCAGTCATGACAAAACTCTACCATCTGGTGAGCACGATATATGAGACAGGCGAAATACCCTCAGACTTCAAGAAGAATATAATAATTCCAATCCCAAAGAAAGCAGGTGTTGACAGATGTGAAAATTACCGAACTATTAGTTTAATAAGTCACAGCTGCAAAATACTAACGCGAATTCTGGTAGAAGCCGACCTCGGGGAAGATCAGTTTGGATTCCGTAGAAATGTTGGAACACGTGAGGCAATACTGACCTTACGACTTATCTTAGAAGAAAGATTAAGAAAAGGCAAACCTACGTTTCTAGCATTTGTAGACTTAGAGAAAGCTTTTGACAATGTTAACTGGAATACTCTCTTTCAAATTCTGAAGGTGGCAGGGGTAAAATACAGGGAGCAAAAGGCTATTTACTATTTGTACAGAAACCAGATAGCAGTTATAAGAGTCGAGGGGCATGAAAGGGAAGCAGTGGTTGGGAAAGGAGTGAGACAGGGTTGTAGCCTCTCCCCGATGTTATTCAATCTGTATATTGAGCAAGCAGTAAAGGAAACAAAGGAAAAATTCGGAGTAGGTATTAAAATTCATGGAGAAGAAATAAAAACTTTGAGGTTCGCCGATGACATTGTAATTCTGTCAGAGACAGCAAAGGACTTAGAAGAGCAGTTGAACGGAATGGACAGTGTCTTGAAAGGAGGATATAAGATGGACATCAACAAAAGCAAAACGAGGATAGTGGAATGTAGTCGAATTAAGTCGGGCGATGCTGAGGGAATTAGATTAGGAAATGAGACACTCAAAGTAGTAAATGAGGTTTGGTATTTGGGGAGCAAAGTAACTGATGATGGTCGAAGTAGAGAGGATATAAAATGTAGACTGGCAATGGCATGGAAAGCGTTTCTGAAGAAGAGAAATTTGTTAACATCGAGTATAGATTTAAGTGTCAGGAAGTCGTTTCTGAAAGTATTTGTATGGAGTGTAGCCATGTATGGAAGTGAAACATGGACGATAACTAGTTTGAACAAGAAGATAATAGAAGCTTTCGAAATGTGGTGCTACAGAAGAATACTGAAGATAAGGTGGGTAGATCATGTAACTAATGAGGAGGTATTGAATAGGATTGGTGAGAAGAGAAGTTTGTGTCACAACTTGACTAGAAGAAGGGATCGGTTGGTAGGACATGTTTTGAGGCATCGAGGGATCACAAATTTAGCATTGGAGGGCACCGTGGAGGGTAAAAATCGTAGGGGGAGACCAAGAGATGAATACACTAAGCAGATTCAGAAGGATGTAGGTTGCAGTAGGTACTGGGAGATGAAGAAGCTTGCACAGGATAGAGTAGCATGGAGAGCTGCATCAAACCAGTCTCAGGACTGAAGACCACAACAACAACAACTTGAACTGTTCTCATCGTACTGTACCTGTGTTTTGAGAAATTTTCATACAATTTGAGCTCCTGCAAAGAAACAAAGAACATATTAACGCACTGTATTTTGTGGTGTATTTTGTACACAACTATTACAGATTAACTTTGTTTCTTCACAGTTCAAATCATATGAAGCTTTCTTGGAAAGCAGGTACAGTACATTGAGGACAGTTCCAGGAACACGATCATACCATACATTTCTAGTCTCTGCTACTAACACCTTTCTAATGAAGAGACTTCCAACAGATGCAAATGGGAGCACTGTTGCTATGGATGCACATGAAAATGCTTTGTGGGAGCAGCTGCAAGTCAGGCAGTATGTAGCTTTCAAATATGATTAAAAGTGGTACATGGGACACATTTCCCAGGCATCACATGAATATGAATATAAAGATAATGAGATTAACTACATGCCTATCTCTGAACAACAAGTCCTTTCATATCCCAGTAAGAATGTTTCTGTTTGAGTCCCCTTCTCCAATATTATATGTAAGGTGGATGTCCCATCATTACATAGACGCAGTGCATGTTTTTATGAACTTGACAAGAAGTACCATGAAAAAATATCTCTCACCTTTGCATTACCTCATTTTTTTCTTTCTTTTTGCTTCAAGATGTCAAGGAAAACAAAGTTATATGTGCAAAGTGGAAGAATTTTAGAAAATACAGTTTCCTTCTTTATATTTGAATTTGTTAATGAAACTTCTTGACAACATTTTTGTATCTGTATATACTGATAATGGAAAATCCAGAATGGAATGTAACACTATTATGAAAACAATAGTTGGTACTCACCATACAGTGGAGGTACTGAGTCACACACACACGAGTCTGTGGCTGGTCAGGCTAGACTGCAAGCAGCAGCACAGGATGGGAGAGGCATCCGTGTGGTGGAGGTAAGGAGGAAGCTGGGGCAGGGAGTTGGATGGATAGCAAAGGAGGGGGCTGGTAAAGTGAAGTGCTGTTTATGGCAGCGTACAGGGATGAGGTGGAGAGAGGGTAGGGCAGCCACGTGCAGTCAGTAGGTTAGGCAGAGCGTGGGGTTAGCCGAAAAGGAGAGAAGTAAAAAGACTGAGGGTGTGTTGGTGGAATAGAGGGCTATGTAGTGCTTGAATGGTAACAGGAAAGGGACTTGATGGCTAATGACAATGACTAATGAAGGTTTAGGCCAAGAGGGTTACAGGAATGTAGGACTTGTTGCAGGTATATTTCCTGCCTCCACAGTTTGGAAAAGCTGGTGTTGGTGGGAAGGATTCAGATGGCACAGGCTTGAAGCAGTCATTGATGTGAAGAACATCGTGTTGGGTGGCATGCTCAGCAACTGGGAGGTCCAGCTGTCTCATGGCCATAGTTTGTCGGTGGCCATTCATGGGGACAGACAGCTTGTCGGTTGTCATGCCCACGTAGAATGCAGCAGAGTGGTTGCCACTTAGCTTGTAGTTCACATGACTGGTTTCAAAGGTAACCTTGCCTTTTATGCGATAGGTGATGCTTATGGCATTTTGGAGTAGATGGTGGTGGGACGAGGTGTGGGACAGGTCTTGCATCTAGGTCTATTACAGGGATATGAGCGATGGGACAAGAGGTTGGGAAGAGGATTTGTGTAGGGATAGATGAGAATATTGTGTAGGTTCGGTGGGTAGCAAGAATACCACTGTGGAAGGGGTGGAAAGGATAGTGGGTAAGATAGTCCTCATTTCAGAGTATGATGAGAAGTACTGAAAACCTGGCAGAGAATGTGATTCAGTTGCTGCAGTCCTGTTCCACCAATGCACTCTCAGTTTTTTTACTTCCCTTCTTTTACCCAACACCCTGCCCTCCGCCAAACCTCCTGGCTGCATCTAGCTGCCCTAACCTCTCTCCACCTCATCCCTGTATGCTCCCACAAGCATCACTTTGCTGCTTGCAGTCTGGCTTCAGCGGCCAGAGACTGTGGTCATGTGGTCATGTGTGTGTGTGTGTGTGTGTGTGTGTGTACATTGTTCCATTAAGTTCCGGGTGTGCAGCCGCAAGAAATCTCCTTCTTCTTCTAATATTTCGGCTGTATAACATTCAGCCATCTTCAGAGTGAGCCGCAAGACTGCCGCTCCAGTGCTCGCGCTGTCCCTTTATACTCATGTACCGCGCGACTGCGCATGCGGCCACAGATGCAAATGCGCCAGAGACGTTGGTCGGTGGCAGAGACGTGCATAATGCGCGAGTTGTATCTATAACTCCGCAGTTGATCTGTGTTGGCATATCGATATATCATTGTGAGCTGCACTGTGACGACGTCTTTGTGAGTTTATTACGCAAGTGCCGGATTCCATGATTTATCAAGATTGAAACCACTATCTCTATTAATTAAATTCGTCGTCAAGCGAATTTCAATCGCCTCCTTCACTATCAAGTCCCAAAAGGATGATGTAGTTGCCAAAATTTCGAAGTTGTCATACAACATACTGTGACCATTATCAATACAGTGCTCTGCCACTGCCGACTTATTGGGTTTTAAAAGTCGTGTGTACCTCCGGTGTTCTGTACATCTTTCTTGGTCAGTACGAGTTGTTTGTCCGATGTAAGAAAGGCCACATTTACATGGAATTTTGTAAACTCCATATTTTCGGAGCAGCAAATCATCTTTCACGGAGCCCACGAGTGCAGCTGTCTTGGGTGGAGGACAAAAAATCACTTTTACTTTGTGTCTGCCAAGGATGCATCCTATTTTTGATGAGAGGCTACCCACATACGGCAGGAAGGCCATCGATTTAAAGGTTTCTTCATCTTCTTCTGCTTTCTTTGTGGCCTCTTTCGGTTTCATTTTTAGTGCCCTTTGTATTTGTTGTGGAGAGTACCCATTGTCTTCGAACACTCTTTGTAAGTGGGAAAGTTCATCTTGCAGACTGCTTTTGTCAGAAATAAGATGAGCTCTGTGGGTCAAAGTTCGGAGAACACTCATTGCCTGGGCAGGATGGTGGCAGCTATTTCCACGTAAATACAGATCGGTGTGCGTCGGCTTCCTATATACTTCATGTCCCAAAGTGCCATCCTCGCTGCGCCGAACCAAAACATCCAAGAATGGAAGGCATCCCTCCTTTTCAGTTTCCATTGTGAACTTTATTTGATCGTGGAGGGAGTTCAGATGTCTTAAGAAGTCTTGCAAGTTGTCTTCACCATGGGGCAAAACTATAAAGGTGTCATCAACATACCTCCAGAATACCGTGGGTTTCAAGTCAGCAGATTCAAGCGCCTTCTCCTCGAAGTCCTCCATAAATAAATTGGCCACCAGAGGGGATAAGGGACTACCCTTGCCGACTCCGTCCGTCTGTTCAAAAAATTCGTTGTTAAATAAGAAATATGTGGTCAGAACATGTTTAAATAAAGCTGAAATCTCTTTGTCAAAACTTCTTTCAATAAGCTGTGGAGATTCTGGAAGACGAACCTTTGTAAATAAAGCCACCACATCAAAACTCACTAATATATCAGACGGGTTCATTTCCAATGATTTCAGTTTACTAATGAAGTCAGCCGAGTTTCTTATGTGGTGGGTACATTTTCCCACAAGAGGCCTCAACAATGATGCCAGATGTTTGGCAACGTCATAGGTCGGAGAGCCTATGTTACTCACTATGGGGCGTAGAGGGACATCTTTCTTGTGGACCTTTGGTAGTCCATAAAGTCTAGGAGGCACTGGACCACTTGGTTTCAATCTCTGAACAACTTCTGGTGGAAAGGGAGAATCATTCAGAAGCAAAACAGTTTTCTTCGCCACTCGATTAGTGGGATCCCTGCTGATCTTCCGGCACATGCTGTCACTCAATAAATTGTACATTTTATCAAGGTATTTGTCCCAAGACAGTAAAATAGTAGCATTACCTTTATCTGCTGGGAGTACCACCGTCTTGAGTATCCAGGCGAAGCTTGCACAGAGCAGCCCTCTCTGCCACAGATATATTGCTCCTTTGTGGGCGAGCCTTCATAATTGCACGGCATGTTTCACGTCTTATTTCCTCTGCTGAATCTGGGGGAAGTGGTCGAACAGCTTCTTCAGTGGCGCTGATAAACGAAGGCAATGGCAGAACCTGTGGCATGGGTGCAAAATTCAGTCCCTTACTCAAAACCATCATCGTAGCATCGTCCAAATCTCTACCTGTCATATTAATAACAGGGCGTCGAATAACAGTTTCTCGCTGTGATGTTGTCTTCAGTCGACTAAATTTTGCAGTCTGTCGGGATGTGGCCACCTCACGAATCCAGTTTGATTTGGCCCAAGTTGTACCATCAATCCAATTCCAAGAATCATAGGGTATCTCCACAGACACCTTCAGGTGCAGGCGATAAAGTTCTTCAGAAACCAGGTCTAATTTTCGGCGAGTAAAGTGGAACCTCTCCTTAACAATAGCAGAACCAGCTTTTGTTAAAATCTTATTCATAGACGTCGTTTTTATAAAACGTACTAATCTGGCAAACTTCAGAATTATGCCCTGGTCACGGCACCTTAGTAAAAAACTTAAAGACCTCAGTAATCTCTCTCTCAAGTGTCGAAGCTTATCCAGTCGTCGAACACATAAAGCCATCTCCTCCCCGCAAAGGTGCTTGATGTGCATCTTCAGGTTTTGGCGGCGCAAAGACTGTTCCATTAAGTTTCGGGTGTGCAGCCAGCCGCAAGAAATCTCCTTCTTCTTCTAATATTTCGGCTGTATAACGTTCAGCCATCTTCAGAGTGAGCCGCAAGACTGCCGCTCCAGTGCTCGCTTCGTCCCTTTATACTCGTGTACCGCGCGACTGCGCATGCGGCCACAGATTGCGATTGAAATTCGCAGTCGCGCGGTACACGAGTATAAAGGGACGAAGCGAGCACTGGAGCGGCAGTCTTGCGGCTCACTCTGAAGATGGCTGAACGTTATACAGCCAAAATATTAGAAGAAGAAGGAGATTTCTTGCGGCTGCACACCTGGAACTTAATGGAACAATGTACACACACACACACACACACACACACACACACACACACACGACCACAGTCTCTCACTTCATTTGAGCACCCAAACTGTCTCTTTTAGTTCATTGCACTGAAAAGACACTGTTTTCAGCTCTGATCTGTTTACAGTTCTGACCTACAGGTCAACCACAAATACTGTAGGAACATTTTTCAGTGGATGTGCCCTGTAGTGTTGAATGTGGACTGCAAGTGTAAGTAGCATTTTTGTTTTATTCTATGCCAATAAATGAAGTTAGTTAGGATATTCTTGTTTGCACCTAAGATTGCTACCATGTATGTAAACACTTCAGAAAAAAATTAAGTCTACATAACCCTCTCCCAGGACTTTGAAATATGTTCTTTTGCGATGGAGTCGTCTTTAAGCGAAGATAAGAATTACTAATTGCAATGCTAAATTCTATTCATTGTTATTTATACTTAATACTAGGACTGAAGAGTTACAGTGCACAAGATGAGGTCTCTACTGTTTCTTTGTGCAAAGTTATGATTAAAAAAAAATCAAATTTAAAGCACAGAGTGAAAAAGTGTTTCTTTTCTTTTTTTCCCCACAACATTTTTCATAAGAATTCTGAATGATGTATTCTACTTTTCATACATTATATCAAGGTAGTGACCTACATACTAGATGCATAAAAAAATAGGTTTGTAAGGCAACTCATTACTGAGTAGTAGGTCTCTGAAAATAGGTAAACTGCTGCCTGACGTATGACCAGGTACACACTCTTCAGTCTTCAAACCTGAATTTATCAAAAGTGGTTAGAGTTAGGATAGGAACATAATTGGCAGTTTTATTATTAAGAAGTGGGTATCCTTGTACCAAACATGACTAAATTCAGAAATGGTCATCTTATCACCCGATGTCAGAATGACCCACAGGTAGTTAGCAAGCTTCTACTTCTTCTTTTTCCCTTGATCTCCTTCTTGCCCTCCTCCTTGTTCTCCGTCTCTCCCTCTGCTTCTTCTTTCTCCACATATTGCCTTTTATGCCCTCTTGGTTGAAATGATTGACATTTCCACGTTTTCTCCCTATCTTCTGAAGGATCTTTGCCCAGTGGATGATAATTCATCATTAATTTTAATATTTTGTCATCTTCCATACTTGTGGCATGGTCCATCCAATTATTCTTTTATTCCTTAATCTGGTCATTTCAGCTTTTCACTGCCACTGAGAGCCTCTTCGTTGAGCACATCATGTGGGGCAGGTAAAGCAAACATACTGTTAGCATATGATGCACATATTAGTACATGTGCATCACATGCTAACAGTATGTTCACTTTACCTGCCCCCACATGATGTGCTCGACGAAGAGGCTCTCAGTGATCTTCTTACACAGCTCCCCCACCCCTTCATCCTCTGTGGTGATTTTAATGCACACAATATGCTTTGGGGCTCTGTGAGCACTTGCCCCAGGGGTAGAGCAATCGAGAGGCTTCTTCTGCCTTCCAGTGCCTATTTGCTAAATACAGGTCAAAGCACGCATTTTTGCGTTGCAACTGGGTCGTTCTCTGCCATTGATCTATCGCTTTGCTCTCCAGCCATCGCCCACACTACTAAATGGGAACTGGTTGATGACTTACACGGCAGCGATCACTTCCCCATCTGGATTCACCTGCCACATGCAGTGGAACCGGAAAGGAAACCGCTTCAATGGGTGCACGGTAGAGCCAACTGGGCCCTGTATAGTCAGCTAGCCCAGTTTCAACATCGGGTCAGTGTCCAGGAATGGGTGGATCATATTACTGAAATGATCCACCGCGCCAGTGAAGCGTCCATCCCACAGTCCACGGGACAAACAAAGCGGCAGCCTGTCCCTTGGTGGAGCGACGAATGCCGCTCTGCAATCAGGGCTAGGCGGGCAGCTCTGTGTAGGTTGAAATGCCTGCCAACTGTAGAGAACCTTGCAGCCTTTCGGGTGGCGAGGGCAAAGTGTCGTCGGATTATATGAGAGAGCAAGAAGGGGTCGTGGCAGCAGTTCCTGAACACCATTATTCGTTCTACACGAAGTTCCATTATATGGGAGACCATCAGGAGGATTTCTGGCAGAGGTGGGAGGTGCCGTATGGCTGCTATAATGTGGAATGGTACTCTCCAAACGACACCAAAAGATATTGCCCAGTCTATGGCGGCCCATTTTGCAGCTATTACTGCAACAGCCAGTCAGAATCCAGCTTTCCAGCCCCACAGAGTGGCTGCTGAGAGGAGCAGTTTTGACTTCCGCTCACCCAATACAGAAGAGTACAACTGCACATTTTCCATGTGGGAACTGGATTCTGCATTGTGTGGGGCTCGTGATACATCCCCTGGTCAGGATAGAATCCACTATAGCATGCTGCGGCACCTCACAGGGAGAAATAAAGAAATCCTCCTCCGACTTTTTAATCTTGTTTGGATGTCAAGTCACTTCCCCGACTCATGGCGTGAAGCAATTTTAATTCCTCTTTTAAAACCTGGGAAAGACCGCACATGCCCAGGTAGTTACCGTAGTGTTGCCCTCACTAGCTGCAGGGGAAAGACCTTGGAGCGGATGGTCAACCGCCACCTTGTCTGGATGTTAGAATCCAGACAACTCCTTAGTCGTTTTCAGTGTGGGTTCAGGAGGTATCTCTCCACCTTTGATAACCTGACCCTCCTGGAGGCGGCTATACAACAGGCTTTCCTGCGCCAGCATCACCTGTTGGGAATATTTTTTGACATTGAAAAGGCATACGACACTACTTAGAGGCATCGTATCATCAGGCAGCTCCACAAATGGGGTTTTCGTGGATGTCTTCCCAATTTTATTTGGTCCATCCTGTCGCCACGTTATTTTCGGTACTGAGTCGGAGACGTACTGTCTGGTTGCTTTGAACAAGAGAACGGTGTCCCTCAAGGTAGTGTTTTAAGTGTGATGGTCTGTGCCATTGCTATTAATAGTATTACATCTGTCATGAAAAGTCCTGTGCAGTGTTCCTTGTTTATGGACGATTTCTCTGTATTTTGCTCTTCTTCAAGCCTTGCAACGACGACCCGTCAGTTGCAACTCACTCTGCAACGTTTGGATGAATGGGCACAGAAGAGTGGTTTTAAGTTTTCAACTGATAAGTCAGTGTGTGTTCTTTTTAACCGTTCTCGTTCCATTTTTGGCTTGCCTGCATTGAGGATGCGGGACACCGTTCTGAATTTTAAAGACACAGTGAAGTTTCTGAGCCTCACTTTTGATTCTAAGCTTACGTGGCTGCCACACACTAAGGAACTGAAAAAACGGTCTCTTAAGGTGCTGTCTATTTTAAAATGTCTTAGTCACCACACATGGGGAGCAGACAGGACTTGTCTGCTCCGGTTTTACAGAGCCTTCGTGCGGTCCCGGCTTGATTATGGATGCACGGTGTATGGGTCTGCAAGACCCACTTATTTAAAGTTGTTGGATGTGGTGCACCATCAGGGGATTCGGTTGGCCACTGGGGCGTTCAGAACGAGCCCTATACCGAGCCTCTGTGCAGAGGCAGGTGAACCGCCACTTCACCTCTGGCGGCATCTACTAATGGTGCGCCAGGCTTATAAAACATTATCCACACCATACACACTTGCATACCACACTGTTGCTCGGCCTCCTCCTGAAAGGCTTTTTTGCAACCAGCAACGAGCAACAAGGTCCTATGGGATTCGTGCAAAGGATTGCATTTTAGAGATGGGTGTGGCCAGTTTTCATGTTTCACGTCAAGGTTGAAGCAGATATCCACCTTGGCTCCTCCAGAGGCCCAGACTGATTTTAGATTTGGCCAATTTTAAGAAAGACAGTACATCAGAGTTTACTTTCAAATCTTTGTTTTTTAATATTTTAGATAGGCATCATGATTTTACAGTAGTCTACACTGATGGATCCCAACAGGGGGATTTTCTTGGCTGCTCAGTACTGTTCCCCGAATGTGTCATCAGGATTCTCCTTCCCCAGGAATACACTGTTTTTTCCACAGAACTTCACGCGATCCTGAAGGCATTGGAGCAGATACGGTGTACTCAGGGCAAACACTTTCTAATTTGCTGTGACTCACTGAGTGCATTACAGTCACTGCAGAACCTGTACCCAGCGGAGAAGTTGGAACAGCTGATTTACGACCAACTGTACATCCTCCAACGACAGAGCAAGCAAGTGTCCTTTTGCTGGGTGCCAGGGCATGTGGACATACGAGGAAATGAACAAGCTGATCGAGCTACCAAGGACGCCTGCAGGTTCCCGGAGGTGACACAATGTTCTATTCCTTTGCAAGGTGTTGTTTCTGTGCTGCGGCGGAAGTCTGTGTAATTGTGGGAGGAAGAATGGCTGGCGGCGAGGGAAAATAAGCTGCGGTTGGTGAAACCCACCATCCAGCCGTGGTGTTCCTCCTGCTGGTCACCTAGGCGGGACGAAGTGACCCTTACACATCTTCGCATAGGGTACTGTCCTCTTACGCATGCCTTCTTACTACGGCGAGAGGAACCCCCACTGTGTGATGCCTATGGCGTATGAATCACTGTACACCACATTTTAGTTGAGTGTGATTTATATCATTCTGTCAGGGCGGAAGTTAATATTAGTGGGGATCTGCTCTCGATGTTAGCCGATGACGAGGCGAGTGTCAAGAATGTTCTAAGGTACTGTGATGTTTCTGGGCTTCAGCCTAAAATTTTAGGTTGGAATGTTTAGTGTGTTGCTGAGTGACTGACCAGTCCTTTTTATTCTTGTAATAGGCCAGTTCCAAACATGTGCTATGTGTTTCATTTTAATGCCTTCCCCTAAGTTCTCTTGCAGTTCTCCTCTTTACATGCTGATTTCCGCTTTGCTACTGTTGATGTGCACACTGCCTATGTAGACTGTCACCTTTAATTTTAGTCTTATTTTTGCACTTGCTGCATTTTAGTGACACTCGTCCGTTATTGTTTCCGTTCGGGCACTAAAGACTACACTGTTGAGCGCCCATAACACCATATCCATCCATCCATTTTCACTGCCAGTTCTCCTTTGATGCCAGCATTCCTCCTGCTATTGAGTAGTGTGTACCAAACCATTCTTCTTACCAGTTGCATCTCTTGTGCGCTTTATTCATTTCTTTTTGTAACAGGCCATAACTCTCTTGCATATGTCATGGCTGGCAGGCTAGTGACATAGTTTTGTAGAACGTAATTAGGGTGTCCTTTCTTACTTTAGTTCTGAGGGTTCTATAGATTGTTCTGTTAATGTAGTTAAATATTTCTACTTTCTTTTGTATGTCCATGTATGTCATAAATAAGTAACCAGTCTTTCCTAAGTAGGTTGAACATGTTTACTTGTTCTGTTTACTGATCATTTATTATTATTTTGCTGGGATTTAGCTCCTGCTGCCTGAAAGCCAAAACTTTTGTTTTCTTTGAAGAGAATAATAGATTACACAACTTACCTGTCGAGGATAAAATATAAGAGCTGCTTGGAGTGTGTTCTCAGTGTCAACAGTCACACTGTGATCGTCAGCAAAGAGTATGTCGTAGAATGATTCCTTTAGTTGAAGTCATAAATATAAAAACTTGATTTACTTTTCCGTTGCCTCAGTACATCATCAATATAAATATTAAAAAAGGGACACAAACTGCATCCTTGTCTTACTCCTAAATTTATCTTGGTCTTATTTTTCCTTTTCTGCAGTGATGATTATTGACATACTTTCTTCTACCTTTATTACGGGCGGACATATTCTTCTTTTGTACATCATCTCCCATAGTTCATCTCTACAGCATTAATTTATCAAAAGCTTTCACATAGTTTATGTCTGTGCACAATTAAATTTCTGAAAGCCTGTTTGTTCTTCTAGAAAAATATTTTCAGCTGTTAGTGCTAGTCACCTTATTACTATTTAAGAATATATTTTATACACCTTATTTAGCAGAGACATTCCTGTGTCATTTTTGTAATTACTTCTGTGTCCTTTCTTGTAAACTGGCATTATTGTAGCCACCTACTTTTGTCTGCTGGAATCTTCTTATTGGCAGCTGTTGTGAGTCAGTGTGTTGGAAAAGCTCCCAATAGTCATCTACCTGTTGTACCAGTACCAAAGGTACCTCCTCTGCAGAAAGTACGGGATCTATCATTATTCATCCATTTGACTGCGAGTGGCATTTCAGTGGTAGTGTGGATGGGGACCAGGAAGGGCTCAAGGTGTTATACCAATCTCCCCAACCAACAAGTTTGAGGTGCTATCTTTAACTGTAACTGAAACAGAGCCAGTGAGATTCACTTCACCTCTTGTGGGGAAATCTGTTTTGTACAGCATCAAGAGGGGGCAGACGATAAAGGACAGGGGTCTATTAATCATAGGCATTTCAAACGTATGGTGAATGATGACACATCTTAGGGAAATCGCAGCAAGGGACGGGAAAGGACACTAGGTGCACTCAGTGAGAAAGTCAGGGCTTCATTCAGTGTGTTGAAGAGACTGTTCCGGCAGCCACAGCCATTGACGGAACAGGAAGCAACAACTGCATATTGTGGTACATGCTGTAACAAATGATGCCTATCATCTGGACTCCAAGGTTGTACTTGGATCATTCCAGTGAGTAGCAGAGAAGGTTGAGAAGACCAGCCTTGTGCATGGAGTTTCAACAAAGCTCACAATTTGCAGCATTGTCCTCAGAACTGATTGTAACCCTTGGTTTTGAGTCGAGTTTAAGGACTGAACCAGAGACTTCAGAAGGTCTGTGACAAGCTAGGCTGTGACTTCGTGGACTTGCACCATGGGATTGAGAACCGTAGGACCCCCTAAAAGGGTCAGGTGTGCACTACTCATCAGAGGCTGTTACCGAGGTAGCCATCTACATGTGGGGTGCACAAAGGAATTTTTAGATTAGGGACCCTCCATATCAGATCCAGGTACCGATAGCTGTAGGAAACCCAAATGTATCAGTACAAGATCAAAAGAAACGCCTGTGGCATATCAGAGTATTAAAAACCTAGTAGTTAACTGCCGAAGCAGTCACAACAAAGTGCCAGTGTGTCAAGTGTTCCTGAAAAGCGGTGAAGCTGGTTGAAACCTTCAATTGATAGCAGTGAGACTTTTGGGGAAAATTTGTGAGTATATCAAAGGGATAGGGTAATGGGAAATGGAGGTGGTATATTTGACATAGTAGTCAAGAAACTCTAATCCACTGAGATAGGAATTGCACCTACATGTGAGATTGTTTGGACAACACTCAATATCAGGGATGGGCGTAAACTGGTAATTGGCTCTTTCTGTCACCCACCAGACACATCTCCTGATGTAACGAGTAACTTTAGAGGGGAAAACATCAGTTCACTTGTATGTAAGTTTCCCCTATCATGCTGTAATCATTGGTGGACCCTTTAATCATCCAACAATTAATTAGGAAAATTACAGTTTCGCTAGTGGTGGGCATGGCAATAGATCCTGTGAAACATTGCTAAATGCCTTTTGTGCAAACTACCTAGAACAGATAGTTTGGAACCCCACTCATGATGGAAGTATATTAGATGTAATAGCAACCAATAGACCTGACTTCTTCAAGGATGTCCGCATCGAAACTAGTATCAATCATTGTTACGTGGCTGTGGCAACAATGGTTACCAAAGGGTTACTGAGATGTTCAGTAAACTAGATAAAAAATCAGCGTGCAGTATTTTAATGAGTAACATGAAGCTTTCAGCACAAGATTAGAGAAACTATGGCTCAAGTCTAAGAGAATAGTTGACTATGCACGGGATAGATGCGTACCCAGTAGAATAGTTCAGATTGGGATGAACCATCCATGGTATATAGTCACTGTAAAGAAACTTCTAAAGAAACAGAGATTACTGCAAAATAGGTGTAAAACAAAGCATAGGACTATAGATACATGGATGCAGAATGAAACACATTTGATTGTCAAGAGGGCAATGCATGAAGCCTTCGGTGATGACCGTAGCTGAGTATTGTCAAATAATCTTTCACAAAACCCAAAGAAATTCTGGTTGTATGTAAAGGCTGTTAGTGGCACCTGAGTTAGTATCCAGGACCTAGCGAATGAGCCAGAAACTGAAATTGAGGACAATAAATCAAAAGCTGAAATGCTTAACTCTGTTTTCAAATATTCATTTACAAAGTAAAATCCAGGAGAATTGCTCCAATTCAATCCTCATTGAATTCAGTATTAGTGTCATTAATGTTGAGAAACAGCTGAAGTCGTAAAAAATTAAATAAAGCTCAAGGACCAAATGGAATCCCCATCAGATTCTGTATTGAATTTGTGGCAATGTTAGCTACTCGTCTAAGTATAATCTATCATAGAGCCCTCGAACAAAAAACCATGCACATTTCTTGGAGAAAGGCATAGGTCATACCCGTCTACAAGAAGGGTGGTAGAAGTGATCCACAAAACTACCATCCAATATCCTTTACATCAATTTGTTGTAGAATCTTAGAACATATTCTGAGCTCAAATAGAATGAGGTGTGAAACTTCCTGGCAGATTAAAGATGTGTTCCGGACCGAGACTCGAACTTGGGACCTTTGCTTTTCGCGGGCAAGTGCTCTACCAACTGAGCTACCCAAGCACGACTCAGCTCTGTCCTCACAGCTTTACTTCTACCAGTACCTCGTCTCCTAGCTTCCAAACTTAACAGAAGCTCTCCTGCGAGCCTGCAGAACTAGCACTCCTGAAAGAAAGTATATTGCGGAGACATGGCTTAGCCACAGCCTGGGGGATGTTTCCAGAATGAGATTTGCACTCTGCAGCGGAGTGTGCGCTGATATGAAACTTCCTGGCAGATTAAAACTATGTGCCGGACCGAGACTCAAACTCAGGACCTTTGCCTTTCGCGGGCAAGTGCTCTACCAACTGAGCTATCCAAGCACGACTCACGCCCCGTTCTCACATCTTTACTTCTGCCAGTACCTTGTCTCCTACCTTCCAAACTTAACTTTCTTTCAGGAGTGCTAGTTCTGCAGGTTCGTAGGAGAGCTTCTGTAAAGTTTAGAAGGTAGGAGATGAAGTATTGGCAGAAGTAAAGCTGTGAGGACAGGGCGTGAGTCATGCTTGGGTAGCTCAGTTGGTAGAGCACTTGCCCGCGAAAGGCAAAGGTCCTGAGTTCGAGTCTCGGTCCGGCACACAGTTTTAATCTGCCAGGAAGTTTCATATCAGCGCACACTCCGCTGTAGAGTGAAAATCTCATTCTGGAAACATCCCCCAGGCTGTGGCTAAGCCATGTCTCCGCAATATCCTTTCTTTCAGGAGTGCTAGTTCTGCAGGTTCGTAGGAGAGCTTCTGTTAAGTTTAGAAGGTAGGAGATGAGGTACTGGCAGAAGTAAAGCTGTGAGGACGGGGCGTGAGTCGTGCTTGGGTAGCTCAGTTGGTAGAGCACTTGCCCGCGAAAGGCAAGGGTCCCAAGTTCGAGTCTCGGTCCGGCACACAGTTTTAATCTGCCAGGAAGTTTCATATCAGTGCACACTCCACTGCAGAGTGAAAATCTCATTCTAGAATGAGGTGTCTTGAATAGAATGACCTCCTCCATGCCAAGCAGAATGCATGCTGACAACATCAATCATGTGAAACCCAACTTGCACTTTTCTCACATGACATACTGAAAGCTTTGCATCAAGGTAGTCAGGTGCATGCAGAATTTCTTGATTTCCAAAAAGCATTTGACTCAGTGCCAACAGCCTTGCTGCAGTGGTAACACCGGTTCCCATCAGATTACTGAAGTTAAGCACTGTCAGGCTAGGCGAGCACTTGGATTGGTGACCATCTGGTCTGCCGAGCACTGTTGGCAAACAGGGTGCACTTAGCTCTTGTGAGGCAAACTGAGGAGCTGCTTGATTGAGAAGTAGTAGCTCTGGTCTCAGAAACTGACATATGGCCAGGAGAGCGGTGTGCTGACCACATGCGCTTCCATATCCACATCCAGTGTCGCCTGTGGGGTGAGGATGACATGGCAGCCGGTCAGTACCGTTGGGCCTTCGTCGCCTGTTCGGGCAAAGTTTTTTATTATTATTATTATTATTTAATTCAGTACCACACCTACACTTATTGTCAAAAGTTCGATCATATGGGGTATCAAGTGAAATTTATGACTGGATTGAGGACTCTTTGGTAGGGAGCACACAACAAGTTATCTCGGATGGGGAGTCGTCATCATGTGTAGAAATAACTTTTGGTGTACCCCAGGGAAATGTGTTGGGACCCTTCCTGTTCATATGTTTTATATTAATGACTTGGCAAACAATATAAATAGTAACCTCGGAGGTTTTGCAGATGATACATTTATCTATAATGAAGTACTGTCTGAAAGAAGCTGCATAAATATTCATTCAGATCTTGATAAGATTTCAAAGTGGTACAGAGATTGACAACTTGCTCTAAATGTTCAGAAATATAAAATTGTTCACTTAAAAAATGAAAAAAAGTAGTGTGCTATGACTATAATATCAATGAGTCACAGTTGGAATAGGTCACCTCAATCAAATACATGGGCGTAACACTTTTTAGGGGTATGAAATGGAACTATCACAGAGGTTGACTTGTGGGTAAAGCAGATGATAGACTTCGATTTATTGGTAGAAGACTGGGGAAGTGCAATCAGTCTACAAAGGAGAATGCTTACAAATCACTTGTGTGACTGGTTCTAGAATATTGCTCAAGTGTGTGGGACCCATATCAAATAGGACTAACAGAGGATATTGAACATGTACAGAGAAGGACAGTACTTTTGGTCACGCAATTGTTTGACCCATGAGAGAATGTTACAGTGATGCTTAGACTCTTGAAGATAGAAGTAAACTATCCCAAGAAAGTCTACTAACAAAGTTTCAAGAACTGGCATTAAAGGAATTACTCTAGGAATATACTACAACCCTCTATGTATCTCTCATATATGTATCATGAGGACAAGATTAGAATAATTACAGCATGCACAGAGGAATTCAGTTAGTTGTTCTTCCCGCACTCCATATGTGAATGGAATGGGAAGAAATGTAATAACTGATACTGTAGGGCATACCCTCTGCTATGCACTTTGTGGTGGTTTGCAGAGTTTGGATGTAGATGTTGTTGTCTGTTCCTCTTCTTCAAGTATATTTCCATACAGATTTTTGTATATAAAAACAAAGATGAGGTGACTTACCGAACGAAAGCGCTGGCAGGTCGATAGACACACAAACAAACACAAACATACACACAAAATTCAAGCTTTCGCAACAAACTGTTGCCTCATCAGGAAAGAGGGAAGGAGAGGGGAAGACGAAAGGAAGTGGGTTTTAAGGGAGAGGGTAAGGAGTAATTCCAATCCCGGGAGCGGAAAGACTTACCTTAGGGGGAAAAAAGGACAGGTATACACTCGCACACACGCACATATCCATCCACACATACAGACACAAGCAGACATATTTAAAGACAGAGAGTTTGGGCAGAGATGTCAGTCGAGGCAGAAGTGTAGAGGCAAAGAGGTTGTTGAAAGACAGGTGAGGTATGAGTGGCGGCAACTTGAAATTAGCGGAGATTGAGGCCTGGCGGATGACGAGAAGAGAGGATATACTGAAGGGCAAGTTCCCATCTCCGGAGTTCGGATAGGTTGGTGTTGGTGGGAAGTATCCAGATAACCCGGACGGAGTAACACTGTGCCAAGATGTGCTGGCTGTGCACCAAGGCATGTTTAGCCACAGGGTGATCCTCATTACCAACAAACACTGTCTGCCTGTGTCCATTCATGCGAATGGACAGTTTGTTGCTGGTCATTCCCACATAGAATGCATCACAGTGTAGGCAGGTCAGTTGGTAAATCACGTGGGTGCTTTCACACGTGGCTCTGCCTTTGATCGTGTACACCTTCCGGGTTACAGGACTGGAGTAGGTGGTGGTGGGAGGGTGCATGGGACAGGTTTTGCATCGGGGGCGGTTACAAGGATAGGAGCCAGAGGGTAGGGAAGGTGGTTTGGGGATTAGCCTCATTTTCATAATCTGCCACCACAATACCACTCCTTTTAATATACTACACGCAGTTTTTTCGAAATTTTCCCGAATTTCTCCGTCTTTTAACGTGTTTTGGCGGCAACACAACCACCTAACCTTTATGCACATCGTTGTCTACCAACCCAAGTCCAACATAGCCCAGCTGTAACCAACACCTTTTCGCCTTTTTTCATTCCAGATCTCCAGTTACTTTCCGGTTCACCTTTATCTCTCCCCATATATTTTTATTTTCATTTTCATTTCACCTCATGTTACACTTTCCACCTTCTAATACCATGTCACCCTCACAACACCCCCACAATGACCCCATTAAGTTTTATTTACATTCCCTCCGCAAACATGCCTTCGCCCTAGCCAGATTACGCTCCCATATTCTATTTTCTCAGGCTTGTCTGACATTTGGCATCACCCCCAAAGGCCTCACACTTAAAGTTCCCATCTCTGGCTGCAACCCTTCCTTCCATCAGTCCCTATACCAGTTCCAAACTGAACAATCCATTGCCCTCACCCACCTAATCCTTCACCTACACATCAACTCAGCCAATGAACACACCCGTCAGCTCCTATCCTTAATAAAAGTCCTTAATCTTTCCTCTCCCACATCCACACCGGCTGTTCAGAGCATCCTCCTAAAGGCCAACAGTAAATTAGAACAGCATGCCACCCTCCACCTCAAAAAACTATCCAATCTCCTGGTTTCCCACCTCCGGAAAGGCATCTCACTCACCCTTCACAACCTTTCCAGCAAACCTCAACCTCCTCTCATTGCACACAAACCCAGTCTTTCCCATCTACTCAATCTCCCACTTCCAGCTCCACTCCCTCCAAAACCTCAAAGTTCCGATCAACGCAATCTGGAACCACAACGCCCTAATTCAGTAGTTAACCTTTCCTCCAAACCTCTCTCCCAATCCGAAACCTCTGTCCTATCCAAAGGCCTCACCTTCAGCCCCACTCCCAGATTCAACCAAACAGCCCTCGTCAAAGATTTACTGTCCTACACTCGTACTCTCTGCTGGAAGTATCACTTTGCCACGAAGAAAAATGATCCTAATCCTACTCCTAATGATCCGACTCCTCAAGACACCATCCAAATTGAACCCTGCCTGGAACAGTTCCGTCCTCCGTCACAGCGGGACCCACCTCCTCTTCCTCAAAATCACCCTCTCCAAACCTTCCAGGAATTTCTGACTTCCAGCCTTGCATCTCAATCCTTCTTAAAAAACCTTAATCCTACACCCAACATCACCACTGCTGAAGCCCAGGCTATCCGTGATCTGAAGGCTGACCGATCCATCGTCATTCTTCCGGCGGACAGGGTTCCACGACCATGGTACTTGATCATCGGGAGTATGTGGCTGAGGGACTGCGTCAGCTTTCAGACAACACCACATACAAAGTTTGCCAAGGTAACCCCATTCCCGATGTCCAGGCGGAGCTTCAAGGAATCCTCAGAACGTTAGGCCCCCTGCAAAACCTTTCACCTGACTCCATCAACCTCCTGACCCCACCGACACCCCGCACCCCTACCTTCTACCTTCTTCCTAAAATCCACAAACCCAATCATCCCGGCCGCCCCATTGTAGCTGGTTACCAAGCCCCCACAGAACGTATCTCTGCCTACGTAGATCAACACCTTCAACCCATTACATGCAGTCTCCCATCCTTCATCAAAGACACCAACCACTTCCTTGAACGCCTGGAATCCTTACCCAATCTGTTACCCCCGGAAACCATCCTTGTAACCATTGATGCCACGTCCTTATACACAAATATTCCGCACGTCCAGGGCCTCGCTGCGATGGAGCATTTCCTTTCACGCCGATCACCTGCCACCCTACCTAAAACCTCTTTCCTCATTACCTTAGCCAGCTTCATCCTGACCCACAACTTCTTCACTTTTGAAGGCCAGACATACCAACAATTAAAGGGAACAGCCATGGGTACCAGGATGGCCCCCTTGTACGCCAACCTATTCATGGGTCGCTTAGAGGAAGCCTTCTTGGTTACCCAAGTCTTCCAACCCAAAGTTTGGTACAGATTTATTGATGACATCTTCATGATCTGGACTCACAGTGAAGAAGAACTCCAGAATTTCCTCTCCAACCTCAACTCCTTTGGTTCCATCAGATTCACCTGGTCCTACTCCAAATCCCATGCCACTTTCCTTGATGTTGACCTCCACCTGTCCAATGGCCAACTTCACACGTCCGTCCACATCAAACCCACCAACAAGCAACAGTACCTCCATTAAGACAGCTGCCACCCATTCCACATCAAACGGTCACTTCCCTACAGCCTAGGTCTTCGTGGCAAACGAATCTGCTCCAGTCCGGAATCCCTGAATCATTACACCAACAACCTGAAAACAGCTTTCGCATCCCACAACTACCCTCCCGACCTGGTACAGAAGCAAATAACCAGAGCCACTTCCTCGTCCCCTCAAACCCAGAATCCCCCACAGAAGAACCACAAAAGTGCCCCACTTGTGACAGGGTACTTTCCGGGACTGGACCAGACTCTGAATGTGGCTCTCCAGCAGGGATACGACTTCCTCAAATCCTGCCCTGAAATGAGATCCATCCTTCATGAAATCCTCCCCACTCCGCCAAGAGTGTCTTTCCGCCGTCCACCTAACCTTCGTAACCTGTTAGTTCATCCCTATGAAATCCCCAAACCACCTTCCCTACCCTCTGGCTCCTATCCTTGTAACCGCCCCCGATGCAAAACCTGTCCCATGCACCCTCCCACCACCACCTACTCCAGTCCTGTAACCCGGAAGGTGTACACGATCAAAGGCAGAGCCACGTGTGAAAGCACCCACGTGATTTACCAACTGACCTGCCTACACTGTGATGCATTCTATGTGGGAATGACCAGCAACAAACTGTCCATTCGCATGAATGGACACAGGCAGACAGTGTTTGTTGGTAATGAGGATCACCCTGTGGCTCAACATGCCTTGGTGCACAGCCAGCACATCTTGGCACAGTGTTACTCCGTCCGGGTTATCTGGATACTTCCCACCAACACCAACCTATCCGAACTCCCGGAGATGGGAACTTGCCCTTCAGTATATCCTCTCTTCTCGTCATCCGCCAGGCCTCAATCTCCGCTAATTTCAAGTTGCCGCCACTCATACCTCACCTGTCTTTCAACAACCTCTTTGCCTCTACACTTCTGCCTCGACTGACATCTCTGCCCAAACTCTCTGTCTTTAAATATGTCTGCTTGTGTCTGTATGTGTGGATGGATATGTGCGTGTGTGCGAGTGTGTACCTGTCCTTTTTTCCCCCTAAGGTAAGTCTTTCCGCTCCCGGGATTGGAATTACTCCTTACCCTCTCCCTTAAAACCCACTTCCTTTCGTCTTCCCCTCTCCTTCCCTCTTTCCTGATGAGGCAACAGTTTGTTGCGAAAGCTTGAATTTTGTGTGTATGTTTGTGTTTGTTTGTGTGCCTATCGACCTGCCAGCGCTTTCGTTCGGTAAGTCACCTCATCTTTGTTTTTATATATAATTTTTCCCACGTGGAATGTTTCCTTCTATTATATTGATATCATACATATTTTTGTTTACGTGGTCTCCTGTTGTCCAGAGTTTCTTGTTGTAGTCCATGTCTTACATGTTACTTTTCTTGTAGCATCTTTTATGTTTTATCCAAGTTCGTTATCATTTTATACTCAAATTCCTGTACATCATAGACACCATTTTCCACTTCTAAGATGAATGTATTACAGTGTTATTGGTTAATTTTACAACACAGTTCATTTGCTTCTTTAGATAGTGTTTCCTATCCCTCTCTGTTTTTGGCTGTCCTTTTCCACAACCATTTACCGAGCAAGGTGACGCAGTGGTTAGCATGCTGGACTCACATTCAGGAGGACAACAGTTCAAACTCGCATCCGGTCATCCTGATTTAGATTTTTCGTGATTTCCCTAAATCACTCCAGGCAAATGTCAAGATGGTTTCTTCGAAAGGGCACGGCCGACTTCCTTCCCCAACCTCCCCTAATCCGATGGGACCGATGACCTCGCTGTTTGGTCCCCTCCCCACAAATAAACCAATGGACTGCAACCATTTCTAATATGCCTCCTTAATCATCTTTGTCAGTCCATCTATATCATCATTCCAGTGGTTCATTCACGTTTTGTTCTTTTGTTGACATTGATGTCCTAGAGTCCCATCAGCTGCCTGCTTATTGCAATTTTAATATTTTATCACACAGATCATTCAGTTTCTACTCATACAGTTTCTTGATGGAATTTTCTTTCAAAAATTATGTTTTCCATTGCTTATTTTCATGATTTTTAGAAGCCTTATTCTTTGTCCTTCATGCTTTGTGCTATATCCCTGCCATTAACAAATAATTGTCAGTGTACAGTCATTCTCCAGCATACTCTCACATCTATAAACGTTACAACTATTTTCTGATAAGGAGTGAAATGGTTGAGGTGGTTTATTTACCTCCACTGTTATAGAAGGATGTTACTGCAGCATATTAAAGTATGTCAGGTAATATTTAATGCTCTGCATGTAGTGTCCATTGAAGTGAATCTAATGTATCAATATTAGTAATTTAAACAGTGTAAAATTTGCACAATTCATATCTTCAGTAATGTATTTGTCTGATGATCATTTTACAATGAAGCCACATCTGTCAGCTTAAAACAAATAAAACATAAGTCATACATACAGATATGTGTATATAAAGTGTGTTCAATGGTAGGTATAGTGTGTATTATGCCTGTGAGGAAGCAATCATTAAATGTGATTTGCCAGGGATTTCAATGTTTCATCATTTATGCCATAGGTGTTTATCTCATTCTTGGCAGTTTCAGTTGTAACTATTTTTGTTCTACAGCTCTTTTCTTTGAAATAATGTCATTAAATGAATGATATTTCTTCTCATAAACTTCTATTTATACATCTTGTATGGTATAACTTCTTATTAATAGCATTTGCTTTCCTCACAATAGCATACATATAATAAGTGTTGTTCCACTATTAGTAGTAGTGGTGGGTTTGTTATTGTTGCTGGTGTTGGTAATGGTAGTGGCGGTGTGTATTACTTGACCTAGATCATGTTTTACAGTGATATTAGATACTCCCTTCTTATAACGATTTAAGCAAAATATACTTGTTGTATATCAAAGCACAAAAAGCTAAATAAATGTTATACCAATTAGATAGCTACAAAATTACAGAAGTTTCCTACAAATTAGATATATTTAATAATGCAAATATCAGAAATAATTTAGAAATCAATATCTAACCAACAGAATAGCCAAATGAAATTGAGGATTTTGGATAAGGATAAAATGCCAAAACCTATCAACCATATATGAAAAATATCAGAAACACCAACAAATTATTAAACCTCATATTAAATAAAACCTCCAAAATTCCACACTTAATTAGAATTATTATGTTAAAATAATTCTTGTAACTGAACCAAGCTCCACAATACTTGTAAACAACATTATTGTCATTGGCTGGTACTGATATCCGAGTTTCCTTTTTTTTCCCCCCTGTATTTCCTTTACTGCATCACAGTTCAGGTGTAGGGATGCCTTTGATGGCATAATAGATCAATCCTGACATGAAACATAGTGCCACATAGATTTAACATAATAGAAAGTTGAGAATGTGGCAAGGACTGGCTAAATTTGCATTTCTCATTTTCCAGTTTTTGACATTCCTCCCCAAAATGTAAAATAGCAGCTGGAGTAAATATGTGCCCATAAGCAATATAGTATCAATAAACACAAAATAATTAGTCAGTCCTGACATAAGTTTGGTATCATTATCTTCAGCTAACCCATACATCTGAAATCAAGTACACAGGATGATGACGATGACGTTGGTGGTAATGCTGGTATTATTATTGTCACTTAACCTATATAGCTAATCTGAACTCCCTGACACCCACGGAAAGACGTAATACATTCATCAAAAAATCCTATAAACTGATTAAAAATATTTGGAAACACAATAATACAAAAAATGAAGACTTTATAGAATGAAAACAGAAAATAAAGCTTAATATGCAATACAAAGAACATCAAAACTTAATACAACAAAATTAAGAATCTATCTTACCTAATATTTTCCAACAAACCACCACTAATCACCACCTACTCCCTCTAGAAGGCATAACCCACCCCTGCCAATCTGCATCTAGATGACTGCTCTGCAATTCATATTTCAGTGCCTGGCAGTGTGTTCATCGAACCACTTTCATACTATTTCTCTACTGTTCCGCTCTCGAAGAGCACAATGGAAAAATAAACACCAGGCTATGATTTCCCTTATTTTATTACAATATCATTTTGCTCTATGTGGGGTGAACATCAGCAAAATGTTTTTGCATTCAAAGAAGAAAGTTGATGAGAGAAATTTTGTGAAAAGATCTCACCACAGTGAGAAATGCCATCTGTACTTGCTTATCATAACTGTGACATTTTTGATAATACAAAATGACCTGTCCTTTTTTGAATTTTTCCATGTCCTCTGTCAATCCTATCTTGTAGGAATTCCACAATGTACAGAAATATTCCAGAAGAGGGTGGCCGAGTATAGTGTAAACAGTCTCTTTAGTAGATATGTTGCATCTTCCGTGTGTTCTGAAATAAAACACAATCTTTGGTTCACCTTCCCTATAACATTTTCTACGTGATTGTTCCAGTTTAAGTTGTTTATAATTGTAACGCCTAGTTATTTAGCTGAATTGACAGCCTTTAGACTTGTGTGATTTATCGTGTAATCAAAATTGAACAGATTCCTTTTATTACTCATGTGGATAACTTGACAACTTTTATTGTTTAGAACCGATTGCTGCTTTTCACACCACACAGATAACATGTCTAAATCATTGTGCAACTGGTTTTGATTTTCTGATAGCTTTACTAGACAGTAAATGACAGCATCATCCGCAAACAATCTAAAAGGACTGCTCACATAGTCTCCTAATTAATTTATATAGATTAGGAGCAACAGAAGTCCATAACACTTGCTTGGGGAAGGCTGAATGTAACTTTCTGTCTTAGTTGATGACTTTCCATCAGTTATACGAACTGTGACTTTCTGACAGGAAATCATGAATTCGTCACACAGCAGAGATGATACTCCATAGGCAAGCAATTCAGTTAGAAGCCATTTGTGAGGAATTGTGTCAAAAGCTTTCTAGAAATGTGGATATATGGAATCAATTTGAGATCTCCTGTCAATAGCATTCATTACTTCACATGACTAAAGAGCTAGTTGTGTTTCACAAGAATGGTATTTTCTGAATCCATGGTGACTATGTGTCAATAAATTGTTTTCTTCGAGGTAATGCATAATGTACACACACAGTATATATTCCACAATCCTACTGCAAATAGATTTCTTGTAAGTTACAAGCTCAGGGCTCTAGATTTAAAGAAAACAAATGCGATAACCAGTCTATAACCCCCATCTCATTTGCACTGAACCCAACACAAGAATAGAAGAAGTAGGTCAACAGAATAATATTGCAGATTGCAAGCCATGATTTATCAAGCCACACATCCCTCACCCTTACGAATTGACCTCCATAAGCTGTCGTCCCAACACCACCACATGAACCCATTGCCGTTGACACTTCTCATAATCGGACAATACAACATACTTTAGCAGAAACAAGGTATTACTTGGCATTTCCTCATTCGACATGAAGCTGTTATAATTCACAGTAAGGCCCATGACAGGTTCACAAGGGCCACCTCTAGGTACAGTTAGAAATAGTAACACATACAGCATCTTTCTGGACAGAAAAATTCAACACAAGAGAACATGTCATCGAACAATACCTTTTCCTAAATGACCTTAAAGGTGACTTTCAATTACACTTGTATCATACATGCCAGAATATCAGTATATCATGAACCAAAGCTGATGCCCAGTACCAAATGTTCCTGTTAACTGTACATTTTAATATGTTGTGGTAATGAGTTCTACTAAAACTCTGGTACCTCTTAATTCCTTGTCAGATGAGTGCATTTAGCAAGGTATTTCATTATTACTAAACTTTGTTTGTATGGAAGTACTTACCAGTAAGCCCTTCCTTCATTCCTAAACAGGAAATTTTTTAGCTATCCACATTCACATCAAGAGAATGCGTGTAACAGTGTACCCTAATATTGCCATATATGGAAATGACAGCATCAAGGTGTCTCCAGGATCAATTGTATTACACGTCTCACGTGTTGGTTAGATACTGTCAGATAATGGATTCAACAGTTTTGGATACTAGATAAATATGTATTTCATAATACATTTTTAAAACATCCTTCTGAAAGCTGTCAAATAGTGTGCTACTGGCTTCTTTGAGAAGAGATTAAATGTTCTCCCAAGCATCTTCTGTTAAATTATAATTAATTTTTATGAAGCATATTTTCAGCATGATTGGAGAACACACCTGTTTTCAAATATCCTACACATGCTACAGAGAATATAATGTATGAATGTTTCTATTTGATCATCTGTAGTAACCATCTGGTCTATAAATATCTTAATAAAATTGATATTTGTCATTTTTGCTGTTACAGCAGAATATAGTAACATTTTCAAAATACATTATAATGATTATAAAGATTTCTTGATGTCAGCTGCAGTACAGCAGATAAATTGTTTTTATAAGCTGTGCAGTTGTAGTTGTAAGTGTTGTCTATAAAAAAAAGTTTGTGCAGCTCCCATTATTGCAAAATTTAACCTGTATTTGGAAGAATAACGATTGTAACTATTTATAAATCGTTTGAAACCCTTTCAGTGTCCTGAGATATTGTTGTGTAAGCATCATGGCTCACTACAAAGGAGCAGCGAGTGAAGCTGGCAGAGCAATGCAGCTTATGAAGAAAAGAGAAAAAGCTCAACAAGAAATTGAATTTCGGAAAAAGAAGATTGAGGAAGATTTGAAAATATCCAATATTGAAAATAAATTTGCTGCTCATTATGATGCTGTTGAGCAGCAGCTTAAGGTGAGTACAACGGTATTATATATTTTTTTCTATTAGCACAACATAATAAATAAATAGAAGGAAAAAACTCAGTTATATTTTGTTCCTGCTTTCTGTATCCGAATTGTATGCTTATAAATGCAGCCATTTTTATGTAATTGCCATTTAATATACAGTTTGATATCAGTGAATTTGTTGAGAGAGGAATGAGTCAAGGTTATAGCTCATATTCAGTCTGTTTATTCAACAAATGATAGGTAAACCAAGAAGAAATTTGTGGAGGTAATTAAAGTTCAGGCAGAAAAAATAAAACTTTGAGATTTGCTGTGATGATATAAGTCTGCCAGAGATGGCAAAGGACTTGGAACATCAGTTGGACAGAAAATAAATTGTAAGATTAATATCAACAAAAGTAAAGCAGTGGTAATGGAATGTGGTTGAATTAAATATGACAGTGCTGCTGGAATTATACTGCCTGACAACTAAAGTGAAACACCCAGAAGACATGATTGGATGTCAATGTAACTCCATATATTTTCACTCCTTTGGTGATTATGTAAATGATTAGAGCTACAATTCACCATGATGAGTAGAACAACCAGCAGAGTACACTAGTTTCATTCAGGTTTAATGTTGTTGCAAGGCCTCATAGGGTATAAAGGGGCATGAACAGTGCCGTGTGTTGAGTGATGACTGTGAAGTAAATTGAGATTCCACATACTCATGTGAGACAGTGCTATCTGCACCTGACTGAGTTTAAAAAATTGACTCATTGTGTGTCTTCATTTGGCCAGTTGGTCAAATTGTGCAATATCCAGATTTGAGGGCCATTTAGATGTGACAGTGC
The DNA here is from genome assembly GCF_021461395.2 of Schistocerca americana. Lineage (NCBI taxonomy): Eukaryota > Metazoa > Arthropoda > Insecta > Orthoptera > Acrididae > Schistocerca > Schistocerca americana. The sequence goes on from NC_060122.1 coordinate 283,479,819, forward strand.
CCCAGTGTTGGACTGCATGAAAAAGTTTGGGAATGCTTACCCATCATTAAGATTCCAGGCTACCACATGTGACCACGCAAGGGAGAATTGCTGTAGTGTACATCAAGCACTTCAAAACCCTTTCACATCTTCACCTACTATCCAAGAACAAATAATGGACCCCCTGCAACTTTCTGTGTCATCTCACATCATTGGACAGGCACTAGTAGCAGCTGAATAAAGAATTTCACTCCCAAGTGTAGACTCCATTAACACCACAACACAAAAGGATAGGTTCAGATGGTGCTGTGACAAGCGAATATGGACTGCTGATAATTGTGTTGCATGGTGTTCAGTGACAAATCATGGTTCTGCACTGCCATTGATGATAATTGTCAGCAGGTGTAGCTGCGACCTGGGAAGGGGTCCCAATCTTCCAATGTTTTGGAAAAACACAACAGCGTTACTCCTATTGTCAAGGTGTGGGGGAGCCATCAGGCATGACTTCAGGTCATGGCTGGTAGTGATTGAGGAAGCTCCGACACTACATTGGTACATGACTGACATCCAGTGTCCTCGTGTTATTTCTCGTATGACAGTGTTGTGTTGTCATTTTTCAACAGGACAATGCTCATCCAAATACACCCTGGGATATCTATCTGGGAAAAACCCAGAAATTTTTTCATCTTAGGAATATCTGGGAAAAACATAGGAATTTTTCATTGTTTAATTTCGGTTAAATTTTTTAATGTTGACTAATGAGAACTGATATTCCAACAAATAGTTTTACTTTAGCCCAGTACTTCAGAAAAATACTGCAGCAGTAAAACATAAATGAGATAATAACATCAAAATATAACTTTAGTCGCAAAGGAAATGTGCCATTTACAACAACAAAACACAGTTACACAAGCATCTGCCAACAGCAAAATGTGTCAAAGACTACACAATATTTCATAACAACAAATTACTTTCAACGCAAGGCCCATGTTTTGATGAGCTTGATGTCACAACTGTTTACATTTCTTAAAAGTCCGGAAAAATATTGCGAATGGTGATTTGAGAAGTGTTACTTTCAAAGTAAATTTCCTCTTATGGATGATACATGTGAGAATGTGCAAATAATTTTTTAAATCATGGAGCATTATACTCTCATACAAAACTTAACACTTAGGACCAACCATTTAGAAAAATTCTAAACCCAGAACATGAGCAATTTATGCCATTATTTCAAATTTTACTGGCATGTTTGTGTTTGATATGTCTAACAGGGTAACACACGCTCAAAAAGACCGAGCTTAAAGATCAGTTTTCATATTTATTTTCTTTAATAGATTACAAATTATGCAATAACGACAGCAGAAATTATAATTATCCTCCAAAGAAGGGTGGAGAGAGTTCTTTAGCAATTTTATGCATAATTGGCTTTTCGTAGATAAGTCAAAGTGGCCGACGGAACATATATTCAACCACATAAGCCACAAAATGTTCGGTGCATATCAGTGAAATTTATAACAGTGCTTGTCAGAAATATTCAGCTGCTGCAATTTAAGCTGTGCTCCGGACAGTGGTTTACTGGCCAGGTAACCATTGCAGTGGCTGGGTGGTGTCTGGGGAGAGAACCCCCCTTTGGCGTGGGTGGTACCGTGATGGAAGATTCACACATGAAGCAAATTAAACTTCCTTATGTTGGCAGCCACAAGGCCCCAACATAAAAAGGAAAAGGTTATTACAGTGCAGAGACATATGACCCCACAATGTTTCCTTCCCTGCCTATACCATGGGAAGAGGGACAAGCCAGATGTCTGGATGCAAAATACTTCATCCAATTCTTGGTCTGTACTGGGACTTACGGGGATACTTTTACTGCTATGGAACTATATTTTTTTTTTATTTTTTTTTATTGCAGAATTGCATACAGATTTGGGGAAGTTGAATCTCTGGGGAAAATGCAAAATGGTTTGTTATTAATGAAAACTTCCTCTGCTGCCCAATCTACATCTCTTCAGGCATGCGATAGTCTAGGTGTCATAACTATGACTATTACCTCATACAAATCTGTGAACATGGTCTAAGGAGTCATCTTCCACAGAGATGGTACACTTGAAACAGACCAGGAACTCTGGATTAATGCCCAACGGCAAGGCATACATTTTATTAGACGTGTACAAACAGGACCCAATGATAATTGTACATATACAGGTGCCTTTATCTTGGGCATTGAAGGGACTGTCCTCCCGGAGACGGTTATGGTCATGGTGTAAAGGTGTGATGTGAAACCATGTGTCCCACCACCTATGAGTTGCTTCAGATGTTTATGCTTTGGCCATAAGTCATCCTGTTGCACGGGGGACCCAAAATGTGGAGATTGTGGATGATAACTCCACATAGGTAGTCCTTGTGAACATCCACCTTTGTATTCCAGCTGTTTGGAACATCACTCTCCACATTCGCCAATTTGCCCAGTTTTCAAGAAAGAACAGAAGTTCCAGAAACACTAATATCTACTGAGACATGGAAGAAATATGAATATCTACATCCTGTGGAAATGACAATCAGTTACACTAACATAATTACCATTGACTCCCTATCTCTACCTTCCCCAAATCAGATCTACCACCAATGTCTTCTCCCATGGTAACCATGGTAGCTTCTTCAGGAACCACTTCCTGCACCTTGCCAAGGAAACACTCTTCATTGGTGTTTTACCCATGAGAGGATTCCTTCTCAGGATCCCTCTCCTCAGCAACCCCTGGCCGAGAGGCCCGACGCAAACAGTGGCTGAGGGAATCACAGCCTGTAGTTCCCAGGGCTGTTCGCTCTTCATCTGTCCATAAGCTCAATGTAGATAGCCCCTTGAAAGAATGAACCTTGCCCACCAAAGGTTATGCAGAGAAAGAAGAAGAAGAAGAAATGGGTCAAGGCTTTTCTGGTGCCCACGGTGGTGCCAGATCCTCCCATGCAGTCAGATTGTGAGCTGATGTTTGTGGATGTGGTTCCTTCGCCACTGGTGACAGGCAGTGATCCTGATTCTTTCGCACTTAACGTGCCCACCAGCCATGTGATCATTCAGCGGAATTGTAATGTATACTGCTGTTACCGTTCGGAAGTACAACACCTAATTTCCTCTTATGTGGTTTGCATTGCACTCCAAGGAACACACTTCACTGTTGACCATTGTCCAATGCTCTGTGGTTGTCTTGCACTCTGTCAGATCCCCAGTGGTTCCGAGAGGTCATCTGGAGAGGCCTGTTGTTCGATTCGTACAGATGTCGTCAGTGAATGGATTCTCCTCTGTACGTCATTGGGGGACAATAGCAGTGCAGGTGCAAACAACCTCAGTGATTACGATTTGCATCATTTACCTAACTCCAGGCAGGCCACTTACCTATGTAACTGATGACATTAATCCAACAAAAGTCTCCTCCTTTCCTCTTTCTTGGGAACTTCAACTCTCACCACCTCTCATGGGGGAGTACCACTTCATCTAGTAGGGGCATCCTAATTTACCAGCTTCTCATAGACCACAATCTGTATCTCTTCTGTGATTGTTCTCCTACCCATTTCAGTGCCACCCATGGCACCTTTTCAGCTGCTGATCCAACAATCTCTTCCCCCAATCTTATGGCTTAGCGACATTGGTGACTTCATGATGACCTTTGTGACAGTGATGAGTTTCCAATGATCCTGTCGTTACCTTGCCACCATCAGACACACTGACTACCACATTAGACACTTCACAGAGCCAACTGGTTTTTGTATGGCTCTACTTATTACATTTGCTGTCTCTCTGTCTGATTGTATTGATGAGATTGTGTGAAATGTCTCAGATGTAATCATGCACACTTCACGAACTGCTGATCACATTGGTACAGCTCCTCCCCCCCCCCCCCTCCCCCTCCCCTTCCCCTTCCACTGTTAACCAGTGCTGTGGTGGACCAAAGTCATAGCAGTAGCTGTTCAGGGTCACTGACAAGCCCTGGACTGATTCAAATAACATCCTTTGCGGACCAACCTTATCACTTTTAAGTGACTTAATGCTAGGGCCCACTATTTAATCAAACACAGTAAGAAGAAATTCTGGGAGCACTATGTCTCTTGTCTGGAGACATATGCTTCTTCATCTCAATTGTGGGCTGAGCTCCTTTGTCTTATGGGCCACCAATGTGCAACAGCTGTTCTGTGTCTTGTTGCACAGAGTGGTCTTCATTCCTATTCATTGTTTCTTGCAGAACACCTTGCAACCCACTTTGCTGTTGCGTCAGTGTCCTTTTCCTATCTGTCTACCTGTCTACTGCAGAAGCAAGAAGTTAAAGACATCACTTCATGTTTCACTCCCCACCAAGCTGAAACCTAGAATGAACCTTTCAGACTGATAACTACTTCAGGCCCTTGCCTCATCCCACAACACAGCCACAAGCCCTGATTCAATTCACTGTCAGATGATTCACATGAATTTTACCGAATGGCAACATCTCTTCAGGGTCTTCGACTAGCGCCAAGGTGCCTCCTCCTCATAAAGATGAGATAGCGTAACTGTCCCAATCCTTAAGCCATGCTTGAAAGGTTGGTTGCCTGCAGATTATGCTGGATTCTCATGTCTCGGGGCTTTTTATCCCACTGTCAGAGTTGTTTCTGGGGGGGTGGGGGGGGGGGGGGGGTCGATCCACAATCAGCCCATCTGCTTAGGTTGAAAACAGCAATCCGACACACCTTATCACAGTCTTTCATGATCTGCATAAGGTGTATGACACTGCTTGGTGACGTTACATTCTCTTCACCCTCCATAACTGGGACTTCTGAGGCATCCTATCAATTTTTATTCATCAGTTTTTATCCCACTGGTTGTTCCTGGTTAGAGTTGGTACTGCACTCAGGTCCCCATGGATCCATGAGAAAGGTGTTCCAAAGTGCTGTGTGTTGAGTATCACTCTTTTCCTCATCATCATTAATGAGCTAGTGACTTCTTTTGGGCCGCAGATCACACCTGTGGTGTGTGTCGAAGATTTTTGCCTTTGGTACAGCTCCCACTTGGTAGCCTCGGCTAAATGCCAGCTCCAATAAGCCATACAGCAGGCCTCCGCATGGGCTCTTTCCTATGGTTTTCAGTTCTCTCCAACAAAAACATGGGTCATGCACTTCTGCCATTGTACCACAGTCCATCCTGACTCGGAACTCTACTTACGTACCCAGCGTCTGGAAGTTGTAGCATAGTCATCTTTCTAGGGCCTCCTTTTTGATAAAATGCTGACCTGTCTGCCCCGTATTTATCACCTAAAGATTAGCTGCATCTGGAAGCTTCCTTGTCCACCTATCTTGGGGTACAGATCATGCTATTCTTATCCATATTTACTGGGCCTTGGTTTCATCCCGACTGGTCTATGGTTGCCAGGTTTATAGCGTGATGGTTCCTGCAGCTTTAAAACTGTTAGACCCAGTCCACCACTGTGATGTGCATTTGGCCTTTTGGACTAGCCTCATGGACATGTCCTTGCCAAAGCTGGTATCTTTCCCCGTCAGATTCGACAGTGCCATCTCTTGATCTCCTATGCAATCACTATTTGATAATTCCGTGATCATCCCATGTACACTGTTCTCTTTGCATATAATGGGGTGTCATTGTCCTGATACCCATCTTCAGGTGGGATTACCAGTTGGAATGTGCCTTACTTCCCTCTGCCAAGATTTCCATCTCTCCTCCGTGGTCCATGCTCCCTGTGTTTTCTCACATACACCCCCTTGGATGGTGCCCAGACCACAGATTAGGACCAATCACTTCCAGAGTCCAAAAGTCTCAGTTGCCACCATAACCTTTCAGCATCTGTTTTGTCCTGTTCTTCGAGTGTTCTAGGATTCTCTTTACTATGTTTCAATATGTACTAACTCAATGAGCACTCTTCAGGGTATTGACCGACACTATTCTTGCCACCATTTGGTCTCCCCATTCATGACCACCCCACTGATCTTCATCATGCTGCCTGCTCAGTTGTTTTTCCCAACCATGTGGGTATACAGGGGATGAACTGGCTGACTGTTTGGTTGGAGGAGCACTTGCTCCCTGTTAGTGTTGCCAACTTCTGATGCAGATCTGCAGGTGTACTCGAGAACTGTGCTGAGTGGATGGAACATCTGGTGGGCTACTGCCCCATGCAATAAACTCCGCACAATCAAGGAGACTACAGCAGCATGGTGCTCCTCCTTTGGCTTCTCCCAGAAGGAATCCACAGTCCTGTGCCATCTCCCCATCAGTCATACAAGGTTAACCCATAGTTTTCTTTTGTGTAATTAGCCACTCTACATTGTGGTTGTGGAGTCTTACTGACAGAAGCTTAAATCTTAGTGGAATGCCCTCTCCAATAGACCCTTTGTGCTAAGTATGGACTTGTTCATTCATTGCATCTAATTGTTGTTGTTGTTGTGGTCTTCAGTCCTGAGACTGGTTTGATGCAGCTCTCCATGCTACTCTATCCTGTGCAAGCTTTTTCATCTCCCCGTACCTATTGCAACCTACATCCTTCTGAATCTGCTTAGTGTATTCATCTCTTGGTCTCCCCCTACGATTTTTACCCTCCACGCTTCCCTCCAATACTAAATTGGTGATCCCTTGATGCCTCAGAACATGTCCTACCAACCGATCCCTTCTTCTGGTCAAGTTGTGCCACAAACTTCTCTTCTCCCCAATCCTATTCAATACTTCCTCATTAGTTACGTGATCTACCCATCTAATCTTCAGCATTCTTCTGTAGCACCACATTTCGAAAGCTTCTATTCTCTTCTTGTCCAAACTATTTATCGTCCATGTTTCACTTCCATACATAATATTGGTGGATAATTCATGGATGGTTGAACTGGTTCTCAGTTTTCCCCAAGAAAGTGGCTTTTATTCGCAGTTATGATATTTTAATCTGTCTCCGGAGCAGGGGCAGAGTGGTTGGGGATGGGGCGTCTCCCACTATATGCTATCCTTTCATCCCTCTTTGACTCTCTTTTAATTGCTTTTAATTTAGATTAGGTTAGTGTCTTTTCTGCCGCACCCAATTGTCTGTTCTGGGTGTTGCACTTTGTTGAATGGTGGGTGTTCTTGATTGGAATGGATCAGGGGTGGGACAACTGTGGATGGGACGTTTCCTGTCATACGCAGAGCCCCAGGGACCCCACCTGGTGACTTCGCATGTTCTTCATCATGCTTTTATTCTTTTGATGGTCAAAAAGAGGTCTGTTAGGTTTTTAACCTTCTTGCTTTTATTGTTATGAATCGCCTGACTAGATCTTATAATCTCATCGCTGGACATGTCTACTTGCTGATGCATCACTCTTGGATTGAGGAACTGATGACCCTGTTGTTTGGTCCCTTACCCCCACCCTCCCCAACCAGCCAGCCAACCAACCAACCATCCTGCAGCACTGAGGAATCATCAGTCTGTTTGTGGTGGGAAGAGTGTGACGGGGGATGGGGGAATTGCAGAGGGTGACACATTGTGAGGCATCAAGGCATTGTCAGTTTGCTAGTAGAGTGAAGTTTACATTCATATATTAGACAAAATTGTCACCAAAGGCCTCCACTGAATTACTGTTAAAAATGTGAATTGTTGGGTGAAGGTATTGAAAATGCTCTGGATCTATGAGAGGCTTTGCTCCTAGTGAACTTTTCGACAATCCAGTAGAATGAGTGTTGATTAAAATTCTGTGTGATTGCTGCGGGAAAGATACCAACTCCACCTCTGTTTTATCCAAATTACTAGGCATGAGGCTAGCTCATTATCAATCATTTGAAAGTTAGAAAGATCAATTTAAGATTTAATTCCATTCTTTGTCATAAGTCTGAAGAAAGCCCATGTTAGGATGCAGCATTTAGTTCATTAAGACTATATTCCTTGTTCTTTATGATCTTTAAAGTTTAAAATTTACCATACAAAATCCATATTGAAGTTTCCAAGCAAAACAGTATGATTCTCAAACAATACATGGCTGACTCCTACCTCTTCATCATGTAACTCAGCTGATGCCCCTTCTTGATGTCAGTGAAAAATTACAACATTAAGAAATTCGGATTTCTTGTTTTCCTTCAGCTCATCTCCTGTACAAGTCTACTGTCCTCAGCAATGTTTCATATAACTTATTGATGGCTGTCATAGTTTTACTAGAGACCTAACTGCTAATGGAAAGTAAAAAATATAAATTATGTTGCTACAGAGAATGCAAAGAATTTCAGCACCTTCAGCCACATATGTATTGATTTTCCTTTTGTTCTGCAGACAGTGTCTGTTTTTTAATATAAAGTTCCTTTTAGAAACAATGCTATGTTCTAAAATATCACAGACGCATATGAAAAAGAAACCTTATTACTGTGGTTGTACACTAAAACATTCTGTATGTTAATACACACACCCCCCCCCCCCCCACCCCCACCCAAAAAAAGTTAACTATCTGTTTTAGCTTCTAGCTTCAATTAGGAGATTTTTATCTGCTATAAAGCCTTGATGGCCTAAGGGAGGTAATAGTTTGATATTACATACTGACAACATTTGAAAATTTGTGCTGGACTGGCACTCGAACCTGGATTTCCCGCATATCATGAGCAGTCGCCTTAACCAGTTTGGCTTGCTATGCATGCCTCGTGGGCTGACCCAACTTCCATATGTGAGGCTGTCTACATCCCCATATCATAGTCCCCTACATTCATCACTTAATGCTTGCAGCTTTACTCTGTACATCTGTGCACCAGTGAGAATGAGGCTGTGAGTAATCGAAACCCATGATGATATCATCTTGTGCATGCCTCAGCATCTCCCAGTCTGGCACAAATTATCTTATGTATGCACAAATTGTGTAAGTGGGATGTGTCCCATCTACATCTAACATAGGTGATGCCTAGATTTTAGCACTCAAAAATTTATTTCGAATTAACTTCGGATGACTGTCAATCATCATTAATGCCTGTTCATCCAGACTTGCAAGTAAATAAAATTACTTTTTTATTCACATATTGCAGTGACAGGTTGCAGTATTGCTGGTGTGCATTCAGTCATGCATCACAGGTGCTGCATTACCTACAAACCAGGCAACACAGTGAACACATGGCACTCGAGAAAGATCTACAATTGGCTGGTGGCTGGCCCCTACCATTTGACTCGTAAATATTGCGAGCCAAGACGGGCACAAGGCATAATGTCGTGGGTGTTAATACCTCATAGTCCCATTCTCAGTGGTGTGGAATGGTATAGGGATGTTCACAGTGTAACATAAGGAAGTTTGTGTCAGTCTGGGAGGCATGTATGGCTAACTAAAGTGGTAATGTGATAGCTCGCGATGAACAAGAAATCTGCTTTTGAGTTCCGGTCTTGCACAAATTTTCATTTCACTAATAGGTAGTATATCTACACCTAATACAACTGATGCCTAGATATTCACAGTCAGTGAATTTATTTTGAATTAAGTAATTTTAATTGGTGTGTATATATTGGTAAAGGATATTCATTGAAATAGATATACACAGTTGGCTTTAGTGTTTAAAAGACTGTGCATGTTTGTGTAAGTTGATTAGGTGTTTATCATATTGTGTTTACTTCTATGTTCTCTAAGCAATATGTATTGCCTTTTCATTTTACTTCACAGAGTTCCACAATTGGTTTGGTTACACTAAACGAGATGAAGGCTAAGCAAGAAAATATTGTCAAAGAGCGAGAACGAAAACTGGCACAGAAACAACTAGAAAAAGAACAAGAGAAACAAAGACAACTGGAGGCTAAACAAGCAGAAAAAAACAGACAGAAGCAACAGGTATGTTTATTACATTATCTCCTTATTTTTTATACTTATGTATGCATTATAAATATTAGACGGTGGAGCAGGTGAAGATAACCTTTCACAATATAGAGGAGCTGTTGAGTGATAGATAGGCACATGAATATGTCCTTGGATATGGTAACCCAGTCTACAAATGTGCATCCTTCTTCAGAGCACATGGACACACATGTTCACAGTCAACTACATTGTCACAGCAGTGCAGTGTTATTTTTATTATTTCAGCTTGGGTTAATTGTCTTGGCTTTTGCAGATGAGATGAGCAAGGAAGATGGAGAGTGGTGGAAAGGGACAGGAATCTGACAGTGGAGAGACCTCACCCTGATGTAGCTAAGCGCATTAGAGTGTTCCATATGGTGGAAGGGTGAGGGAGAGGGGTGAAGGATGCGAAAGCAGAAATTATTGAAGTGCAAAACTAGTTCAGTTGAGGCTTCAGCAACTACAGAACAGAAAATGGGACAAATCCCACTTACACAATTCAGACAAGCTTGTGTTGGGAGGAAGCTTCCAGATGACACAGTTTATGAAGCACCCATTGAAACTGACCATGTTGTCTGTAGTGAAATATTCTGCCCCTGCATTCACTTCATTTCTCTTCCTTCTCTTTTAATCCACATACTTCTCACACTGTGCACATCAGCTGTTGACTGTAGCTGGCACTCTGTTTACCATTGTACTATTTTTGACTGCCTTACCTCTCTGATGGCTCCCCATTCATCTTTGCCTCCTCTCATCCTCAAAACAGGCAGGTCTCTGTCACTCTGTGATCTGAATGACCTTTCCATACTTTTTTTAATTCTGTCAAAATATCCCTCTCTACTCCTTGAAGAAGGAAAGTTCTGAAAGCTGGAATACAGACACGTACTTTTATGCATGTCTATTAGCAGTGTTAAATGTTTCAGCTCCTGAAGGTAAGAAATATCCAGCAATTCTGTCTCATAATTTTGAAAGACATATTTTATAGTCCATGGCCACAAGCACACCCAATCTTATAAATTTCACCACAGAGACAGGGATTATTGACAATGATGCTGTTGCAGTGACTCTCCAGATGAAAGACAAAAATCTCATCAAGAAAGCTGGGAGAATGTATGTTTTGCTACAACTGATCACTTACATCTCACTTAAAAGACAAACAGATAACATAGTTCAAATCCAATAAACACAACATGAATGTTATCTTGTTAAATACATAAAAATGGTGTAATGAAGGATGGCAAGGACCCAACCTGTCTTGATGGTGCCATTAAGAGAATGTTGCAAAAATGGAAATTGTCACTTACCTGGAATGGGAGAAGATAACAGTCTGGTCATCCAGATACTAGATGACACTAGACATGCGTTTGGTAGAAAGTGGTTCAAATCCTTACCAGGCCATCCATGTTTATGTTTCTATGATTTCTCTAAATCGTTTAAGGGGAGTGCCAGGTTAGTTTATTTTAAAGGGTACAGCTGGTTTCATTCCCCAAATCTGAGTTTCTGCTTCATCTCTAATGCCCCACTGTTGATAGTACATAAAACCCCAGTCCTCTTCCCTTCCTTTAGCTTCCTTAGACAGCATGGGTTCGTTGTTATTGACAGATGCTTTTCCAGGAAGCACAACTACCTCTGTCTTCAATTTTTGGAGCATCAACACAGAAAAGCCTTGAATATCTGTGTTTGGAGGATACTCGTTCAAAATGCAATCGCTTGAGTGCCCATAGCTAAAGTCTAGGTCTGATACTACTTGTGGTTCTAATACACAAATCTGGTAATCTTAATCATAGTTGAGTAGTCTTTATGCAGATAAACTTCTTTTGATAAATTGAAATTCTGTGTACTCCACAACAAGAATAGAAAGACCTTTATTGAAGAAGTATCTTGACATGGAACACAGGCCCATGAACTTATAAATGGCTTGCACTAGCTGATCTTGTACAAACAACAACCATTTATGTAAAAATTTAAACTTAACTATTGGTGACATAATGTCTTTTGGCAAGCATCAATTTGCTGTTTAATTACTACCTGTTCGATTAAGATCTAAATCTATTTTATGTTTGTAACAGTACATGATGTTTGCAAAAGTCATCATATTGATGACTCCACACAAAAAATCTAAAAAAAATAAATAAGTGTAGAAGTGTCTCATTTGCCTCGACTAAAAGAATGTTAGTTTGTGCAAATTTCATTGCCCACAGACACACTCTTAACACTTTCTACTGACATTTATATAGTCATCTTACACTAATCTGAAGCTGACCTAAAAGCCTAATATAACTATCCAGTGACACAATATAATCTGAATCCAATGTGTGTATCTGCTTCTCAGATCGTACCCATGATATCAATGCAATATATTGGTGGACTTTTACCCTGTGGAGTGTTAATCCTCTGTAAAGTTGATATAAAATTTGAAACCTTCCATCCAATTTGTTGGAGATCAGACAGATATTAAAGCTAAAGAAAAAAGACCAAAAACGGAAATATTAAATTCTTCATTGGTGCCCACAAATGAGTGTGCTAATAGCAGATAGTAAGTTTAGCTTTCAACTTTGAAGCTGTATTTGTACCAGGGTAAGCGAGATCCAAAGGACTTATTACATAAATAGTTGCTGTCAATGAGGCCAAGGTTCATTATTATACCCCATAAAACCAAGCTGGCAGTTTTCCTTTCAAATAACATACCAAGCAAGGTGTAGCAGTGCTAAGGCACTGGACTTGCATTCAGGAAGAGTAGGTTTCGAACCCACATCTGGCCATCCTAACTTGGGTTTACCATGGTTTCCAAGGTGAATGAATGCTGGGCTCTTTCCATTGGAAATGCTGTGGCTTTTTTTAAATACAAAATCCAATAGATGTAATACAGGTGTGGGTCTAATAATGAATAATAAAATAGGAATGTGAGTAAGCCACTGTGAACAGCACAATTAACACATTACCGTAACCAACACAGGCACGAAACCAACACCCACAGTAGTAGTACAAGTTTATATTCTAACCAGCTCCACATATGAAGAAAAAATTGAAAGGTTTTATGTTTAAAGAAATGAAATTACTCAGATAGTTAAGGGAGAAGAAAGTATAATTGTGATGTGGAACTGGAATTCGATAGTATGAAAAGGAAGAGAAGTTTAAATAGCAGTAGAATACGGACTGGGGAAAGAAATTATTGAAGAAACTGTCAGGCAGGATTATGCACACAGCACAGTTTAATCATCTCTTAACACTTGATTTAAGAATCGTAAGAGAAGTTTGTATATGTGGAAGAGTGCTAGAGAAAGATTTCAGGTTAGTTGTATAATGATAAGACAGATTTTGGAATCTTAAATTTTAAGACGTTTCCAGAGGCAGATATGGACTCTGACCGTAATTTATTAGTTATAAATTATAGATAAAACTGAAGAAACTGCAAAATGATAGAAAAATAAGGAGTGGGACCTGCATGATTTGAAAGAAGCAAAACTTTCAAGTGGGACATTAAATGATTGGCTACAACAGGGGAAAGGAATACAGTAGAAGACAATCACTTTTGAGAGGTGAAATAGTGAAGGTAGCAGAGGATCACATAGGTAAAAAGACTGTCCTAGCAGAAACCTTTGGATATCAAAGAAGGCACTAAATTTAATTGGTGAAAGGAGAAAATATAAAACAGCAGCAAATGAAGCAGGTGAAAAGGGGATAAAACGAATAAAAAATGAGATTGACAGTAAGTACAAAATGGCTAGAGGGCAAACGCAAGGCTATATAAGCATATATAACTAGAGGAAAAGATGGATATTGCCAATAGGAAATTAAAGCGACCTTTGGAGAAAAGAGAATCACCTGGATGAATAGCAAGAACTCAAATGGAAGACCAGTAATAAGAAAGAAGGGAAAGGTGAAAGATGTAAGGAATATAGAGAGCGGCTATACAAGGAAAATGAACTTAATGGCAACATTATAGAAAGGGAATAGGGAGTAGATGAAGATGAGGTGGATGATATGATACTGGGAGAAGAATTTGTCAAGACAATGAAAGACCTAAGTGGAAACAGCGTCCCTGGAGTAGACAACGTTCCCTCGAATTATTAAGATCCGTGGAAGAGGCAGCCATAAAAAAAAATTGTTCCACCTGGTGTACAAGATGTAGGAGACAGGCAATATACCCTCAGATTTCAAGAAAAATATAATAATTCAAATTCCAAAGAAGGGAAGTGCTGAGAGGTGCAAATTTTATTGAACTGACAGTTTAATAATTCATGGTTCGAAAATATGACACAAATTATTTACAGAAGAATGGAAAAACAGGTAGAAGCTGACCTTGGGGAAGATCTGTTAGGGTTCCAGAGAAATATAGGAAAACGCAAGGCAACACTGACTGTACGACTTGTCTTAGAAGATGGGTTAAAGAAAGGCAAACCTGTTCATTGAGCAGGCAGTAAAGGAAACAAAGAAATGAAAACCCTAAGGTTTTCCTTTGACATTGCAGTTCTGCCAGGGGCAGAAAAAGACTTAGACAAGCAGTTGAATGTAATGGAAAGTGTCTTGAAAGGAGGGCATAAGATGAATACCAGCAAAATCAAAGCAAGGTAATGGAATGTGGTCAAGTTAAATCAGGCAGTGCTGAGGGAATTAGAATGGGAAATGAGACACTAAAAGCGGTAGAAGAGTTTTGCTATTTGTGCAGCAAAATAACTTAAGATGGCCAAAGTCGAGAGCTATAAAACACAGTTGGGCTATAACAAGGAAAGCACTTCTGAAAAAGAGAGATTTATTAATGTATGTATAAATTTAAGCATTAGGAAGGCTGTTCTGAAGGTATTTGTCTGGAGTGTAGCCTTATATGGAAGTGTGGACAGTAAGCAGTTCAGGCAATAAGGGAATAGAACCGTTTGAAATGTGGTACTAAAGAAGATTACTGAAGATTGGATGAGTAGATTCAATAACAGATGAAGAGCTAGTGAATAGGAAAAAAATTATATTCATATGCTGTTTACTGAATTAAAAAAAGAAATTTATGCCACAACTTGACTAAAAGAAGAGATCAATTGTTATGACACGTCCTGAGACATCAAGGAATTGTAAATTTAGTAATGAAGGAAATGTGTGGGGTAAAAATTGCAGAGGGGGACCAAGAGATGAATACAGTAATCAGGTCAAATGGATGTAGGTTACAGTAGTTATTTGGAGTTGAAGAGGCTTGCTTGGGTTATAATATGTGGAGAGCCACATCAAACCCATTTTCAGACTGAAACCAACAACAACAACAACAAACAAGAAAAAATTGCATCCTGATAATCATTGTAAGTATTGTGTAGAGATGTGGTATCTGTCTGAGGAAGTATCTCACGGGAAATTCATGTGTCCAGTCCTCCAGTACTGCTATTATCTCTCAGATGCGTATAGTCTGACTGACTGAAGAAACTTAAGAAGTTGATGGAAGAGTGAATTAGTTTGATATCTTCGTCTCTTAGGCTGGGATTAGAGTATTAGAGAGATGGAAACTTGTACATTGTTCCCAATCAGCTTCCATTATACTGTTTATTTAGGACTTAACTAGTGTTACGAGTTCATCTCATATTCTAAAATAAGATCAGTTGTTGCTAAGCCATGACAATTGTGACATTTGAGAATGAAAGGCAAATTTATGAAGCTCCTCTCTCTCTCTCTCTCTCTCTCTCTCTCTCTCTCTCTCTCTCTCTCTCTCTCTCTCTCTCTCCCCCCCCCCCCTCCCTCCCTCCCTCCCTCCCACTCTCTCTATCCTTGTAGTGGATACTGACTCGCCCTGACCCTATGAACTAAAGCACACCAATTTCTTCCATCCTGCAGTCTGGTTTTATTTGCTGTGATACTGATCTATTCATTGTCTTTGTGATCCATGGGACTGTAAGGAGTTTTGTCCAACGCCACAAGTCAAAAGTGTCTACTCTGTGCCATTCGCCCTTTTGTATGGTCTTTGTCTCACATCTGTATATCTCAACTGGAGAAATCATAGCCCTGACTATACAGATCTTTGTTGTTGAAGTTATGGCTCTACTCCTAAAACACTATGAAGGTTGGACATTGCCTTTCTGCCAAATAAACAAGCATCTCTTGAGTTCGTGGCTGCAGTCACCATCAGCAGAAATCTGGGAGCTGAGACAATTGAACATAGAACTGCCTCCATTGTTTCTCCTCTTGTATGTCATAAAATGGTAGGCGTAGTTGCCATAATTTTTGTTTTTGTAACATTCAGCATTAGACTGGCTTTTGGACTTTCTTCTCCATCTTTATCAAGAGAATCTTGAACTCTTCTTCACTTTCTACCATCAGTATGGTATCATCTGCATATCTAAAGTTATTTATATTTATTCTACTTATTTTAATTCCAATTTCTTCTTCATTAACTTGTGAAAATGTGCAGTGTTGCCATACTCCTTTCTGAATCTCACTGTGGCTTCTTTGTCAGGAGATATGTCATAACTGAACAGTGTAATGGTGGCTGTTTGGAGATAATTTATATCAAGTTTCCAAATTTAACCAGCCGAGGGACCCACTTTCAAGTTCAGTGGTTTGATGTATAATATCCTACAACACAGATTTCAGTCAACTATGATGGGATATTTTGTAAACAGCCAGTTGTGCAGATCCTAATAATGTACCGCCCTCCTTTAAAAATGAATTCTGCAGATACTGTAATTTTAAAATTTGATACATTAGAATACGAACAGGCCTGTGAATGGAAAAAGAATAAAATAGAAAAGCAGGCAAGAGATATCGGTATGAGATACTGTGCACATACTCCATGTTAAGGATTCCACAATGGAAATGTATTTGGAGAAGCAGCTTGATTTAAGAATTTATGTTGCAGTTTACATTACTCATTTGACTTCAGTGTAAGGACACTCTTATTTTCAAAACAATTAAGTTAGTCATCATAATTATACATGAGACAATGTGAATACTGTCATGCTTATGGTCAAAAGAATGAAATTGTGTGTAGTAGAGAGTATTTACAAATTTCTGTGCTTGCCTCTAAGACTAGGAATGACGTAATTTCTCACTGAAAAACTTGTCTGATCCTACTTATCAAACTGTACTGGCTTGCTACAAAAAAACATGACTAAATCAGGGGTAGGCAATTTTTTTTTTTTTACCTCATGTTCACTTTTGTACCTCTTCTAGCAGTAACATTTTTAACCTTCCACCAGTTCTACAGTAACTTTATGTTATCAAATTTATAAAGCAGAGTTGGAGAAAGTTAAAGCATATAATAATAATTACTTACCAAAGACTTCATGTCAGAATTTTATGAAAACCTTGTGACAACGAGTGACAGCCATGGCAGGTAGAGATGATGAGCTGATCTCTTGGCGGGTCTCAACAGGGTTTATGCACTGGCTGCCAGGAACACAGTCTAATGCCTTCTCCTTACTTTGCTGCCAGGAACGCCGTTAAACGCCATCTCCTTACTCTAGCACAGAGTCATGTGACTTTAATAATGTCAGTGTTTTTTGCTTTCTTTGTTTATTCGTTCACTTGGTTACTCAGCAGAAGACTTGATTTCATATGCTTTCGTGTTAGCGAGCACATTATTTTTTTCTTATTGTTGTGTTGAATGTGAAGACTTGGTGTTCAACAAAATAAATTGTTATTCCAAGCCACACATTCGTTCTCATCAAATTCTTGATGTGACTAGAACACAATATCGAGTTCGCAAGTGTAACAACTGGCAGGTTTGCGACACTGATGACCCTGATGTGGTCACAGCTGGAGAAAATAACCGAGCAACATGGAAGAATTGCAGCAAACATCCAAGAACTGGAAATTATTGAAGTGACAGACAGACCAACAATATCAAGATTTGCAGTACAGCTACCCCCATTTTGGCGACACAACCCGGAACTATGGTTCCTGCAAGTGAAAGCAAGATTCCTCTGTGCTGTAGTAACCACTGATTCCAATAAATTCGCAGTTGTAGGTTAGTCAGCTGGACCACTGCTATAAAACCGAGGTTCAAGGGATTATAACTTCACCTCCGTATACAGACTTGTATGCGAAGCGAAAGACCAAGAGAGTGTTCACATCACAAGGGAACAAGTGTGGCAGTTTCTCATGCACGATGCCATAGTGAACCTGGCGAACCAAATTCCAGACACAGTCATACCAACCTCCTGCCATGGAACTATGATGGCATGTAATAGCACCTGGGTAGTAACACAAATATGATAAGCCTATTAAATGAGGTACATGTGCTGAGCAAGCAGATGGGACAACTACTCTCCTAGCAGAACACTCGAGGACAATTCCACAGAAGATCGAGAAGTCATTCCCCAACGAGCTCCCCAGCAGCCAAAAGTTCAACTTGTGTTGGAACCACAAGAAGTTTGCAGGCAAGGTACACAACTGTACCTCACTGTGTACCTGCATCAGTGGTACACTACAGGTGGAATGTAAACGACATGCGGAAGCAATTGCTTTGGATAGTCAGGCATTGTCCTAGTGCTTTTTTAACCTGGGTTCCAACCTAAGTGTTTTGCCACAGACCCAGTTGTACAAATTCCAACCAACCACCTTGTTTTGTCTTTCCATGGCTAATAAGTCAACCATTGCGAAATGTGGAATGTAGCACACTGAGTTGAACCTGGGACTATAATTTGCCTTGGCATGGAATTTCACTGTTAGTCAGAACTGATTTTTAGTGCATTATTGGCTGCTGACAGAATTCACCAACACTCTTCTAATAGACAATGTCACTGGACTATTTGCTGATGGGTTCTGTCATAGCAATGCAGTATAAGGTGCCCAATTGATCCACTCACAGGGTGACTGGTTTGCCAAACTTCTAGAACAGTTTCTAGGTATCATGAGGCCTCCTTATATCAAGACTATCGCAGGTCCTGTGACTTCATGCCTGCTCTATGTGTCAACTCTAATTGATATATGGTTGCATAGGTGGAATTTAACACCATGTTGAAGGAAGGCGTCATTCGCCTGCCTAGTGAACCTTGGTCATCAACCCTACATTTATTATCAAACAAGAACGATGCATGGTGACCGTGTGGTGATTACTCCATCCTGAGTACTAGGACAGTATTGGATTGCTACCCTGTTCCTCTATTGAGAGAGAGTAATTACACAGTATGTGGGAAAAAGGTGTCATACACACCTATTTCTGTAGCTGAAAGAGAGATTCCGAAAACGGCTATTATAATGTCATTTGGCCTATTTAAGATCATGTTTATGATGTTCAGATTGAGAAATGCTTCCCAGATTCAGTTTTACAAGGCTTGCAGTATTGCTTTGTATTTCTTGATGATATACTCATTTTTTCAGCAACTCCAGAGGAACATGAACTACACGAGACTGAGGCACTATGACCTAAGTGGGTAGTCCCACACCCACCTAGAGATGTCTGTTTATGTGTGTACTGTGCGAATTTTGAACTTTGTGTGGTAACTTTGAAGAACTTACTGAGGCACGTGACATATGACACCTTGGTTGAGCGTGTGAAGTCATTAGTAGTCTGTGATGTAAAGTGAGAGACTTGTTTGTTTCAAGAATGTGGAGGCTGCCCTGGAAAGGGATGACTGTCTTTACAGACACTTGGCCTGGAAGACGTAGCAGATAGCTCTGCAGAAATTCCAAATGCGACATGGGAGGAAAATAAACTAATTAAGAAAACTGTTGCCTTTGAAAGTTTCATTGATGAACTTTGTAAATGGTGAGTGAAAGCAGTAACACATCAACATTTACAGAAATTGTAACAACAACACATTCCTGGGGTGAAAGGGTGTGTACAGGCTGAACAACTATGTTTAGTGCTTCACTGTGATTTTGCTGAGAATTGGTCTGTAATTCTCCCACAATAAGTACAAGGGTATCATTGGAGTAATGGCCAGGTTTCAGTTTTTACAGGAGTGACATATTTTCAAAACAAGACCGCAAGTGTTGCAGTTGTAAGGACATGACACAGCACATGGTTTGCTAGCGATGTGCAAAATTCTTCAACTGCAAACAGGGGCAGAGAAGATCATCATCATTTCTAAGGGTGTTCTCAGTCATTTTAAAACTGGTTAGCAGCTGCTTGAATTGAGTAAGTCACTTGTGCCAACTGACTGGGTATACAGAGCTACTGGTCAGGGGAAGGGGCCTTGCGATGGTGTAGGTCATAGGAGACCTGCTGAAGCTCCATGCTACAAAACATAATCTTTCCAAACCAAATACAGCTGCGATTCAGAATGCTGAGGATTTTATGACAGTCGTGGAATCTTACACATCCACAATCCTCATTCTTTTGTCTAAAGAGGAAATCAAAGAATTCTGTGAGCAGAAAAAAGAAGACTGGTCCAAACAAACTACTCCTGTGAAAGGAATTCAGAAGACACGTTTTTGGACTCAAAGTGAAGGGCGAACTTATATTTACTTTAAAGAGCAAGAAAGAAGAAATTTCATTTCTTTGGCCAGCACCTCAGAAACAACAGGATAATATTCAGATTTACAACCTGAGAAGGGGGATGTTTGTTGCATGTGTGTATGACTGTGACTGGTGGATTGCAGAGATTATAGACGCTAGGTATGAGTTAAACAAAACTGTAGTGAACTTTATGCTACCACATGGACCAGCTGCTGGAAATAGGTTTCCAGATGAAGGACAGCAACAATGCCATCAGTGCTCACTTCCTGTTCACAATGTTTTGAAGATTGTAAGTGCCCCAGTTCCTATTAGTTCAACAGGAAGGCATCACTCTATATCAAAGGAAGATACTGAAGCAGTGGAACACAGTTTTAGTTCATTGATGGGCTAATTTCAGTACAAGACAGAGTGCACAGAAGTTGTATAAATTGAAACCTTTAAGTCTGTGGACCATTCACACTCATTTTGGAACCACCTAAAATGCTTGAAAAATGAGTCTCTTACTCAATTTTCAAAACTAAAATTATGCTAAATAAGGCTAGGTTTTGATTTTTATGAGCCTGTAATGTACCAGTTCAAACTAGAAGTGAAAGCTCTCCTTTTCAGGGAATGTAGAACTATATGATACTAATAAACAGAAAAAAATTAAAATTTTATGGATTGGCATTTTTGAAAAAAAAAATTTTTTTCCATAAAATAAGTTCAGAACATTATAGTAGAAGAACTTTGACAGATAAATGCGAATGGAGGATTTCTTTGTAATCATAAAGTAATTATCTTTCAAATAAAAAAACAATAAAATATCTAGAATTGTTCCAGAGATGCAGCATTAAAAAAAAAAAAAAACCAAAATTCGCATCTTCAAAATGGTATGTGCAATGTCATCTTTGGACGGCTGTATCTTGGAGCAGAAATTTTTTTGGAGAAAACAAAAAAGTACATGTTCCTTACTTAGTCCCTCATCTTAACATATGCTAAAGTCAGTAACATCCGAGGCTATAAAGGTAAAATTTTTTCCTAGCCTGCCTGAATCAATATGGACTATGGCGGCATGATTCGTGAATGACACTCCGGTTATCAGCCGAGGATGACACTATGCTTTCCCCTATGGGCTGTCTAGCTATGATGAGTGACAGCCATGGCAGACATTAGAAAGTCAACTGATTGCTTGGCAGACATCAACAGGGTTCACACACAGGACAATGGTTCAAACCCATGTCTAGCCTTCCTGATTTAGGTTTTCCATGATTTCTCCAAATCACTTCAGGCAAATGCTAGGATGGTTTCTTTGAAAGGGCATGGCCAACTTCCTTCCACATCCTTCCCTAATCCGATGGGCCAATGACCTCACAGTTCTGTCCCTTCCCCCAAATCAACCAACCAACCAACCAATAGTTCATGCACTGCCCACCAGGAGTTCTGCAAAACACCTTCTCCTGGCTACAGTGCAGATTTCTGTGACTTTAATATTGTTGGTGTTTTTGGCATTCCTGGTTTAAACTTTCACTAGGTTAGTCAGCAAAAGCCTTGATTGCATATGCTTTTGTGTTAGCGAGTAAATCAGTTTTTCTGGTTATATGTTGAATGTGAAGGCATGATATTTAACAAAATAAAGTGTTACTCCAAGCCATAGATTTGTTTGCTCTGTGACTAGAACACAATATTGAGTTTGCATGCCAGCCGCTGTGGTCTAGCGGTTCTAGGCGTTCAGTCCGGAACCGCGCGACTGCTACAGTCACAGGTTCAAATCCTGCCTCGGGCATGGATGTGTGTGGTGTCCTTAGGTTAGTTAGGTTTAAGTAGTTCTAAGTTCTAGGGGACTGATGACCACAGATGTTAAGTCCCATAGTGCTCAGAGCCATTTTTGAGTTTGCATATCCAACAACTCACATATGTGTCACAACATAATGGAAATATGTTAAACTACCGACTCCCTGCCGCCCACTGTGAAATCTGGAACGCCCACTAGTGTTGGTAAGGACCAGGTTGACTACCACTGCTCTAAATAATGTTGACGAAGTGTTTGACATTGGACATCCATGTTCATGTTTAAATAATACTTTGAAGTGAAGAAAACTACAGAAAATGTAATGTACAGTGGCTGAAATGGGATTTTTGGTGCATATCTCCAGATTCTAAGTCAAGTTTTTTATCATTTCGCTATGTACCAGTATTTTGATAGAGGGGAAAACTTAGCAAAGTAAAAAAGTATAGTAGAAAATGGTTAATTTGATCCTTACGCTTTTAAAATGTACTTGAGCTCTATGGTATTGGGTGTAGAGGTATAATGAATTTGATCTTGTTTTCATGAGTAGGTTACAGGTGCTGGTAGTATGTAACAATAATAGGGGAATATTAAAACTATAGCTTGTGAAGCTTGGAGTATAAATGAAAGTTACTTGTGCTTCTACTTGAAAGTTAGGTTACATTTCGTAGTCTTTGAAGCTAACGTTATAGTGACTGAGATACTGTGTAATAATAGCAATGTGTGTATTTGTTTCAGATTCAGTCCTTGTCCTTCAGTCTTGAGGAAGAAGAGGAAAATGATGATGATGATTTAAGCCACACCAGTGACTCAGCCGAAGAGAAGTTTGAGCCTCCTGTGAAAAAGAAAATCAGAAAAAATCCTGATGTTGATACAAGTTTTTTGCCGGACCGTGAAAGAGAAGACGAGGAGAACCGATTACGAGAAGAGCTCAGGCAGGTATATTACTATGGTGTCTATGCTCATTGTGCACAAAGAATAATTTTAGAGCCACCAGTGTGCTATTGCTGGTGTGAACTGTTGTAATGAAATGCAAATGCAGCATTTTGTTGTGGACAGCAAACACACAGATTAGAGAGTAAAGTACAACCATGAAATACAATAGTTTATACAAGTAAAGTACATAAAGTATCTGAGAGTATGTTGGTTAGCCCTATGGAGAGGATGGCTGATGACAAAATCCTTAAGCGAGTAATGAAGGCCAGATTGTTTCCCACCACAAGGAAAGGCCAACCCAAGAGCCAGGTGCCTGGACAGTGTGTTGATTATTTTACCAAGATGGAAATCTAAGGATGGAAGGGGGAAAAAACAGAGAAGAGATGCACAGAGACAAATTTTTGAGGTGTCCGATGACCATCAAGAGCTGTAGTGCCAAAGAAGAAGAAGAAATGTATAATTGCTGATGTAAACTGTTGTAATGAAATACCAGTGCTGACATTTTGTTATGGACAGCAAATCTACAGGTTTGTGAGACATATAAGGCCTAGGGCATACTGTTAATGTCCCATGCATCATGACTGTAATGGCAGTTGACATGATCTAGAGAGCAAACAGTTTTAAGAGAATGACATGAATATGTGTTAAAGCCTGTATTTTCTGTGGAATGGAATTTTTAGGGGATCAGAACATGAACTATAGACTGATGAAGTAAAACTATTGCCCACTACAATATTTCGTGCCAACTGATGGCGTTGTGGGCACATGATGCTGTAAGGAAAGTGTATAAACATTGCAGATATGAATGAGGAATCGTTCAAGTGATGATACAGGTCACAAGTGGTGAAATCCACTGTCATAAGCAACTCTGACAAAGGGCAGATTCTTACAGCCTGGCACCTGGGAATGAGTATCACAGAATCAGTGAAGCTGGTCAGCTGTTTCCATTCTACTGTCTTGAGCATCTGTGGAAAATGGTAGAAGTATGGCGAAACCACAAATAAGTGGCAAGGTGTTATATGTCAATCCATGTGGATGTCGGAGGCTTGCCCACTCTGTAAAGCAGGATAGCAGGTGATCTGTGGCAGATCTGACAATAGAGTTCAGGCACAACCATTCCAAAGTGCACCATTCAGTGCATACTGTTGAACATGGTGCCTTGCGACAGACAGTGCCTGTGTGTTCCCATGTTGACCCAATGACTTGACCACAGATATATGTGAACATGTCATCTAGCAGGGTGAATCTTGTTTGTTGTTGCACCACGTCAGTGTTTGTGTCTATATATGCATTCATCCAGATGAACAGCCACTTGAAACATATTCCACACCAAAAACACAGTTGATGGGGGCAGTATTATGCTGTGGCAGACATTCACCTGGGATTCCATGAAATCTGTGATAGTAATCAAAGGCACCATGATAACAGTGGATTATGTGAACGTTAATGTGGACCACCTGCATCCTTTCATGCTTGATGTCTTCCCTGATGTTGATAGAATTTTCCAGGAGGATAACTGTCAGAGTCACAAGGCCAGAATTGTGTTACAGTCATTTGAGGCCTATGATAGTAAACGTACCTTCATGTCTTGCTCATCAAATTTGCGTAATCAGCACAAACTCTAAAAGAAAATTTAATCATCCTGTGTTCATATTACATTTGTTGCTTGAAATAGTGTTTCTTCCCAAGTAGAAATAAATCTCTACTGATCCAATGTTTCTGTAGTTGTTGTCACCAATGTGATTTAAAGTATTGAAATGGTAAAGAGTTTAATGTCCTGTGGTTTTATAATTCTCTTTAGGTTTAGTTTTGAAAGGAATTGGCTACTGTCCATTGTTATTCCGCTCTAGGAGTGATGGCTATTGTTTTCAAAGGTGCTTCATGCAGACTAATTAGTTTTTTAATCCTAGTCGGTTTTAAGTATTTCATGCCTGAAAATGTGTTACAATGCATTAATATACTCTACTTAAAAGTAATTATTCATGGCTACTGTCCAGTTCTCACTTGGTTAATACTTGGGTGGTTACATAATTAGGCAGAATCTAGAAGCTAATTTTGTAGTAGTACATCCTGGATGGCACATTCCACTGATGTGCATGGGACATTCTTACACCTTGGAATTAAATTTAATCCTTTCTTAATATTTATAGTGTTAAACTGAAGTCTGTATTACTTCTAGATCTGTCAATGACTCAATATCCAAGGCAAAATGCTGCATCCTCCCTAACAATAAGTCTTCAAACCATTCGTAAATTATGTCTGATATTCAGTATGATCATAGTTTTGTTAATAAGTGTTGATATGTTACTGAGTCACACTTTCCAGAAGACAAGAAGTGCTGCATGTGCATGATGGCCTTGGTCCACGGCTTTCAGGATGCCCTGTTAGAAGAATACAAGATCAGTTTCACATGAAACCTGTTTCCGAAATCAAAGCAACCATTCTGTTCAGTGTGCCTCATTATGTTTAACATATGTACTAAGCTTCTCCAATAGATGGATGCCAACAATGTTGGATAGTAGTTTGGTGTGTCATTTTAGCTACACTTCTTGTAGATGTGTGTGACCTATGCTTTCATCCAAGTAGTAGGTTCAGTTTTTTGTTCAAGTACCTGTGATATATTATTGTTAAGGGAGGAACAAATTCTGCATAGAGTCTGATAGTAATTTCATCATGCCAAGGGACCTCGTTCAGTTATAGTAATTTCAGCTGTTTTTCAGTGTAACTGACACTAATATCTACATCACTCCTCTTTGTAGTGGAACCAGAATTAAAGTGGGGCAGCACTCCTTGATCTTCCTCTGCAAAGAAACATTTGAAAATTCATTTCTGTTTCTGTTTTGTCACCCTCAGTTTCAGATCAGGTATAATACATGAGTTCTGCACACTAACACTTTTAATATATTCCTGGCTTTTCTTGTGGAGTTGTAACAAGTCTTTTGATAACATTCTGCTACCATAGTCATTTAAGGCTTTACACATTGCTGTTTTGACATCCATACTCTTTCCATTTATCATCTCTGTACGTTGAGCTCTTTGTTTTGTTTTACACATAATATGTAGTAGTTGTGTTTCTTTATAAGTTTATTTACGGAAACTATACCGTAGTGGCTGTCTTCTGTCTTGATCTTTTACGTTGTCATCATCATCATCATCATCATCATCATCACCATCACCATCTACAATGATGACTTCAGTCTTAAGGCACATTTAATACAGCTCTCCACGACAGTCTGTGCTGTGAAAGCCTCTTCATCTGTAATAACTATCACAATCTTCATCTATTTAAACCTGCTTGCTGCTGCGCATGGAAATTGTTACACCTTCAGGCCGTGGTCTCCTCCTACAATTTTTATCCTCCACACTTCCTTCCATGACCAATTTACAATTCCTTGGTGCCACAGGATATGTCATGTCAACCAATCCCTTCTTTTAGTCAAGATGTGCCATCAGTTTCTTTTTTCCCCAATTTGATTCAGTACTTCTTAATTTTTTACTCACTCTTCCCATCTAATCTTCAGCATTCTTCTATAGCACCCATTTCAGAAGCTTTTACTCTTTTCTTGTCTGAACTACTTGTTGCTCACATTTCATTTCCATAAAAGACTACACTCCAGGCAAATACCTTCAGAAAATACTACCTCAAACTTAAATTTATAGTAGATGTTAACAAATTCCTCATTTCCAGAAATGCTTTTCTTGCTATTGTCACTCTTTCATTTTGTATCCTCTCTCCTTCAACCATCATCAGGTATTTTGCTTCCCAAATAGCAAAACTCATGTACTACTTTTAGCATCTCATTTCCTACTGTTATTCCCACAGTATCAACTGATTTAATTTGACTACATTCCATTACTCTTGTATCACTTTTGTTGATGTTCATCTCAAAACATCTTTTCAAAACACTATGCATTCCGTTCAACTGCTCCCACAAATCATTTTCTGTCTGTAACAGTATCACAGTGTCATCAGCAAACCTTAAAGTTTTTATTTCCTCTCTGTAAACTTCAGTTCCCTTTCTAAATTTCTCTTTGCTTTCCTTTGCTGCTTGCCCAATCAACAGATTGAATAACGTCAGGGAGAGGTTACAACCTTGTCACACTCCCTTCTCCACTACAGCTTTACTTTCTTGCTGTTCTACTTTTATAACTGCAGTCTGGTTTCTGTACAAATTGTAAATAACTGTTCACTCCCTGTACTTCATCCTTGCTACTTTCAAAATTTTTCGAGAAGTATAGTCCAGTCAGCATTGCCAAAAGCTTTCTCTGAATCTACAAATGCTAGAATCATTGGTTTGGCTTTCTACAACTTATCTTCTAAGACAAATTACAGGGTCAATACTGCTTCATCTGTTGCGATATTTCTCTGGAACCAAAACTGATGTCCCCTATGTTAGCTTCTATCACCTATTACATTCTTCTGTAATTAATCCTTGTCAGTATTTTGTCACCATGGCTTATTAAACTGATGTTTCAGTAGTATTCACACCTATCTTCTTTGGATCTGGAATTACTATAGTCTTCCTGAAGTATGAGGGTATTTTGCCTATCTCGTAAGTCTTGCGCGTCAAGTGAAATTATTTTGTCATTGCTGCTCAGAGGACCTTAGTAGTTCTGAGGGATTGTCATCTACACCAGAAACCATGTTTCACTTATGTCTTTCAGTTCCAAGTCATATTCTCCTTGCAGTATCTTCATCTACTTCTTCTTCTCTAACATTGTCCTCTAGTTGATCTCCATCATGTAGACCCTCTGTATATTCAATCCACCTTTCAGCTTTCCATTCTTTGTCTGATACTGACTTACCTCCTAATATTCATATAGCTGCTTGTCTTTTTCTCCAAATATCTCTTTGATTTTCCTGTAGGCTACATTTATCTTGCGCCCAGTTATACATGTCTCTACAGCCACACATTTGCCCTCTAGACATTCCTGCAGAGCCGTTTTGCACTTTCTGTTAATCTCATGCTGTAGTTTTCTGTATTTCATTTCGCATGCTTAATTTTCTGAATTTTTATATTTTCTTTTTTCACAAATTAAATTCAATATCATCAGAAATTTTGAATAGGACTTGTCTTTTTAACTTAGTCATCTGTTACATTCCACATTTCATCTCTCAAAGCTACCCATTCATCTTCTGCTGTATTCCTTTCCCTTGCTGTAGCCCAAAATGGTGAAATGCTCCCTCTGAAATTCTCAGTAACCTCTGGTTTCTTTAATTTATCCAGATTCTGTCTTCCTTAATTTCCTACGTTTTTGTTATTTCTTCAACTTTAATTTGGCAACCAATGGATTACGGTCAGAGGCCATATCTGTTACTGGAAATGTCTGGCAGTTTAAAATTTGGTCTCCAATTCACAGCCTTACCATTATGCAATCTATGTGATATCTTCTAGTGTCCCCAATTGTCACCCACATACACAGCCTTCTTTCATACTACTTAAACCATATGTTAGCAATGATTATATTATCCTCTGTGCAAAATACTACCAGGCAGGTTCTACGATCAAATTCCACCTCCTCACCATAATTAAATTTTCCTCCCCCCTAATTATTTCAATAATTTCATTTATCTAATCACACATTCTTTCAGTTTTTTCATCATCTGTGGGACTAGTTGGTATATGAACTTGTATTGATGTGGTGGTTGTTGACTTCATATCTGTCTTGGCTACAATAATGTGTTAACTATGCTGTTCACAGTAGTTTATGTGGATTCCTATTTTGTAATTCATTATTCAACCTACTCCTCCATTATCCCTATTTGATTTAATGGTGGAATCCTATACTGACATGATCAGAAGTCCTGTTCTTCCTGTTACCACACTTAACTAATTCTCACAGTATCTAGTTTCAGCTTATCTTCTACTTCTCTTAAATTCTCTGACCTACCTATTTGATTAAGGGATCAAACATTACACCTCCCTCCCCTCCCAATCTTTAGAATGCCAGTTTTGTTTTTCCTAATGATGACATATTCCTGGTTAGCCCCATCTGTAGATCTGAATGGGGGATTATTTTACCTCTGGAATATTTTATTGAAGAGGAAGCCAACATCATTAAGCCATATATTCAAGCTGCAGGCCCCTATGGAGATGTATAACAGCTGTAGCTTGCCCTTGCTTTTAGCAGGTTACAGTCCAGTAAGGCCACATAGGCTCTTCTTACAAGACCAGATCAGTCAATCATCCGGACTGTTGTCCCTGCAACTACTGAAAAGGCAGCTGCCCCTCATGAGGAACCATTGGTTAGTCTAGCCTCTCCATAGATATGTCTCATTTGTGGTTGAACATATGGTGCTGTTATCTGCATCATTGAAAAAACACGCCACCCCACCTGAGCAAGATCCACGGTTTTGGAGGGGAATCTATTATAGTAGGCATGTATTTGTCAAATGCGTGGTCAACTGTTTGTCTAAACTGGAGCTGTAGTTCCTGTTCATGTGCCTGTCCAGAGCAAAATTTGTATAGTTCCTCTTTGAAATGTAATACTGGTGTCTCTTTATGTAGTTACTAAATATATATAGAGCAGATGTTGAGTCGCAGGCAGGTTCAACAAAAAAACTGCTAAACGTGTGAGGTTTTGGCCAAAAGGCCTCATTCTAAAGTAGACAACACAAAAATTCACACAAGCACAACTCACACATGACCACTGTATCTGGCCACTGAGGTCTCGGTGGCTAGAGAGAGTAGTCGAACGTGGATGCACACGCACATGTGTGTGTGTGTGTGTGTGTGTGTGTGTGTGTGTGTGTGTGTGTGTGTGTGTTTTGTTTGCTTTAGAAGGTCATTTGGCCAAAAACTCATATGTTTAACAGTTTTTTAACATCTCCTCTAAGTAGTGGTTACCAATCTATTCTTTTCATAATTTTTTCATTATTCCATCATGGATTTTCCATTGTTTGATTTAATTAACATGTACATCTTTCTACTAGTTTTATTTGTCATTTGTACTTTGCCAGTCATTTGGCTGTAGCTACATCGTGATCAGTGATAATTGTTTCAGTATGAGCATCCTCAAAGAGGTCAAATCTATTTGTTGCCATTAGATCTAATATTTCTCTGTGATGAGTGGAATTTCAAACTATCCATTTCAAATAGTTTTCAGAGAAAACATTGAGTATTGTTTGTCTGTATGTCTTGTTGTGCCCACCACCTACAAAACTGTAATCATAGCAATTCACTGTTGGATAATTAGAGGCTACTCCGATTATGATGGTGTGTTAAGGAAACATCCCCCACCCCCTCCTTAGCTTTTATATTCAAAGCATTCTCTTTTTATCTTTTGCTGCCTCGTATCATCATATTTTTACTGGATTCCGTTGAATTTCATTCTGTTTGTCAGAATTATGATTTATGAAATGAATTGATATTTGTATGTGGAATTCCTCTCCAGTGAAATTTTTGGTTCCAGACTATCTCCCTTACAATTAGGTAATGCAGTTGTTTTTTGCCAGTTATGTCCTTGGCTACATTTGTACTTCAGCTTATGACTGACTTTCTTTACCTCGTTTTCTATTCATATTGTACAACTGTTTTCATAAGAAAATTGTATTTCATACTTTCAGTCTTCATCACTTGTTACATAGCAGAAATGTATCTCAAACCTAGGACCTTGTGATTTTGGGTTTAATTTGGAAAGAAATATATTCTAAAAATGTTCTCGGCAGCTGCTTTATGATTATGTAATTAATTTTTAATGAGAAAGTATCTTTAACCTCATGTTGTTGAAACCAAACAATTCTGTATAATTGTGATAAGTACTAATATGTTTTCTTTAACTCCCAGGAATGGGCAGCCAAACAATCATCTCTGAAGGAGGAAGAAATAGAAATAACATTCAGTTACTGGGATGGCTCAGGTCATAGGAGAACAGTACGGATGAAAAAAGGTTTGACATTTTGTTACAGTTGCTACAGTGTATAAGAAATGTATGAAGAACATTGATTTAGTGAACAATGTGAGATAAAACTATTAAATGTGGTGAATTATATTATTACAGTTTGCTATAGTTCTTATCTTAAGTCTGATTAAAAGATTTGGTATTGCCCAAGTTCATAACAATACCTGCAACTGTTCAACTGATACATTCAAATTACTGACAAAAATGTTGAAACACATTATTGAAGCTAAGTGAATCTCACACATAATGACATTCCCTTAGATTAGATTAGATTAGATTAGATTAATACTTGTTCCATAGATCATGAATACGACACTTCGTAATGATGTGGAACGAGTCAGGTTAATAAAAGATGTCTGTACAAGATATTACATTACACAAAATATTGCTTGACACTAATGTTTAAGTTGGTTCTTTTTCCCTGAATTTATATCTAAAAATTCAGCCAATGAGTAGAAGGAGTTGTCATCTAGAAATTCTTTTAATTTATTTTTAAATGTTGGTTGGCTATCTGTCAGGCTTTTGATGCTGTTTGGTAGGTGACCGAAGACTTTTGTGGCTGCATAATTTACCCCTTTCTGTGCCAAAGTCAGATTTAACCCTGCATAGTGAAGATCATCCTTTCTCCTGGTGTTATAGCTATGCACACTGCTATTACTTTTGAACAGGGTTGGATTATTAACAACAAATTTCATAAGTGAATATATATATACTGTGAGGATCCCTAGATCCTTAAATTGATGTCTGCAGGATGACTGTGGGTGGGCTCCAGAAATTATTCTGATTACATGTTTTTGAGCAATGAATACTTTTCTACTCAACAATGAATTACCCCAGAATATGATGCCATACGAAAGCAGTGAATGAAAGTAGGCATAGTAAGCTAATTTACTGAGATTCTTATCACCAAAATTTGCAATAACCCTAATAGCATACGTAGCTGAACTCAGACGTTTCAGCAGACCATCAATATGTTGCTTCCAGTTTAACCTCTCATCAATGGACACACCTAAAAATTTTGAAAATTCTACCTTAGCTACAGACTTCTGTTCAAAGTCTATATTTATTACTGCCATTTACTGTACGGAACTGTATGTACTGTTTTTTATCAAAATTTAAATAGAGTCCGTTTGCTGAGAACTACTTAATAATTTTGTGAAAAACATCATTTACAATTACATCACTTAGTTCTTGGTTTTTGGATGTTATTACTATACTTGTATCATCAGCAAAAAGAACTAACTTTGCATCTTCATCAATGTGGAATGGTAAGTCATTAATGTATATCAAGAACAGTAAAGGACCTAACACTGAACCCTGTGGGACCCCGTACTTGGTTAGCCCCCCCCCCCCCCTCCCCTCCAGTTTGAGGAATCAGCTGTTGTTTTAACATTACATGAACCACTTATTTCAACTTTCTGCATTCGTCCAGTTAAGTATGAATTAAACCATTTGTGCACTGCCCCCCTCAAACCATAATGATGTAGCTTATCTAAAAGAATTCCATGATTTACACAATCAAAGGCCTTTGAGAGATCACAAAAAATACCAATGGGTGATGTCCGGTTATTCAGAGCATTTAATATTTGATCAGTGAAAGCGTATATAGCATTTTCTGTTGAAAAGCCTTTCTGAAAACCAAAATGACATTTTGTTAGTACTTTATTTTTACAAATATGGGAGGCTACTCTTGAATACATTACTTTCTCAAAAATTTTTGATAGAGCTGTCAGAAGAGAGATTGGGCATTGGTTGCTGACATCCGACGTATCCCCCTTTTTATGCAATTGTTTTACAATGGCGTATTTCAGTCTATCGGGGAAAACACCCTGCTCCTACTTATCTGTGGGGAACAAGCTTTAAGTACCTTGCTGGAAATGCCATCAATTCCGTAAGAAATATTAATATGAACAGATCTGTCAGAGATTCTGATTGCAAAATTGACAGTGTATGCAAAGAGAAAAATTGTATTTCAGTCACTAACAGTACTTAGCAATCAACAACAATAACAACAACAATAATAATAATGTGGAGAGCATAAAATATAAGTAATGTAAAAGAGTCAATACAGTTAAACAATCAAAATGAGACTGGATAGAAAGAGACTGGAATAAAGATTTAATGAAGCAGAATATGAGAAGTAAATAATGTAGCAGAAGGGACCTTGAGTTAGCTGCGTAAATATGTAATACTATCTTTCCAATTGGAACACTGAATACAGAAATCATTAAAAATCAAGAAAATAGTGTTTTTTGCAGATAAGACCTTCATAAGTTGAAGGAGTCAGAGGTTTTTTGAGAGTTTGAGAGGGTGCTGTACATGCTGAAGGGAATGAGACAGGGTTGTAGACTATCCCTAGTGTTGTTCAATATGTACACTGCGGATGACAGAGTGATTATGTCAGTGACAGCAAAGGACTTGGAATAGCACCTTAACAGGATGGATAGCATATTGAAAAGAAATTATTAGATAGACATCAATAAAAGTAATACAAGGATAATGGAATGTAGTTGAATTAAATCAGACAAAAACTTAGGGATTTAGTTTAGAAAACAAGGTACTACAAGTAGTAGATGAGTTTTGTTATTTGGACAGCAAAATAATTAATGATAACCGAAGTAAAGAGGGTATCAAATTCAGACTGACAATATCAAGAAAAACATTTCTTTAAAAGAGGAATTTGTTAACATCTAA
Organism: Schistocerca americana; assembly: GCF_021461395.2. Taxonomy (NCBI): domain Eukaryota; kingdom Metazoa; phylum Arthropoda; class Insecta; order Orthoptera; family Acrididae; genus Schistocerca; species Schistocerca americana. The sequence goes on from NC_060122.1 coordinate 283,513,256, forward strand.
TATCAGTGTAAGTGTCAGAAATTTTTTTCTGGAGATATTTGTGTGGATTGTAGCCTTGTATGGAAGTGAAATATGAACAATAAGCAGTTCTGGTAAGGGGATAATAGGAGCCCTTGAAATGCAGTGCTGTAGAAGAAAGCTGAAGATTAGATGGGATAGATCAAATAAAAAATGAAGAGGTAGTAAACTGAATTGGGGAAAAAAGAAATTTATGGCATATCTTGACCAAAAGAAGGGATTGGTTGATGGGACACATTCTGAGGCATCAAGGAGTTGTAAATTTGGTCATAGAAGGAAGTGTAAGGGGTAAAAATTGTAGGAGGCCAAGGCCTGAATGCAGTAATTGTAAGCAAGTTCATGTGGATATAGGTTGTGGTACTTATGCAGAGATAAAGGGGCTTTCACACAATGGACTAGCATGGAGAACTGCATCAAACCAGTCTTTGGGCTGAAGACGACAACAACAAAAACTGACATCAAATTATATGTACTCCCTTGCAGGGGTTATGTTAGACATACAATGTGGACTACTTGAGAAAAAAAAAAAAAAAAAAAAAAAAACTAAAAGCATTCTTCTGGTGATCTTAAAACCAAGGAACAGTATTTGCATAGTAGGCAAATCCTTAACTAATGTTTAATGAAATGTGCAGCACACAATATCACTAGGCTTCCACAAGGAGTTGAAGGCTATTAGTAACAAACCAAAGGTTTTAAATCAAGGCTGATAGCTTTTCTCCAGACAAATACTTTCTTTTTTCCTGCAGGAATACTTCAGGCCTATGTAATGATAGTGTGAAAAGAAAAGTTGCTACTGACCGTATTATGGAGATTCTGAGTCACAGATAGCCACAACAAAAAGACTATCACAAATATAGCTTTCGGCCTGTAAGGTCTTCGTCAAAATTAGACAACAAACACACACATACACACTCACGCAAACGCAACTCACACACGACTGCAGTCTCAGGCAACTGAGACCACCGTTGCCCAAGACTGCAGTCATGTGTGTATGAGTTGGGTTTGCATGAGTATGTACGTATGTGTTTGTCCGTCTAATTTTGACGAAGGTCGTACTGGCCGATAGCTATATTTGTGAAGCCTTTATGTTGTGCCTATCTGCGACTCAGCACCTCTGCTATATGGTGGGTAGCAACTTTCCTTTTCACCATGTTGTTACATTCCATCCTGGATTTTCCATTGTTTGATTCAGGCCTGTGTAATTGATTTTTGTAACTCACTAAAATGAACTGAAAAGTAGGCAGCACTGTTCATTTCTTTTCTGCCATACTCCATGTCAAAGATGTTTTTCATGCCATGATTGGGGGAACAGTGCACTTAATCTAATCCAAAAAGGATTGCTTACATAATACAGCCGTCCTAATTTTGGTTTTCCATGATTTTACCAAAATATTCCAGGCAAATATCAGGATGGTGTTTCCTGATAAGCTGTGGCTAACAACTGCCTCTTTCCTTGCCCGATATGAAGAGGATTTCATAATTCTATCCTTTATTGTACTACTTCATTATCTTTTAATAAGTTATGAATCTGTTATGACATTGTATCACTGGCTGAGAGCTCTAATTTTATAAAGACTACATTAGCTCTCTGCTCACAACAAACTTCAAAACTTTTATTACTGAAGGGTTGCTGGTAAAGTTCTTGTGAAGAAGTAATGGTCCGTATTCATACTGAATGTTTTCCTTGGTGTTTAATTGGTGTACTGCGGCATTTTGGCTGTTTAGCTATTCTCAAGTGAAATGTTTGACCTGTTAACTATGTATATTTTGGGTTACAGTTATATAATTTCATGGTCAGCTTGTAGTTCGCCAGGCTTGAGAGCTGCAGCCATCATATTTTATTCCTCCAGTAGCACACAGAAAAGCCATTTACTATTGTGAAGGAGTGCTGAACTGTGTGCAGTGCAGTGATTTGGCTGTTTGTTACTGTCTGTACTGAACCAAATATGATGGCTACAGCCCTCAGGCCCAGCCAGCCACGGCTACCCCTGAAATTTTGATTGTAACCCAAAACAGATATACTTAACAAGGTTAAACATTTTGCCTGAGATTGGCTACACAGCCAAAACATCAAAGGACGCCAAATAAAATAGAAATAAAAAACAGCAAATGTAGGAAATGTATTTCTTTCAAAAATGTTATTATTTTACAACCAAATTTTTTCCCCAGTTTGTCTGATTTTCTCACCAGTTGAGAGTGTCAACAGTCTTAGGCTAAAGACCTGAATTCATGCCAGATAAATTCACAGCTGAGCATTTCTCTTTCATATTTTCTTCAGTGAGGTATCTTATGGTTAGAACCTCGTGCACTGTCTCTTGCTATCAGTCTCACATGCCTAAGTGTGACTGCTTGGTATTTAGTCATTTAATGGTGTTTTTTGTGTAACCCAATGCGTAAATGTAAACATACGAATTAAACCTCAACTAGTCTAAGATTTGCTGTCACTTACCATACCGTTTATGTCTGTGCCCTGAGTTTTATGCTATTTCTGACTTCTTTTCTTTTGCTTGTATACCAGGATTGCTATGCCTCCTGCTCTTTCCTGGATTTACTACAGTGTCTTGTCAGTATAGTTGCCATCAATAGCAACCAGTATTACATTACATTGTGTGCTCTGTGATCAAGTATAGGCACAGCAGCTGACTTCAGTCCTCTGTAACTAGCATATATAAATGCTGCAAGCTGTTGTGCAGTGCATGGTAGAGAGCAAATTATATCAGTATTAGCCCTGTACTATACCATTTGCATTTGAAGTGGGTGAAAAATGACATACTGTATGCCCCATAAATTTTCTTATCTTACAGGAGGTCTGTCCAATCTGACATGCTGAAACCCGTCCAGAAATTATTTATACAGGAAGAGAGCACACACACACACACACACACACACACACACACACAGACACACACACTGTCAAAACTTTAGATGCTAAGACTCACTGCAAGCATTTAAAAACAATGTTGAAAACTGCCAAATTTGTAGCTTGCTAGGTGGTTGGAGGGATGTACACCCTTGCCATAGCTGCAACAGTGTGTACGCAACACAGTGGGTGCATAGCTCTGGTTGTGGCACAATGTAAACCGGTAACATGGCACAATGTGATCATAATTTTATTTCAGTTTCCCTGACAGTATCTCTGGCACTGTTGTTCACAGCTACTGTTTGCTGGAATTTGCAATTCACTTGATATCCATAATAAACAGCAGTAGCCTTTGCAGGTCGATAAGTGTTAACAATGGAGATAAAATTGAATTAATTTCCCATCTGATTTCTTCATATATGCTAGCTAATAGCATTTGCTTTGCATAGATTCCAGACTTTCACAGTAATGTGGAATCCAAGTAATGTTTTCAATTTTGCGGAGATTAAATATGAAGCATGTGGTATGCAGTTGAAATCACCTACTTCTACAGAAGACCTAGTTACTTATTAGTTGATTTCTTAGACAGTCATTCAAATTATGTCTAACATTTTGTTAGAAATTATGGAAACATTAGAAGAAACAGTAAATAACAAATGATATAGTGAATTGTGGTTTGAACAATGAATGTTGTGGTAATTAATGTCCAAAACAAAATCTCAGTGTCTCTCTAGTCTGCAGAAAATATAGGTGTTAATAGCTTTCAGTGACACAGAAAATTCTGTAAATTTTTTGGTTAATGAAGGAGGGAGAAAACGCTTAAAGTCAAGCAGTGCCCAAAGCCAGTTCTGTTTTGTAAAACTTGAAAGTGAGTTGTATAAAAGGCACAAAGCATTACATGGCATACAAAATATACACCAAAATGGAACTCTCAGAATTGTTGAAGAAAAATTACTTGAAAAATTTAGAACTGCTTCTGAGAATCTACGCACTGTTACCCAGAGCGATCTACATTAGAGGCCCTGTGAAATGCAAGTGAGATTAACATTACTGATTTGCAGGTTTCCTTGACCTAATTAAACAGATTCAGGAAATTATATGGAAAATGAAGTTGCAAAATTATGAAGTTTACTTCAAGTAAATGTGTAGAGATGTGTTTAATAGGTAATTCTGTTGAGAAATTTGTAGTTTACATAAAGACAAAACTTCTTGTTACCCCCTAAAATACTGTGTATAAAGCCAAGAACTGTGCAAGAACTGCATGCAAACTGCACTTTGTCTCAAGTGGAAGAAAGACAATGTGGTTTGCGCACTCATATACACCGATGTCAGTGATAAGTATCAGTGGGTTACTTTTTCTGCAGCTTTATGAGTCTCTTCAGGAATGTCGAGGGAAATTAGGACAAAAATTTAAAAAAATGACTGTTTGGTTGCAAAAATGCAAAAAAATGGAAGAGGATAATTTTCTGCACTACATCCAGAACTACTACTTACCAGTTACAACAAATAATTTGTTGGACTCTTGGCCTGGACATAACATGACATCTGTCTTAAGAAGGTACATAAGATTCACCTACTTGATAATGAAATTTTTTGACACTTTAAAGCATTTTGTAGAAAATTATTGGACAGTATAATTTCTGATAGTTCTTTGTTATTTTAGGTTTATCAGCAGAATAGTGTGGTTAAACGTCAGTCATTTGTGAATTGTGAATTTGCATCAACAGGTTTTATGAATTTGCTAAGTTATGCCTAGCATGCAGTGCAATATGCAGAACAATGGCCATGACCATTTCTTACTCCATCCCACTTCTGCCTAAATAAAACTAATAGTTACTGTGATGTGCCTAAATGCATTAATGTTTCTTTTGTGAGGTGTGCCTGCTGTAAAGAAAGTGTTTGTTTTCATCATCCAGAACACACTTCCCATATTTTGATGACTTCTGGAAATAATCGAGGAACTATCTCATTGTTAGTAAAATATACCGTATTCAAAAATTATCATAAGAGATTGCTACAGATATTGTTATGAAATATTTCTTGACAACATATTAAAGTCCTGATTGATGGAAGTACACTGCCTTGATTTTCTTTCCTCTGCTAGTCACTTTTGTAACAATTACATCTGCAATAGTTTAGATGACAATATGAAGTGCAAGTTATTTAAAAAAATTAATGATTTTAGACATTTTTGGTGAGGTTTAAGTGCTTAAAATTCACATGTGTGCACTTTGAAATTTGAGTTACATGACATTACATTCTCCTCATGGCTCCGAATAGCGTACCAGGCAGGAAGGGCTGCACAGACCACTGTTATAAATGGTTCTTCATGTTGCAAAAATGAATAACTTTAATGTTTTTTAAAAAACGATACTTGAAGTGCCCTTAGCAGCTAAAATTTTGACGGTGCATTTCTTTCAGTATATTCTTCTTGTATGAAAAATTTAAGGTTAGGTAATGACGTATCAGATAGGACCATTATCTTGTTACGATACGATACGATATGGTATAGTAGTTATTGCCATGCCTGTGTTATTTGATTACAATGCAAAGTTCCTTTGGACATGTACCGAGCGAGGTGGCGCAGTGGTTAGCACACTGGACTCGCATTCAGGAGGACGACGGTTCAATCCCGTCTCCGGCCATCCTGATTTAGGTTTTCCGTGATTTCCCTAAATCGCTTCAGGCAAATGCCGGGATGGTTCCTTTGAAAGGGCACGGCCGATTTCCTTCCCCATCCTTTCCTCACCCGAGCTTGCGCTCCGTCTCTAATGACCTCGTTGTCGACGGGACGTTAAACACTAATATCTTCCTCCTCCTCCTCCTTCTCCTTTGGACATGTATGCATGTTCAGAGGAACACGCACTGCGGCGACTACCTGTACTGCATTATACATAATGGACATACAAGTACAGGTTGTAGAAGTATGTTTGATGGCATATGGAAGTTTGGTCTGACTGTGAGTCATGCACAGATAGCCAAATGGTAAGGTGACTGCTTGCGATAAGCGGGAAATGCAGGTTCGAGTTCCAGTCCGGCACAAATTTTCATTGTCGTCATTCCATCCTGCAGTTGGTGGTTGCCCTTATTTGCAATTGTGAATACATTTAATGTATTTTATAATGCAGTGCCTGTTCCTTTAAACATGCATGCATGTCCAAAGGAACTTTGCATCATAATCAGAATAACACAGGTACTGCAATACCATATTTTTCTGCCGATACCAGGCAAGCAACTTTAAAGTACAATATCTGGCCTGTACGGGAATATACATGATGGACGAGTACAGGTTGTAGACGCATGTTTGATGACATAAGGAAGTTTGGTCTTGCTGTGAGTCATGCACGGATAGCCAAATGGTAAGGCAACTGCTCATGATAAGCAGGAAATCCAGGTTTGAGTACCGGATCGGCACAAATTTTCATTGTTATCATTCCATTCTACAGCTGGTGGTTGCCCTTATTAGCAGTTGTGAATACGTTTAATGTATTCCCTTGTTAGTCTCATGATCCTTACATGATATATGTGACAAATATAAAAGAATTATTGTACAGTCTAGCTCAAATGCCAGTTGTGTAAATTTTCAGAACATAATTTTACAACATCACTTATGACCAAATGATTTGCATTTTAATTCTCTAGGCACCCCCCTTAAGAAAAGGCAAACCTACGTTTCTAGCATTTGTAGACTTGGAGAAAGCTTTTGACAATGTCGACTGGAATAATCTCTTTCAAATTCTGAAGGTGGCAGGGGTAAAAACAGGGAGCGAAAGGCTATTTACAATTTGTACAGAAACCAGATGGCAGTTATAAGAGTCGAGGGACATGAAAGGGAAACAGTGGTTGGGAAGGGAGTGAGACAGGGTTGTAGCCTCTCCCCGATGTTATTCAATCTGTATATTGAGCAAGCAGTAAAGGAAACAAAAGAAAAATTCGGAGTAGGTATTAAAATCCATGGAGAAGAAATAAAAACTTTAAGGTTCGCCGATGACATTGTAATTCTGTCAGAGACAGCAAAGGACTTGGAAGAGCAGTTGAACGGAATGGACAGTGTCTTGAGGGGAGGATATAGGATGAACATCAACAAAAGCAAACCGAGGATAGTGGAATGTAGTCGAATTAAGTCGGGCGATGCTGAGGGAATTGGATTAGGAAATGAGACACTCAAAGTAGTAAATGAGTTTTGGTATTTGGGGAGCAAAGTAACTGATGATGGTCGAAGTAGAGAGGATATAAAATGTAGACTGGCAATGGCAAGGAAAGCGTTTCTGAAGAAGAGAAATTTGTTAACATCGAGTATAGATTTAAATGTCAGGAAGTCATTTCTGAAAGTATTTGTATGGAGTGTAGCCATGTATGGAAGTGAAACATGGACGATAAATAGTTTGGACAAGAAGAGAATAGAAGCCCCTGAAATGTGGTGCTACAGAAGAATGCTGAAGATTAGATGGGTAGATCACGTAACTAATGAGGAAGTATTGAATAGGATTGGGGAGAAGAGGAGTTTGTGGCACAACTTGACAAGAAGAAGGGATCGGTTGGTAGGACATGTTCTGAGGCATCAAGGGATCACCAATTTAGTATTGGAGGGCAGCGTGGAGGGTAAAAATCGTAGGGAGAGACCAAGAGATGAATACACTAAGCAGATTCAGAAGGATGTAGGTTGCAGTACGTATTGGGAGATGCAGAAGCTTGCACAGGATAGAGTAGCATGGAGAGCTGCATCAAACCAGTCTCAGGACTGAAGACCACAACAACAACAACCCCCCTTACACTTTCATTTGAGGTCACCAACCTATTAACAGTTATAGCAGCATGTGTCAATTATTTTGTCATCTGGTAGGCCCACATGGTAATAATGGTGCAGCACTATAGTGTAGGCTGAACTAGTAAATTGCACATGCTGTCCTTAAAAGTTACACTACATATTCCCAAAATCCTTTCAACAAATAAGTTTCATTCACCTTCCTAACACTGATTTCATGTGCTGATTGAATTTCATATAAAAATTCTAAATATGTATGCTATTTCTTATCAGCATTCAGCAAAAATATTGATACAAATCAGATACATAATTAGCAATTGCTTCTGTGATAAAAACTTTATTTTTTTTAATTATTGGTTCGTTTTGAGTAGTTATCTAATTTCTTTGTGTTATGTAACAAAGACATTTCATTAAAGAAGTATTGAAAGACATTAAAATGAACTATGGATGAAAATTTTGTTTTGAATAATTTGTCCAGTGCTGTAACACCCATTTTGAATATACTGCCATAGGTTCCACTTCATTTCAGCTTGTATTTTAGGTGGATGTCTAATAACAGTGTTGTAAAACAAGCAATAGACAAAATATTAATGCTTTTATTTTAAACATATGTTCGTGCATGTGTAGATAGCTGACGCATTCCATTAGCACAAGTTTCAAACTCAAAGCTCAGATGGAATACGAAACGTGACTGCAACATTAATGAAAAGATAAGAAACATTGGATTAATGTAGACAATGGTGCTATTTTCACACAAGATGTGTGCATAAGACTGACTTCAACTGTTGTGTGAATGAGAATGATAGGTGAGCTGTTAGAGAGGGTAAGCATATATTAGGACCAGTTTGAAATTAATGCCTCCTATTTTTTCTCCTTCATTAAGTTGGTGATGTAGTTATCATTAATTTTGTAACACTTCGGAGACCAAGCCAAAGCGAAAACTTGACTCATTTCATGTGAGAACAATGTATGAACATCTCACGACCTGCCTCTTGCCTGGTGCTGCATTCTGTTGTCAATTTCTAGAATTAGTTTGAAAGAAAAGTTAGTAAATGTTACAGCTGCTGTTGTGAATGGATGAGCCAATATGATCGCATTGATACAATTTTGTGCATGTACTCATTACGTTTCGCAGTTTGCTGAAGTTCTACTACAGGTGTGTCATGTTTATTGAGTGACCAAGAAATTCTGAAATTCAGGACAAAGAAATTGCTCAATAATTCACCTTGCATCAATTTCTTGGAAGGATGATTATACTTTCTGTCATTATTTTAAAATTTGTTATCGATCAAAGAACTAAAGTAATATTTAAAATTAACCTTGAAGCTCAGCCCTTAAAAAATATGTTTTACTCTTGAAAATACTTTAGTTAAAAAGGTGCCAGAAACATTTTAAATAATTGTATAAATGGCAAAAGGCATCTTCTAGAAGCCTGAACTCTCCTCCAGAAAATATTTACAAGCTGCAGAGCACCAAACATTCACCATTTTTAAACCATGAATTTGGCACACTTTTGCAAACCCTCTTCTGTAATCTGTGCCAAAGCCAGCATCCTACATCAACTGATGGGAGCACAATACAAGTTCAGAAAACCTATGGCATTGACATGTTCTGTGATTGAGTTCCTTACTGCAGAAGGTGAAATGCCATGTTACATTCATGAAAGGCTGAAGATGATGTTTGGAAATGTTACAGTGGATGTCATCATGTAGACAGTGTTCATTGCTGTAGAGAAGTAGAACGGCAAATCCCGTTGACTGATGCAACACGGAGCAACTAGCCAGCAACTACAGTGACTTTACACAACATCCAACATGTCAATTGAATCATACACAGTGAGTGCTGGGTAACAACAGATGAAATATATCACCTGTTATCCATTGGTAGAGGCAGTGTGATGGCCATTATTGAAAACTAGGCTACTCCAAGATTTGTGTATGCTGGATATAAGGACCATGATTTTTACTGCACAGGTATACATACTCTTGTTTCAAGGTGGAAAAAAAACTTTGGATGAAGATGGTGATTATATTGAAAAGTGACAAATTAATTGTTAATGTTATAGCTGTTATCCTACAGCATTTACTTTTCTTGTAAAGTAAAAAGAAAGAAAAGGAGGCATTACTTTCTGACCAACCCTCGTAGTAGCTACAAAGAGAACAATATTGATGAAGAGAGATATTTGATATATTTTCAAATCCTAGTGTCATGTCCTATCTTTTATTTGTCATTCCAGTTTATTCACTAAGTTCTGAATTACTCTAACATTTTTGTGATATTGCTGGTGTGACATGTCAAAGTAGCTACTTTATTGCAGGAAATTCTATATACCAGTTTCTACAGAGATGCTTGGAGTTGCTTCGCAAGGAATTCAGTGAGTTAAAGACGGTTACTGCTGATCAACTGATGTATGTGAAAGAGGATCTGATTTTACCTCATCACTACACATTTTATGATTTCATTGTTACAAAGGTATGTACATTAAATATATAAATTGTTCTTTCATTGATTAGTAAATATGAATATAAATAAACGTAAGTTGTTTTCCACAATACAGAAGGTTTTTTCAGTGTAGATGTGAAGCCCTTTCATAAGACGCTATCAGTGTATCTTCTGAGCAATTTTTTAATTTAATTCTGCTTGCCAAAGAAATTGAACTAGAAAAGACAAAAGGTGTAGTTTAAGAGAAATTTGAGTGATCTGAATCAGAGATCCGTCTTCAGTGGATGAAGGAATGAAACCAAAGGAAGGAAAAGGAAATAGATGTTTTGAAATTAAAGCCACCAAATGTAGGTGTTGTAATTGTCTAAAGTTATTTGGAGCTCATAGATTTATTTATTTATTCATCCATCCATCCATTCCTGGAGCCTTCGCAGATGACTTCAGGGGAGGGAGAGAGAGAGAGAGAGAGAGAGAGAGAGAGAGAGAGAGAGAGAGAGAGTGTACATGCACGCATGCGCGTGGATAGTGCTAATGTACTCACGCTGTTGATTGTTTGAATTATTCCTAGATTTCTTTATACAGTATACTCCCGATTATTTGGGGTAACATGGGAGGAGGCAGGGGGAAGGGGGGTGGGGGGGGAGGGATGCCTGAATCGAAAAACACAAATAATCAAGATATTTTCAAACATGTATACAGAACAATGTCTGTTGGATGAGTAGTAGCAGCAGAGTCGGTGGTCCATGTCTGAGCATGCAGTCGCAGTCATCTTCCACTGCCAGTCTGACTTTGCATCCGCCAGCCCAAGTGTTTGGCAACCCACACTGCCAGTCCCCGTGTATGTGATGCATCTTTTTTTTTTAACACAAATATTCCATACATGAATAATCAGAAGAACATTGTATCACCTTATACATACATGTATATTAAGAGGAAATCTGTTACTTTGGAAAAAATAGATATGAAATAAAAAGAAAAAAATACTGTTCTGCCTCCTGCAGTTATCAGCTGCTGTTTTACTCTTAACCCTTTCCACTGCGTAATGCAGACACAAATTGTCCCTGTGCACTCTAAATAAATTTCCGCTGCCTGGGCCACAGAAGATTGTGCTAGTCTCTTTGTGGAAACAATGAGGCCCCTGACCAACAGTTAGGGTGTACATTAAAACAAAAATTGCACTTCTAGGCAAATATATTTACATAAGTATTGCAATACAATTTTTTTCATTGTGTGATAGTTTTTGAAGCTCTTCAGGGTGGACTGTTTCCATCATCATTTCAGTCTAATAGTTTAGAAATAAGTCAGTCATCAGCAGAATCAGTGTCAATGCCATTTCCACTTACACATTCCTCTAAAAGCTCCACATCTCTTCCTCAGAAATGACTGTGCGTGAAGAACTAGCCATTTCCCACCTACCAAATTGACATAATAATTACATCCTCTCTCTCAATACAACTGCTACAGTCCAACACTGAGTTAATGCGGGCTTCCCCAGATGGCAGTACTATGCAGCATGGTCAGATTAAAGAATGGAGCATACGAGAGCTACAAAAAATTGTGTTGAATGAGGCTTGACATCATAGTGGAAAACAAAATTTACAATGTCGAGTGCCACACGCCATTGGAGAGGAAAGGGTTAATACCACAAACAAGATAGTCCTGAGCTCTGATATTCCGATAAATTATAAAAGTGGCTAATAAGACACTTTTTATTTCTTTGCTTTAGAAAATAACATTCCATTCTGAACCCGACAAAGGGGGGGGGGGGCTGTTTTATATGGAAATTATTTTTATTTCAAGTATTGTGATTGTAATAGGACAGTTCATTGTTAATTAACTTCTGTTATTAAACACAAATAGTGTTAGGGAGAGAAGCTGGTAAGTATAAGAATCCCTGGGTGCATGTAAGGGCTTTTGCAAGATGTTCAGATATTAAATTACACAATGTTCTTGCTACATATTTCTGTAGAGTGAATACTTTTTTGATATTGTGTTACTCCAGAACATTATGCCGTAGGATGGTATTGAATGAAAAGATGCAAAGCATTCTCATCAGCAGGTCAAAACATGATAAAGAAGATACTCCAGCATTTAAGGCTAAAACTGATTAATAATGTTTTAAAACATATAGATGTGTGTGTTCTACCACCCATCAAGGTAATTTGTCTGTGAAACAGTACACTTGCTAACAATCAGTGTTCGAAGACTAACATAATGTTTCCACACACGGTAGTTACAAAATCATATTTCCCAAAACAGCTCATCTCTCATTGTTCATCAAAGAGTAAAGGTCGAATTTAAATTAAGTGATTACAATACAGTGAAATGGAACAACTTGTAACAAAGATCTGGCAAATATTATCAGTCAGACGCACACTGCACTCAAACTCTTATGGGAATCAGTGAAATAGAGCGAGTAATAAGGATAATGGGCAAGGGATCCTACATTAGCAGTGTGTGGACAAGTAGAGAATTTGAATCTGATGGGAGGCATGCTGGGGTAGTCCATGCAGTTGTGATGACCACTGTGTCCGGAAGGCACAGTAGTCAGCGCACCTGCCTAGTAAGTGGAATATCTGAATTTGAATCCCTGTCCTCCACAAACTTCCAGCTTTCTTCATTGATTTAAGTCAATGCCCACTGGCAGATAATGTCATTAATTCCTTTGTGTGTTGATGGCTTTTGGAGCCAGTGGCTTGTTTTTCTGACAGAAGCGTTGAAGGGGGAGGAAGAGGGGTGAAGTAAAAGGACTGGAGAGGTTTAGGAAAATGGGTAGAGTTCTGAAAAGTTAGCCAGAACTCTGGATCAAGGGAGATTTAATATATATGAAATTATGTAACATGTCCACATGTTTACCCTGTGAAGTATCCATACTGTTCCATGCTGAAGAGTGGTTCTATCAAGTCAGCACAGGATTTCAGTAGTTTGGGTGAAATAAGATCATGGGCAGAAGAGTTACTGCTTTTGATAAATCTAAAGATTTTTATGATGTCTCTGATAGCTGATTTGGCAAAACTGCCTGATGGAGAATGCAATAGCTATGTAAATAAGTCTCCTTTTGATAGCTCATTTTTGGTCCATGTTTTGACTTATTGTTAGGAAGAATTAACTCAATTAAGTGAGCAATTGGTTTTTTCTTGGGATTTTGATTTTTTTGTGCATAATGTGTGGTTTTACTTTTTTAATGATATGATGGACAATTTTGCAACGCTGCTCATAGTGCAGATTCAAGTCTTAGTTAGAGCTATCCTCTGTATTAAATAAAACTTTTTGTTGCCACTAGACAGCTCAATTCCATATTTTGCCTATCATTTCTCTTGCCTTCCACTGTTGTCATCCCTGACCCTTTCTAGTGGAAAACTAGATTTGTAGTATTGTTTGAATATTTTTATGAAATCATTAAACTCCACATCTGCTGGGTATCCTTCGTAAATTTCCACCCCTTGTTCATCCTGTAAATTCTCTCTGAATAGAGACTGACTGAATCACCATTTGCAATTTATATTTTTGTCTTTGTAGCCAAATCTAATTGACAGGGATGGCCAAATTCAATTATTACATTCTCATTCTGGCAAAGAATGTTGTGTGTAGCAACAAACAACCAAATAAAGGTGGGTTATACACTACTGGCCATTAAAATTGTTACACCACGAAGATGACGTGCTACAGACGCGAAATTTAACCGACAGGAATAAGATGCTTTGCTTTGCAAATTATTAGCTTTCCAGAGCATTCACACAAGGTTGACGCCGGTGGCGACACCTATAACGTGCTGACATGAGGAAAGTTTCCAACCGCTTTCTCATACACAAACAGCAGTTGACTGGCGTTGCCTCGTAAATCAATGTTGTGATGCCTCGTGTAAGGAGGAGAAATGCTTAACATCACGTTTCCGACTTTGATAAAGGTCGGATTGTAGCCTATCGCGATTGTGGTTTATTGTATCGCGAAATTGCTGCTCGCGTTGGTCGAGATCCAATGACTGTTAGCAGAATATGGAATCGGTGGGTTCAGGAGGGTAATACGGAACGCCGTGCTGGATCCCAACGGCCTTGTATCACTAGCAGTCGAGATGACACGCATCTTATGCTCATGGCTGTAACGGATCGTGCAGCCACGTCTTGATCCCTGAGTCAACAGATGGGGACGTTTCAAAGACAACAACCAACTGCATGAACAGTTCGACGATGTTTGCAGCAGCATGGACTATCAGCTCGGAGACCATGGATGCGGTTACCCTTGACGCTGCATCACAGACAGGAGCGCCTGCGATCGTGTACTCAATGACGAACCTGGCTGCACGAATGAAAAAATGTCATTTTTTCGGATGAATCCAGGTTCTGTTTCCAGCATCATGATGGTCACATCCGTGTTTGGCGACATCGCAGTGACCGCACATTGGAAGTGTGAATTCGTCATCGCCATACTGGCGTATCATCCGGCGTGATGGTATGGGGTGCCATTGGTTACACGGCTCGGTCACCTCTTGTTTGAATTGACGGCACTTTGAACAGTGGACGTTACATTTCAGATGCGTTACGACCCTTGGCTCTATCATTCATTTGATCCCTGCGAAACCCTACATTTCAGCAGGATAATGCACGAACGCATGTTGCAGGTCCTGTACGGGCCTTTCTGGATACAGAAAATGTTCGACTGCTGCCCTGGCCAGCACATTCTCCAGATCTCTCACCAATTGAAGACGTCTGGTTGGTCAATGGTGGCCGAGCAACTGGCTCGTCACAATACGCCACTTACTACTCTTGATGAACTGTGGTATCGCATTGGAGGTGCATGGGCAGCTGTACCTGTACACACCTTCCAAGCTCTGTTTGACTCAATGTCCAGGCGTATCAAGGCCGTTATTACAGTCAAAGGTGGTTGTTCTGGGTACTGGTTTCTGAGGATTTATGCACCCAAATTGCGTGAAAATGTAATAACATGTCAGGTCTAGTGTAATATGTGTCCAATGAACACCCGTTTATCATCTGCATTTCTTCTTGGTGTAGCAATTTTAATGGCCAGTAGTGTATGTAGTTGTGCAGGCAATGCATGTGTCACTAACAGACAGTTTGAAAAATGTAACATGTAATAAGATTAAAAAATTCATCTGTGCTGTAAGAAAGTGGTTGTGCTAGCTGTCATAGTGTTTTGATCAAGAAAATGGAAATTTTGTACTATGTTGACTATCTTTTAGCTACCTTTGTAATAAGGGTCTCAAGGCGTATTTCCTGACAGGCTTAAACATGCTGTAGTAATACACCCATCTATAAAACTCCTCTGACCACAGACCTACTTCACTTTACCTGGTATTTTGAATTTTGTTGTCTATACTAACTCATTTTCCTGTGAATATCTTGTTAACTGCCTGTCTGTTTGGCTTTCATGGAAGATTCTCCACAAAGAACGGCCCACAAATGAAGTCCTGATAGAACAAAAATAATGGCCAATAATCCTGTATTTTGTGATGTTGCTAAAGCCTTTAAACAGGTATATCACAAAATTCTACTGTGTGTGATATGTCATTAATGTCATCTCTCTTTGTTACATAGAATCATCATACCAAAAAGCAGAGATGCCTCGTTGACAGACTGTGTCACAGGCATGAAACTGTCCTCACAAGGGGGAATATAAAATGTGAGGTCCCTCGGGGATTGGTACAGAGCCCATCCTTATTCTTAACCTACATAATTACCTTCCAATAACTTAAAAGATTGGTTCAGAAACTGTAAAATTTACAAATGATGCAAACGTACTAATTCAGTGTCTCAATTCAACATAAGCAGACACAGCTCATATTATAGCTGAGCAAAGCTACAAGTGGTTAACATAGACTCATGCTATTTCAAATCGGCAATAATGACCCTTTAGCACCAGAAGTAAACACCCTGAACTAAATGGAACCCTCTGTGTTAAAGTCCATGGGATGCAGTTGGTTAACAATTTAAAATAACTGACACATAGATAAACTAATTGTGACTTACGCATCTCATGACCCACATTTGCAATTCCCAACTCAAATTGCCAGATCGTCATGTATGAATTCATCCACTGATGTGGCAGTTCAGAAGATTAAAGTTTTCTTTGTTTCTTGTATTGCCATATCCTCCTGAGTGCTGATATATTTTTTTAATATTTTAAAAAGAACATACATGAACCATATAGGAACAAATTCATTGCAAGTATAGTATACTATACTTCAGGTTCCAGTAAATTCTAAGCTATTCATTAATTTTAATGAGTAGATTAATGGATGTTGTTAAGGATGTTTCCCATTTATAACAATATATGAAAAGGATAGTTGCTACTCACCATATAGCGGAGACGCTGAATCGCAGGAAGGCACAACAAAAAGTCTGTCAGGAAGTTAGCTCTCGGCCAACGAGGCCTTTGTCAAATGTAGACAACATACACACACACACAAACTCACGCAAACACAATTACCACACACATGACAACAGACTCTGGCAGCTAGAGCCAGACCACAA